>NC_052076.1:6150362-6503696 GCF_015852505.1 Tachyglossus aculeatus | reverse complement strand
AAGCCAAGTTAGGTTAAGTGACAGGCTCATTTAATTTAAGCTTCTTTCTCCTGGCAAAGAACTCATAGCTGATTACAGCCCCAAGACCGCACCCTCAACATCCCTCTGCATTTTGACACCAGTGGCGCGGGCAGGGAGGTGGAGGTAGACCACCAGAAGGAATCAGGCCAGTGCTGGAATGGATGAAGCTGTTGTGCCAAGCAGGGGGAACGCTAGGAAGTGGGAAGTATTTATGTTTTCTCTCCTAAGCAATCTGTCCTTCGTCAGAGTACTGAGTCCCAACCTGATCTTTTCAGTGTTGCAGGAATAGAGGGGATTTGGGTTTGGCAGGATTCCTCGTTGGAGTGTCAGTTTGTCTGGGAGCATAAGGGTGAATCCGAGGCTTGGGATGAGAGTCGCCCCCCCTCCCCCTAAAATTCATTTCCATCAGAGCCAAGTGCCGTGGTCGTACCTATGGGAATCGGTCCCAACTGCAGCTGGAGGGCCACGACACCATCCTATCAGCCCCACGGCCCTGGTTTGACACTTACCTGAGTTTTCTGAAAGGATCCTTCTGCAAACTCCCCATCTTCATATTTTTGACCCTCCTTTCTCCCCCAAGCCATCCCCTCATCTGCCTGCAGACACTCTCCTCCTCATCAGTCCTCCTCATTTCCCGATGACACTTGTTCTCCCTGCTCTTAGCTGCAAAAATCTGTGCTGTGAACACAGTTTGACATTTCCTGACATTTCATGAACTAATTACACTACAAATAATTAAGCATGTTCACATCTGTAACAAACGAAGGCAAAATGGTTGTCAGCAAGTGTGATTGATGACCTCCCAGAGACTTTATCTGATGAGTTGCCCTCCTCCCCCCCCCCCCCCGCCCCCCACACCATAAGCAGAAACCTGGATGGCACTGTGTTTGCAATAATGCCTTCAGCTCTTTTCATCAGATCAAACCAATGCAATGCTTGAAGAAAAGGATGGGAAAATTAATGACTACAATGAAATATTTGCATTTTTTCCAGGGTTGGAAAAAACAATGAACAAGAGATGTGACAAGCTCAATTATCTGGTGGTGTTAAGAGCCTGAAGACAGCTCCTGCTGGAGAGAAGCTGTTGGGAAGCCCGGAGGTTGTCAAGTTGGTGGGAAAATGGCAGGTGACAAGGACAACATTTCTTTTTTTCCTGCCACACAGACCCACAGAGCTAGGATAAAAAGACAAATCACCACAGAATTTCTTGCAGGGGGAAAATTTGTCAGTGATGAAATGTGTTCCTCTGTAGATGCTCCCTGATTTGGGAAATCCCAGGAAAACCAGCTCCTCACAAACAAAGGATTTGGGGATTACAAGCCACAAACCTCTGGTGGACAGGCTGCATAACGAATTCATTTTAATTGAGACACTGATGAGGATTCTCTGAACTAGGGCCCTGACAGAATTCCAGAAATTCTATTCTTGCTCAGGGAAGATTCTGGGATGCCAAAGAGAGGGCCAAGTCTGTGCCAGGGTTTTTTGTTTGGTTTTTTTTGAAAGTCTATTTCCTTTATGAAAATGGGTGGCGGGTTTGATGTGGGACAGTCTGGTTCTTAGCTGGTCTGTCCTCTGTCCAGCAAGGTTATGGCATCTTTATAATAAGTGGGAGAGTTGGGATTAGAAGCCAAGGCCCCTGTCTTCCAGGCAAGGGATCTTTCCATTAAGTCATGTTGCTCCTCAGAACCACATAAACCTTAAAAACTCCATACCCTTCGTGTGTGTGTGGAGGGTATTTGGATGTATATATATGGACATATATTTGGACATTTATATGTATCAGTATATGAAAACTAAGTCCCTTTTCCTATATATATATATATATATCTGTGTGGCATTTTAGTGCTTACTATTTGTCAATGTTCTAAGTGAGTATAAATATGAAATATATGGATTTTAAGGGATTTATGGTCCAATCCATTAATACATATGATCCAAAAATATAGGTACTCTGTATAGATAGATGAAAAGAAAAATGATATATAGAGAGATACATATTCCTTCTACATTTATCTATAGATCTCTTTCTTATACACATGCACACACAACAACACACACACACACACACACACACACATTTCCCATGGAGCAGTCTACAGATCTCCCGGGTTTGGGGTAGAATTTGGAATTACTGAAACTACTAATCAATCAATTGTATTTACTGAGCACTTATTGTGCAAAGCACTGTACTAATTGCTTGGGAGACTACAATATAACAGAATTGGTAGACATGTTCCCTGCCATAAGGACTAAGCACTTAACAAATACCATAAAAATAAGTTAATAAATGAATTAAAAGCTCACTGTGGGCAGGGAACATGTCTACCACCTCTTTTATATTGCACTCTCCCAAGAGCTTAGTATGTCTGCATACAGTAAGCGCTCAATAAATACAATTGATTGATTAAGGGCTATCAGGCTTCAGGGACTTTCCCAGGGTTTTCAGGTGCACAATGACTCGAGAGGTCTTAAAGGGCAATGAACTTTTCCCTTCTGAGCCAAGGCAAAGAAACTGAAGAGGAACAGCAGAGTCAATCAATCAGTCAATCAGTTGGATTTAATGAGCTCTTACTATGTGCAGAGCACTGTTCTAAGTGCTTGGGAGAGTACAATACAAGAGAAAAACAGGCACACTCCCTGCCCATAATGAGCTTACAGTCTAGATGGGAAGACAGATATTAATATGAATTAATAACGAGTTTGTAATAAATAATTTAGAGATATGTACATAAGTCCTCAGGCAGATGTTTGCTCCTGGCCCACTGTCCAGGGTGACTCCCTGATATGTCACAAAGGAAACCTCAAATGTGGTGTTCCAGTCATTGACTCAAGTTCCATATGAACATGAGACGTTCTCCTAGGAAGAGCTATTCCAATCAAGGCACACTTTTTCTCCATAACAATAAGTCTTTTAACTTTTCTTTCTCCGGGAAGGGGTGGCCAAGTGGAAAGCGCACAGGCCCGGAAGGCAGAGGACCTAGCTTCTTGTCTTAGCCCTGTTACTTGTTTGCTGTGTGAACTTAGGCAAGTCACTTAACTTCTCTGAGCCTCAGTTCCCTCATCCACAAAGTGAGGACTCAATACCTGTTCTCCCGTCTAGTTAAAATGTGAGTCCCATATGGGACTTAATTATCTTGTATCTACCCTAGGACTTAATCCAGTGCTTAGCACACAGTCAGCACTTAACTAATGCCACAATTCTTATTAAGATCATTTCCAATACCATATTTGCATCAACCCTAGAACTAACTTTAGCTCCCACCCTCAGCTCTTCTGTACATATATGCCTTTTTATTTGCTTGTTCAATTATTTATTCAGCTACCTTTCATCCTGACACATTTATATATAGCCTTGTGCTTCCTCCTGCCTCCACTACTGTAAATAATTTTGGTCTATCTCCCTGCCCCTGGAGATTATAAATTCTTTGAATACAAAGCCTGTGTCTTGCTTCTCTTGCACTCTCTTGAGCAATTAGAACAGTTCTTTCTACTCAAAAGGTTCTCAGTTAATGCCAACTATTGGTTGATTAACTCCTGGGATTACAGATTAAACCAAATGCCCAACTTTCTAGCCGAGTTTCCAGGAGTATAAGGAAGGCAATTCCGGATGTTAAGCCACTAAATTAGCATGGGAGTTTAAAGCTGATGACTTGGAGTTCTTTCCATCAGAACAGCAGAGTTTTTCTCTTATTTTTTATAGTATTTGTGAAGAGCTTACTATGTGTCAAACACTGTTCTAAGCAGTGGGGTTGGTATGCTTTAAACAGGTCAGACACAGTCCCTGTCGCCCGTGGAGGGAAAATAGGTATTTAATCCCCATTTTACAGTTGTGAAAACTGAGGCACGGGGAAGTTGTATCTCACAGTCACTAGACTGTACACTTGTTGTGGGCAGGGAATGTGCCTACAAACTCTGTTATGCTGTACTCCCCCAAGTGCTAAATACAGTGCTCTGCACACAGTAGGTACTCAGTAAATATGATTGATTGAGTGCCTTGCCTGAGGTCTCACAGCATGCAATTGGCAGACCTAGGATTAGAACCCAGGTCATCTAACTCCCAGGCCCTCACTCTTTCCACTAGGCCATGTTGTTTCTTATTTTTCTCCAGAATTAGGCAGACTTTTACTTTAAATTACTCAGAATTGGTTAGTCAGTGGTACCTATTGAGCATCTATTGAGGGCTAACTGCTGTACTGAGCACAGGAAAGAGTAGGACAGTAGCAAGACTCATGTTTCCTGCCCTGAGGAAGTTTACAATTGAAAGGAGGAATGGACAAAAATAATTCACAGACTGTGAAAGCCAGAAGAAGAACAAGGAGATAACACAAATCAATACAGTTACATCAGGCTGAAAGAGAAGGCTAAATGCACAGAAAATATACAAGTAAATAACATAACAGTATGCACACGGACCCAAGTACTAAGGAAATGACTCAATGATGTAGTTGGGTCCCCGGCAGAAAATCGGTGCTTTTTTGACCTTGATTCGACGACTTGACTTCAATACCTGCTAATTCCTTTTTACAAACCAAATTGCATCAACCCCTGCTCCCATTTAGCCAACTGCCTTTTAGATTGTTTTTGTTCCCTCTCATCAGTTCCTTCTACAGATTAAATGCCGATGCACCAGACCGCTGCTCCTAGCTGCGACGGGCTAGCAGGATCTGATTAGCATGGATTCTTGAATTGGAAAAGTACTATGTCAGTGTCCTCTCTAGAAAATAGGTGGCCTGTCGTGGGATATTAAGTATGGCCATTTAATGTAGAAACTCAGATAATACATGAGTTAAATGGAGAAAATGAGAGAAAGCTTTTAAGCATCCTCCCAAGACAGATTGCAGAATAATATTATTGTACATGCAGGTAGTGCTGATTGACAGTCAGAAGGCCATTATACTGGGCTGGTATAAAATCATTAGAGTAAAAAGCATTTCAAAGCTGCCGAGTGATAGTAGCAACATATAATGAATTATCAATAAAGGATGGGTGATTCAGTTATAGTACATGTGAATAGAAAGCTTCCTGTTACATAATTTTAATCTGCCTGTCTGACAAATGACTTGAAGATGGAGTGCCTTTTGCAGGGAGGTGAAATGTTCTGGTCTTAATTTCACCAAAAGGCTGCAGGTTTGAGAAGGGGGATACAGAGAACAATAGGATTGCTGAACATTCTTTTTAATTAAGTCATTTTTGACCAGGGATTTAAACCTGAGACCGTCTCCCTCAGATCTTGGGGAGAGAGATTTGTGGGGAAAGAATTGGAGGTAGAGCAGTTGTAAGAGAGAGAGAGTTGTTAGCTCAGGAAACGTTACTGCTTTTTCTAGCCAGTAAACACAGGGCAAAGCCTTTTATCAGGCTGATTATAGATATACTGTGTTTTAAAAATTGTTGCAGACCATCCTTGGGACATACAGCAAGTCTTTCAGACCAACAGGAAAGAGTGGATTTCTTAAAGAGAGTGTCTTCATCTTCTGATTGGGTTCTGACTCAGAAAAGGGCTCAGAACAACAGTCAACCAGTCAATCAATGGTATTATACTGCACCCCTGAAACCGACACACTCGTTGCACTCTTTACCCCTGTGGGAATAGGTTGGGAAGGATGAGTGGTGTGGCACAGATCACTTTCACTAGAATCAATTTCTGCTCACAGGTCCATGAACAGTCTCAGCACCAAGGGTCATGTGTTGCTCTCAGTGGGACAATCCATCATCACCAGTAAGTGTTAGGCTTTGTATTAAGTTTTTGGGAGAATAAAACAGAAGCAAGGGTAATCTCCCAAAGAGCTTACACTCATCAGTCAATCAATGGTATTTATTGAGCACTTACTGTGTGCAGAGCACTGCCTGGGAAGGTTCATAGAGTTAAAAGATGTGAGCCCCGCCCACAGAAAGCTTAAAAGATTAATGGATCACTGTTGTGATCTTTCACTTATTGGAAAGAATTTCTTTAAACTTAGGTAGATGCTCAGGATGGGTAAGTGACTATAACTTTTTATGAGCATCCTTCCTGACTGTCCAGTCTCTTAACTTCTGGACTAATGGACAGTCTACCTTAGGCCAACCAGCAAGTGTACTCCACCCAAACTGAGACAGTGGTGGAATGTCAGTGGAAGCAAATGGGCCTGGTGTCAGAGGACCTGGGTTCTAATCCAGGCTCTTCCACTTACCTGCTGTATGAGCTCGAGCAAGTCTCTCAACTCTGTGCTTCAGTTTCCTCATCTGTAAAATAAGGATAAAGCCTGTTGCTCTTCCTACTTAGTCTGTGAGCCTCATGTGTGACAGGGTCTATGCCTGATCCAATTACCTTGCATCTACCCCAGTCCTTAGTATAGTACTTGGCAAATGGAAAGTGCTTAACAAATATTATTATCCTTATTATTAATATTATGATAAATTGGTACCAGAGAAGAGGTGTGTATTTGAAGGGACAAGTGGTTTACTCCTTCCAGGGGTGAAGGCAGGCAGGAAGAAAGAGAAAGCTAGGTCAACCTATGTTCAGAAAGGGATGCAGAGTTCCAATCAATCAATAAATGAGTCACATTCATTAATCACTGGGAATAGAACACTTTACTAAGTTCTTCAGAGAGTGTAATAGAATTAGTGGACATGATCCCTGCCCTCAAGAAGCTTTCAATCTGGCAGTGGGGGGAGGTAGGGAGAGAAGACTAAAATAAATTACAGGAAGGAGGAAGTAATTAAAAAAAAGATGTGTCTATAAATGCAATAAAGGTATTTGAATAACTAAATGCATAGATGCTGCAGAAGTTATGATTTGGAAGTTATGGGGGATAAAGGGTTGGAAACAAGAAACTCATGGGAAAGTGGTTAATCAAGGAAAGCCTCCTGAAGGAGGTGGGCTTTCAGGAGGGCTTTGAATATAGGGAATGATGTGGTCTGACAGATTTGAATGGAGAGGGAGTTCCAAGTGTGGAGAAGAGTGGTTCTAATTTTGAAAGCGTTTGGCTTTTAGAAGGAGCTAAAAGGGATGCTTTTTAAATACTACTACTCCTAAAGACTCAAACTGGCAGGAAGGAGCTGACACCAGACACTCAGAAGCCACATGGTGGCTTAGTACTGCAGTGCCCACACAGCTTCAACCACCCAGCAAAATGCATCCCAGGTTAAGGAGTTCACTCGCCAACCGTCTTTTGCTTCTCCATGCCCCTTATTGGAGTCCTCAGTGACCTTCAGAGTGATGTTTCCTCCAGGCAGAAATATATTTTTTCCTTCCCAGTGACACCCTCTTTCGTGTAAACTCTTTTCCCCTGGGCTGTCTCTCATTGCCCCGGAGA
The DNA here is from genome assembly GCF_015852505.1 of Tachyglossus aculeatus. NCBI lineage: Eukaryota > Metazoa > Chordata > Mammalia > Monotremata > Tachyglossidae > Tachyglossus > Tachyglossus aculeatus. The sequence goes on along the minus strand of NC_052076.1, from coordinate 6,496,383 downwards.
AGCCAGGTACCCTGAGAACAGAGTTGGCATAGTGGATTTTCCTGCTGAGTAGACTGGCTTTTGATAGATGATATTAGATCAAAACTTGCCCTCTACTGTTCTGCCTCCATGCAGAATGACATAATGTATCCACTGCCACAGGGAGAGGGGAGAGACTGCTTACACGCACATCAGACTCTGAAATCCAGATGGAAAACCACCTTTTTGCACTCAATTATAACAATCTGCTTTAAACCTAAATGAAGTTATAATGCATCAGCCCACCAAACTAGCTAGGCAGGAGCCCCTTGCCCCCATTATAAATTAACACCTTGATCAAATTTCCAATGGATGAGAAAAGTAGAAAATTCAATCCAATGTCATGAAAGGGTTGTCCCCTCCCACTCTGGTTCAAATGAGGCAGAGCCTGGAGTGGGAGTCAGGGTCAAGTGCCAAGTTCAACCACAGACAGGGTCTGAGTAGGAGGAGGTCTTCCAGATTCTTAGTCATGAACAAGGACCTCAGCTCCTCTGGTTAATTTGCAAACAATAGCACAATCAAGAACAGGGAATGTGAATGTGTGTGTGTGTGTGTGTGTGTGTGTGTGTGTGTGCATGCATGTATGCGCAGGCTCGTATGGATTCAGAGAGTCAGAAGGACCTGGGTTCTAATTCCAGCTCCACCACATGTCTGCTGTGCGACCTTGGACAAGTCACTTAACTTCTCCGGGCCTCCGTTATCTCATCTGTAAAAAATGGGGATTAAGAGTGTGAGCCCAATGTGGAACAGCGACTCTTTCCAACCTGATTAGCTTGTATCTACCCCAGCTCTTAGAACAGTGCTTGGCACATAGTAAGTGCTTAACAACTACCATTATTATTATTATTGGTCTCATATTGTCCTTCTCAGCCACCTGCATGCCTGGAGCTGAATTTCCGCACTGGTGGCACCTTTTAGCTCAAGCGACCAATATATAAAACTTTCTAGAAGCAGAAAAAATTTTGGCAAATCCATTCCTGAGAATCTGGTCTTCAATTTCAGGGGATTTTGAAAAGGGAAAAAAACGCTTGTGACTTCCCTTCTTCCCATGTGACATGGAAAAGCCATGATGGGGAATAATTGAAACTCTTTCTCTCTCCCACTCTCCCTTTCTCTGTCTCTCTCTGCCTTTCTCTCTCTCTCATAGGCCCTTACTGTGTACCAAGAACTGTTCAAAGAGCTGGGGTAGATACAAGCTAATCAGGTTGGAAAAAGTCCTTGTCTCAGAGGGGGCTCACAATCTTAATTAATTAATTGAGGAGCAGCATGGCTCAGTGGAAAAAGCACAGGCTTTGGAGTCAGAGGTCATGGGTTCAAATCCTGGCTCTGCCAACTGTCAGCTGTGTGACTTTGGGCAAGTCAACTTCTCTGTGCCTCAGTTACCTCATCTGTAAAATAAGGATTAAAACCGTGAGCCCCCCGTGGGACAACCTGGTCACCTTGTAACCTCCCCAGAGCTTAGAACAGTGTTTTGCACATAGTGAGCACTTAACAAATGCCATCAGAAAAAATGATAAATTAATCCCCAATTTACAGATGAGGTAGCTGAGGCACAGAGAAGGTAAGTGACTTACTCAAGTTCACAAAGCAAACAAGTGCCAGAGCCTGGACTAGAACCCAAGTCCTTCTGGCTTCACTAGGCCATGCTGCCATGCTGCTTCCCAAAAGATTGGGTACTAATCCTGGCTTTGCTACTTGCCTGTTGTGTGAATCTGGGCAACTTGCTTTACTCCTTTGTGCCTCGTTTTCCTCATCTGAAAAAGGGGAATAAGATACCTGTTCTCCCTCCCCTTAGACTGTGAGTCAGCCTATTGTGGAGCAGAGACTTTATCCAAATTACTTATAGTGTATCTGCCCCAGCTCCCAGTACAGTGCTTGGCACAGAGTAAGCACTTAAGAAATCCTACTATTATTATCATTATTATTATTATCACCAACAACAGAATAAGGCTGAAGTGGCTAAGGAGATAGCATGAACAGAAAGTGGGAAGTTAATCAGGGAATGCTTCCTGGAGGAGGTGGTTTTTGATGAAACTAGAAATATCTGCTCCTCTAGACCTCCGTGATGCATTCTTCCCAGAACCACAAAAACACACCATCTCCTCCATATGCTTGAGAATCAAAGCATCACCTGGGGAGTAATATTTTTCATGGTATTTGTTAAGCACTTGCTTTTTTTTCAAATGCCATTCTAAGCACTGGGATAGATACAAGTTATTCAGGTTGGACACATGGGTTAACGGTCTAAGTAGGAGGTAAAAACAGGTATTTAATTCCCCTTTTACAGAAGAGGCAACTGAGGCTCAGAGAAGCTAAGTGACTTTCCCAAAGTCACACAGCAGGCAATTGGCAAGAGCCGGGATTAGAACCCAGGTCCTCAGACTCCAAGGCCTATGCGCTTTCCACTAGGTCATGCTACTTCTCTTCACCACATGGCCGAAATAAGGGCATCAGAGAGTGACAAAAAGTCTGCCTTTGCACCCAATTTCAAAAGATTTCGGGCACTCTCGAAGGTCCCTTCATCCAACATAGAGTGGAAAACAAAGGATGTCATAGAAGACACTAGGAAACAAATGAGAAGAAGAGCTGGCTTGAGGGAGAAAAGAAACCTTATTGAAAAGTTCTCAGGGCTGAGACACCACTTAGTTTTGCTTGCCAAAGAGTGTAGGTTTTGGGTTATTCAGATTCCATGCTGTGTTGGGTATCAGAGACTTCATTCCATCATGCAACTGAGATGATTAGGGAGGGAAGGAAAAGTTCATTCATGATGATGGCATTTTTTAAGTGCTTACTATGTGCAAGGCACTGTTCTAAGTGCTGGGGGGCAGATACAAGGTGATCAGGTTGTTCCACGTGGGGCTCACAGTCTAAATCCCCATTTTACAGATGAGGGAACTGAGGCTCAGAGAAGTTGACTTGCCCAAGGTCACACAGCAGACATGTGGCGGAGCTGGGATTAGAACCCATGACCTCTGGTTCCCAAGCCCATGCTCTTTCCACTGAGTCATGCTGCTTCTCTGACATGGCAAACACCGGATCAAGTGTTCATTTATTATCGGGGCATCTGGATGTTTTTCATTTATTAGGATTTTAATTTCAAGGAAGAAGTGAGTTTATGTGAAGGGACGCCAGGTAACCCTGTCCTTGCCAACATTTAAGAAGTCTTCAATAGCTTCTCTAATACTTATTCTGTGTTCTACTTTCCCATTTGTGCAGTATTACCATTATCGTCCTTAGTAGCCTAGTGGATAAAGCACGGGCCTGGGAGATAGAAGAACCTGGGTTCTTAACCCAGCTCCATCATGTCTGCTGTGTGACCTCAGGCAAGTCATTTCACATCTCTGTGCCTCAGTTACCTCATCTGCAAAATGGAGATTAGGACTGTGAGCCCATGTGTGACAGGGATTGTGTTCAGCCTGATTTTTATGAATGTATCTCAGCACTTAGTACAGTGCCTGACACATTGTAAGTGCTTAAGAAGTACCATCAACTTCTAAGTTTTAGATCTGGCCGTCTAACCTCCCCAAGAGATGTTGAGGGAATAGAGAAGAGGAGGCAAGCAGCTCCCTGCCTCCCAAGCCCATAATCATGCCATTATCTTCCACTTATCTCTCTCATTTTATTTTTTAATGGTATTTATTAAATACACTTGCTATGTAGTCATAGTAGACTCCAGTCCTGCTCCATAGTTGAGGGCCAGATAGTGGACCGGAGAAGTTGTGGTTTTCTTTGACGCCAACCTCAGTCAGTCAGTCAGTCAATCAATCATATTTATTGAGTGTTTACTGTGTGTAGAGCACTGTACTAAGCACTTGGGAGAATACAGTATAACAATAGACACATTTCCTGCCCACAATGAGCTTACAGTCTAGAGTCTAGTCTAGTCGGGAAGCAGCATGGCTCAGTGGAAAGAGCACGGGCTTGGGAGCCAGAGGTCATGGGTTCAAATCCAGGCTCCTCTAATTGTCAGCTGTGTGACTTTGGGCAAGTCACTTAACTTCTTTGTGCCTCAGTGACCTCATCTGTAAAATGGGGATTAAGACTGTGAGCCCCATGTGGGACAACCTGATCACCTTGTATCCTCCCCAGCACTTAGAACAGTGCTTTGCACATAGTAAGTGCTTAACAAATGTGATTATTATTGTTATTATTAGAGGAGGGAGACAGACATTAATATAAATAAATAAATTACAATTGCATATGTAAGTGCTGTGGGGCTGGGTGGTGTTGGTGAATAGAGGGAACAAGACCTAGCCAGATGACCAAGCTATCCGGCAATTCCTCTTCAAGGGCCAGCGAATCATTTCCAATGCATAGTGATTCCATGGACACACCCTCTCCAAAATATCCCATCTTCTGCCATAAAGTTGTTCTGGTATCCATAGATTCAGAGGTGAGGGCAATTCCTGGGGGAAAGCTATATCACCCTTACAGAGTAACCGAGTTACCGGCAACTGTCGGTGAGGGGGAACGGTAAGCTGCCGCCTCAATTTATTGCAGGGGATCGGTATTGGCCATGTCCATGGATGCAGGTCTGGATTGGTCAAGGGAACACTGGACGGTACTTCTTCACCAAATTTGTGAATGAGTTATGGTGTATATCCATCACTTACTATGTGCCATCCTGGGCTAGATACAAGATCAGCACATTGGACCCAGGCCTTGTCCCTCATGATGCTTACATTCTACGCAATAGGCAGAGTGGGGATGAGGAAACAGTGGCCCAAAGAGGTTAAGTGACTTGTTCAAGGTCTCACAGTAGGTCAGTGGTAGAGGTGAACTGGAACTTGGGTCTCCCGACCTTCAGTTTCAAGATGCAGGTTGTTTCTACTAAGCCACAAAACCATCATGCCCGGAGTGTGATTGAGGAATCTGTTTGTTTCTGAAAGGCTGGCACAGTGCTCCAACCAGGCATTCCCAAGTGGCACAAATTGAAGGGGTGGAGCCAGCCGTGGACAGGGAGTCATCACCCCTGGCTTTCTAGCAGGAAGCTCTGGATGCCGGGTTATTCTGAGGTTTCCATTTCCCACTCCAGAATGGTCCCAGGCAGGACAGAGCAAATCAGGCCCAGACAGACTTCCTAATAAATCTTCAGGTCTCCACCAGTCAGGTTTCTTGGACTGCACATAACCAAAGCAGATTATTGGCACTTTGATGAACTTTTCAACTCAATTTGGAAAGATATTTTACGTCCTCTATAGTTTCCAGGTTCTCTGAAGGCACTGCTCTGGGTCCCACCCTTCTCTGGAAGTGCAAAACACATCTCACAAAGCACTCCTTGAAACAAAGCCACCATCAAGATCATTTATCAAGTGACCACGTGGAGCAGAGCGATATAATGGGAGCCTCCGGAATACTTGCACACCACGTGTGCCTCAATGAGTCCTAAGGTAAGACCGTATGCTCCTTTTTTAAAATGGTATTTCTTAAGCATTTACTATGCATCAAACCCTGTTCTAAACCCTGGGGTAGATGCAAGTAAATTAGGTTATACACAGTCCCTGTCCCGCAAGGGGCTAATATTCTAAGTAGGAGGAAGAACAGGAGAACTGAGACCTGGAGAAGTTAAGTGACTTGCCCATGGTCACACAGGAAGTATGTGGCAGAGCCAGGATTAGAACCCAGGTCCTCTGACTCTTAGGCCTGTGCTCTTTCCACTAGGCCACTCTGCTTCTCCTTGAGGAGAGGAACATGTTTTTTTGTAAAGGTATTCACTTGGCAATCATTGGATACAATGTGCTGTTTTGAGCACTCAGAGGGGCGATACATTAAAGCAGAAGACATGGTCTCTGCCCTCAAGAATTGTAATCTAATGGGATTTGGAGCAGGAGAGAGACTTAAAGCTATAAGAGATAGTAGCCAGAGTATGGAAAGGTGTTTAGATGAATAAGGGAAGAAACATGTACCTCCCCACCTCTCCTCCCCCTCCCCATCCCCCCAACCTTACCTCCTTCCCCTTTCCACAGCACCCGTATATATGTATATATGTTTGCACATATTTATTACTCTATTTATTTTATTTGTACATATTTGTTCTATTTATTTTATTTCGCTAATATGTTTTGTTTTGTTGTCTGTCTCCCCCTTCTAGACTGTGAGCCCGCTTTTGGGTAGGGACCGTCTCTATGTGTTGCCGACTTGTACTTCCCAAGTGCTTAGTACAGTGCTCTGCACACAGTAAGTGCTCAATAAATATGATTGAATGAATGAATGAATGAAAGTAAACTCACATACTATATAATTGATTAACCAATCAGTGGTATTTATGGAGTGCTTACTGTGGGCAGCACACTATACTAAGTATTTGGTAGAGCATAATACAATTGAGTTGGTAGGCATGATCCCTGACTTTAAGAAGCTTTCAGTTGAATGGATTACATAAGGATACAAATATTAAGGGCCAAGGGTGGCTGTTGGGTTGGTCAAATTTGAGAGGCAGAAACCCACTGGGAAATGATTCCTAGGAGAGGTTGGTTTTCAGGAGGAATTTGATGAGCATCCTTGTTCCTGTGGAGGGAAAGACCTTGGACCCTGATAAAGAGCCAGCTTTCCACTGGGAATGGAAGGATGGCTATAGCCCAACTTAACCCCCAAATTCGTTCTTGGGAGCTGTAAACACCATTAAGTTGCAATAGATAGGGGAAGCAGCACTTCCCTTCCATGAAACTTTCTGATGTGTGTTAACTAGGAAAATGATCAGCACAGAAACAATTCAATAAGTTTTGTGGTGTGGTGTTGGACCACGGAGCAATAATAATAATAATTGTGGTATTAAGTGCTTACTGTGCCAGGCACTGTACTAAGAGCTGGGGTGAATACAAGCAAATTGGGTTAGACACAGTCCCTGTCTCACATGGGGCTCACAGTCTTAATCCTCATTTTACAGATGAGGTCACCGAGGCACAGAGAAGTGAAGCGAAGAAGTGAAGTGACTTGCCCAAGGTCACAAATCAGACAAATAGAGGAGTCAGGATTAGAACCCAGGTCCTTCTGACTCCTAGTCCTCCACTAGGCCGTGCTACTTCTTGACTGGGATTCATTAATTCATTCAGTCAAATTTATTGAGTGCTTACTGTGTGCAGAGCACTGTACTAAGCGCTTGGGAAGTACAAGTTGGCAACATATAGAGACGGTCCCTACCCAACAACAGGCATCCAACCCAGCCCAACCTCTTAGACTCCTTATGCCCAAGCCTATTTGACCTGTTCTACCTTGAACGATCCTGCTAGATTTCGGGCTGGGGTGCCATGTATATTAGAAGAGACAAATGGAATAGCACTCCGGGAGAATGTAGATCTAAAGTTCTGTCATCCAGTATTTAATGATATCGGTTTGGGCATTGGAGACAACCTGATGAAGAAGTTACCTAAGTCATGGGTAGGGTGAAATAGGACAAACAAAAACATAAGATCACCATCACTTCCATGATCCCAGATTGTGCCCAGGGCCATATCTAATTCCCATTTGTGTATACTTTCTCAGTGCTTAGTGCTGTGCTCTGCTCACAATAAGTGTTTAATAAAATACTATTGCTACTGCTATTACTGAATGGGTCAAGCAATGACTGTCCAGTCAGGATTGTGAATCAACCAACCAATTAATGGTATTTATTAAGGTCTTACTGTGGGCAGAGCACTGTATTAAGTACTTGGTAGAGTACATCAGAATAGAGTAGGTAAGCATGATGTAGGCCCTCAAGACAGAAACAACATAGCCTAGTGAATAGAACACGGGCCTTGGAATCAGAGGAACCTGGGTTCTAACCCCGGCTCTGCCACTTGGCTGCTGTGTGACCCTGGGCAAGGCACTTAACTTCTCTGTGCCTCAGTTACCTCACCTGTAAAATGGGGATTAAGACTGTGAGCCCCATGCAGGATGTGGACTGAATCTGTCTGATTAGCTTGTATCTATGCCAGAACTTAGTACAGTGCCTGGCACACAGTAAGTGCTATACAGATACCATAAAAAGGGAGTTTACATTCCAGTGGAGGAGTTTATCATCTAGTGAATCATTTCTGATAAATACCACAAAAGACTCTTGAAGGAAATGGGTGATTGTTTCTCTCCTATGCATCCGCCATCATCATCATCACCAGTATTTATTTAGTTCCATAGCTATGGACTACCTAACTTTTCTTTCTACTTCCCTGGCTTTCCAGCTAGTAACCCCAAATAGCCCACTCATCCTTGAATTTTTCCAAGGCCCTCTTGAAATTCCTGATACTGTTATGGGCAGGGACCATGCCTGCTAATTCTGTTGTATTGTGTTCTTTCAAATACTTAATATCATCATCATCAATCGTATTTATTGAGCGCTTACTATGTGCAGAGCACTGTAGTGCTCTACATATAGTAAGCATTCAATAAATGTGATCGATTGATATTTCTGATCTGCACAGCTTCTTATGATAAAAAATTCACATCCTCACTGATGAAGTATTTCTTTGTTTTTTTATCCACTACCTCAAGCTTTGGTGGATTTGGATGGTATTAAATCCATTTTTACAAATGAGGACACTGAGGCACCAAGAAGTGAAGTGACTTACCCCAGGTCACATGACATGCAAGTGACAGAAGCGGGAAGACACACAGAAAGAAATAATTTACAAATAGTAAAAGCAGAAGGAAGAACAGATACAGCTGGTAATTGCCAGGGACTGTCTGATTGGGCATAAAATCGATTCTCCTCCGAAGAGGACCAGGGATAGGGAGAATGTTGGCTTGGCAGCAGCTGCTGTGGGAGAAACCTACTTCAGTGGGTGGGAATTCTATCCATTGGCTCCATTCCACCTCCTGCTCGACATTACCATTTTTAACCAGGCTAGGGTCACTGTTTGGGGTCCAGACAGAAAAATAAAATCAATGGGAGAATTTGCTGGGGCTAAAATAATTTCCCCTTATTAAGGTTCTGCTGTCTTACAGGCCCAACTGCAATCAGTTTAGTCATTATCATAGGATAAAAGATTTCACCGTGAAAAGTTTTGTTTGAAATGAGCCCAAACTGTGATTCTCATTGAGGGCTTTGACCAAGTGCCGAATTCAGTACACATGGCCACAAAGGCCAAGATTATCTCCCTCTGTTAGAGGCTTAAAATTCTACAAGCAGACCATGCAAGTTACCAGTATCAGATTATGATAACAAGATCATGTTCAGTTATAAAAACAAGTGTCTAAACTTTTCTCATGTCACCTTCTATCTAAGTTCCATTGCTGGTGGTGAAAGGGGCCATCTGAATGTGTGTAGGGGCTCATTGGAAAACTAGCTCTTTGAACTGGATTCATGGGGTATTTGCATAAGAAGATTTGAGTAAAAAGAATAGAGGGATGTTGCATCTGGTCATTAATATGCCTGCTAATTCAGCACATTGTAAGCCTATTGAAGTATCACAAAAGGCTCAAATTCAAGGACAGTTACCCTATTGCCATTCTTAGGGTTGGAATTCAAGTAATATGTTCACTGGAGGGCTACAGTGGTTACAATTGAATATTTTTTTTCCCAAACACGATCAAGTAGGAATGACAAACAGAATTACACTACTAGGAGAGAAAACCTGGCAACTCCAGGGAACCAAAAAAAAAAAAACAAAACCCAAAGCTTATTTTTCACAAGGTAAACAGGCAGATCATGGGCTTGGCTTTCTAAACACACAGAGCCAATTTTCACCCTCCTCAAATTGAAATTGAAAGTAAAATTGGGCTAAATCCATTTTGAACGGAGATGGAGAAGCCCACATCCCAAGCATAAACAGTTGTCCATTTAGCCCCGTTTGTAAGCACGCATCCTGACCATCCTTAGGCACAGTTCTGTATGGCAATTTCCAGGGAAGATAAAATAGCTTGGAAAAATCCCCTCTCCACGGTACTCAGAGCCTGAAGGAGGATTCATATGAGGGCTGCTACAGTCTAAGAGGAGTTGCAGATTCCAAATGGACTACTGGACATTGGACCACAAAGCCTAATACTATTTCTAAAGCCATGGTAAGACAGGGACACAATAGGCTTTCCATTAAAAAAAAATAAAACAAAATGGTGATATTTGTTAAGCACTTACTATGGGCCAAGCGCTGTTATAAGCAGCGGGGAAGCAAGATAATCAGGTCAGACCCAATCCTTGTTCTACGTGGGGCTCACAGTTGTAGGGGACGGAGAACTGGTATTTAATCTCCATTTTATAGGAAACTGAGGCCCAGAGAAGTTAAATGACCTGCCTAGGGTCACACAGCAGGCAACTGGTGGAGCCAGGGTCCTCTAACTCCCAGATCTGTGATCTTTCCACTAGGTCATCCTGCTTCTCTCTAAGGCGGGGGAAGAGGTAGGAATCTTAAATGTATTGTATCTGCCCCAGTGGCTAGCCCAGGGCTTGGCACATAGTAAAAACTTAACACATACTGTTATTATTACTACTATTAATTATTATTATCAATGGTGATGATGATTAATAGTACCTGTTCAGTTTGGGACTCAGAGGAGAGTTTGCTTTGAGCAGAAAAATCTGTTGGGAGCCTTGAGTGACCCCACTGTCCAAGACTAGAAATGGGTGATACTGAGCTCTTTTTCAGTAGGGGACCGTCCCTTCAGGGATCTGATGGGGGAGAGTGGTGACGGGTGGTGGGAGGAATAGCTGATCTATTGTGATGGAGGCTCCCACACTTGCGCCTCTGTCAGAGGGCTTGTCCAACCTTGGGGCCTGGGATAGCGGTTGTATTTTTCCCTCTCTCCATCCCTCAGAGAAGACATCAAAGACTGGAGAGATGTGCCCTTTGTTTGATTTGCTCTCTGATTCTCAACATGTGGTTTCAGGGACCCCAACATCGGCACCTTTTAACCTATTCTGTTCAGCTTAGGCCTCGGCTTTAGGGAACTATAGTAACCGATAATCTGCCTGTTGCTGCAAAGAAACTATGTATCGTGGGACACAAGGGCTGTCGGACAGTCACCATTCCAGATGATGTCCTTTACAGCCCTGGGCTTTCTTTGCTGCGGCTGAGGGTTGCCTCGCAGAAGAGGAGTCAGGGCCCTTCGGCTTTCTATGACCCAGAGGGCTCATTGATATTGAACAAATGGGCCATTGTCCCCCAGGGCCTATCAGCATTTGATGATCTGGTACAAATGTTTCCAATGAGTCTGAAATGAGGCCCCAAACAAAGGACAAGAAACCCTGCCTGGACACTGGAGGCCTTTAGCATGGTTCTTGCTGGACAGCAGGGTCTGACTCACAAATTTCAGGGGTTCTGAGGAAGCAAAATCGAACCCGAGATCCCAGCTGCAGCCCAGTGACCTGGGGACAGTGCATGAGGGAGCCCCAGTGCTTCAACCCCTCCTTCCAGCACCTAGAAAGGGTGGGAGATCAGAGACCACCCCCCACCTCCACCATACACAGGCAAACACCCTGCTCACCAGAAATCTTTCTTCCCTTCCCACCTCCCACACCCATTCCACCTCCCAGGGAAGCTGCTGAAAAGAGTAATATCATTTGTTTGCTGTGTGACCTTAGGCAAGTCACTTAACTTCTCTGTGCCTCAGTTCCCTCAACTGTAAAATGGGGATTCAATACCAATTCTCCCTCCTACCTGGACTGCAAGGTCCATGCAGGACTGGGACTGTGTCCCAGTTCTTAGAACAGTGTTTGACAAGTATTAAGCACTGAACAAATACCATGAAAACAAAAACAAACAAAATAATAATAATGTTATTTGTTAAGCACTTTGCCATGCAAAACATTAGGGGAGATGAAATATAAGAAGACAGGAGAGAATGCCTGCCCCACATGGGACTCCTGTCTATGGGAGAGAGAAAACAGGTGTTTTGTCTCCATTTTACAGTTGGGGAAAACTAAGAACAGAGAAGTTAAGTGACTTGCCCAAGGCCACAGAGCAGGCCAGCAGTGGAGCCGGGATTAGAACAGAGGTCTCCTGATTCCCAGCTCTGTGCTCTTTCCACTTGGCTATGCTTCTTTACTAGCTTTCTAGGGAGACTTCTGGCATTTGGAGAAGAAAGAGGCTGGAATCTTCAGGTGTCCATCTGCTGGGGCTCTCTCACCTACAATTGGGCCACACCAACAGTTGGGAGGACCTTCCCTCCTGGATAATCAGGAGTCTCCCACTACCCCAAACAGTCCCTTTCAGTACAGTCTTCAGAAATCTTGTCCATCATTTTGGATGAGAGGCTCATTACCACCAATAAAAGAAGCCAATAACCTGGATTCCAGGGTCCTCTGTAGCCTGGATCAAGTCACTTCAGTGATGCACCTCAGTTTCTTTATCTATGAAATGGGGCTTAGCTACCCACTCTCCCTGCCTCTTAGACTGTGGGGCAGGGACATATACAGTCTGATTTTCTTATTCATCTTAAACGCTTAATAAATGCCTTCCCCCAAAAAAACAATCTGGCCCTTGCATTAAGAATTTTCCCATTGACCCGACATCCACAGGCAGTTGGCACCCATCAGCTTGGGGCAGCTTGGCAATAGGCATTTTGGTCATTTGCTGGGTGTATGGGAAGATCAAACGGGTTAAGATTCTTCTCCTTAAACAGCAGGGAAAAGAACATCAAAAAGGTGTAAATTTCATTTCCCCAGTTTTGATTAAGTCAAGCATGAAATGAAATGTAATACTCTCAAGTGGCAAGGGTTTAGCCCATTGATGTTGTTACCTCTGCCTCACAAAGCCCAATCAGCAGACAGCGAGTTGAACAAGCTAACAGAGTTTTAGGTGGCCAGATGGAGGGTTTTACCAGGGTTGAAAAGACAGCTTAGTACTCGCCTCTTCAAGCCAAGTCAGGGCCAAATTGTGTGAAATCTGGCCATACAACACTGTCCCCGCAGCCACCCCCCTCTGTCCGATGTCGGTGGCTAGGAACACCAGGCCCAGATAAACAGTTCCTTCCCTGAAATAATTTCTTAAATGCTATCTGGGGGCTACTCAGGGGTGGAAGGAAGTTTGTGGGGAGGGGGGGTCTAGTGCCCACCCTGTACTCACAAGAAGTGAAGGATTGTAGGGGTTAATCAGGCTATTTAGACCAGTTTGGAATGGCTTTGAACTGCAGGAAGAGACACCCCTCCTCACTGTGGGGGCCCTAGTGGTGGTGGTGGAATGGCCAGGGATGGAAAAGAGGAAAATGAACCCCCTCTACTTTATCAAACCACGGTGCAGCGCTGCGCTTTGGAGGTTAAATAAAGATTTAAACTCTGCTTCTAGCCCCCCTATAGACAGAGAAGAATGTAAGGTCAGTTATCAGGCAAACCTTTCAGTTCGGGATACAAGGAGAACAGGTCTTCAATTGAGTGTGGTCTTAGTTGGTTAGGAAATTTGTCTTTTTTATATAGGTGCCTTCTCAAGACCCTTGTTGCTGCTACATTCTCAAATTTAATGCTCTTGGCCCTATCCAGTTGAAGTAGAATAGAGTGGCTTTAGTAAAGACTTAATAGAATCTTTAATGCTTCTAACAATCCACTCCCATTGAACTGCATTAAGTAGATATAATGGAAGGACAAAGAGCTAAATAGCTTAACATCAACCTCATTAGGCATGCAGGCAGGCCTTGGACTGTTTTATGGGCAAGTCTATTGTTAGCACACTTACCGGGTTAGCTTTAAATTGCAAATGATACCCTGAAAAGGAAAGAGAACTTTTTTCTTTTTTTTTTTCCTTTTTTTTTCTTTTGGAGAATGGTCTCAGAAAGAAAATCATTTTAGGGCATAAGAAAATGAAAGGCATTGTTAAAATCGCTCTGACCGTAGCAAATGAAATACATCATGGACCTTAGGAGCTGAATACTACACTTGAGCTTTTTTTGTTTGTGTTATTCGGGGCACCGAATGTGGCTCATACTCAGAATATAAACAATGCACAATCGCTAACAATTCATGGGATTGGCTCGGGATATTTGCCTTTGTTAGAGCCAAAACAAACGGGGCAGGAGGGGAGAATCTTAATAACTGATCACATTGAAAAAAAAATCAATCCCACCCCTGGTGTGGGTACTGAGTGGTTCTAAGGTTTGCCAAACTTTGTGCTGTTGCAGTTTTGAACTCCAGAAGATCTATTTACCCCCGTCCGAGTTGCATCGCTTTCCGTGATCAAAATATACTTTTTTCTTTTCCTTCTAAGCGGTCTCCCAAGGATTGTTTGCAGACTGCAAAGAGCTCTAACAACTGACATGAAGGCACTGGGATTGTGGAAGTCTATTCCCAGGCAGGCTCCATCTCTGTCACCTTAGTGGATGAATAATTGTGCCTTTGCATATTCCTTGTCATAAGCGGCAGGGATGAAGGGCCCCAGGGACCTCGCTGGCAGGATTGGGCAAAGGAAATTAAAACACGGATTAGAGCTCGTATGATTGGGGATGACAAGCAGGGCAGTTGTAGCCATATCATGTGCCTTTTTGCCCATATGGTGTTCACGCATCCCCTCTCAGAATCACAAACGTGTCTGTTTTAAAGAGCTTCTCGGAAGAGCTTTGGACCACACCTGGCGGTGGAGAGAAAGAGCCTCGGGATTTGGCTTCTCCAGGGAGGAAAGCCCAGTTGGGCTGAAGGGGTAGAAAAAGAAGAAGCACTTTTTCTCCTCCCTCCAGGGAGATTTCTGAGGGGCCTCTGCCATTCGCATCTCAACCAAGAAGACAGCCTCCTTTTCTCCCCCCCACCACTCTGGGAGGGAGAGCAGACCAGGCCCAGCTGGGAAAACCCACCCCAGGCTCCGGGAAGGGAATATCTGAGCCAGTCTGTGTGGCCCTACTGGATACAGGGATGAGGAGGAAGGGAAAATCGTGTGTGTGTGTGTGTGTGTGTGTGTGTGTGTGTGTGTGTTGGGAGAGCGTTGAAAGGAACAAAGAGTTAATAATAAGAATTGTGGTATTTGGTGTTTACTATGTGCCAGCCACTGATCCAACAGCTGGAGTAGATATAAGATAATTGGGTTGGACACAGTCCCTGTCCTACATAGGGCTCCCATTCTTAATCCCCAGTTTACAAGCTCATTGTGGGCAGGGAATGTGTCTGTTTATTTTTATATTGTACTCTCCCAAGCACTTAGTACAGTGCTTTGTACACAGTAGGCACTCAGTAAATATGATTGAGGGAATGAATGAAGGAAGATGAGGGAACCGAGCCTCAGAGAAGTGACATGACTTGCCCAAGGTCACACCACAGATGAGTGGCGGAGCCGGGATTGGAACCCAGGTTCTTTTGATTCCTAGGCCCGTGCTCTATCTACTAGGCCACGCTGCTTCTCCAGATAATAGTGATTGGATTTTTAAGCATGTACTGTGTGCTCTGGAGTGGACACAGCCTAATCAGATCCAATACAGTCCCTGTTCCACCAAGGCCTCACAACCTAAGACAGCCGGTATCTTTTCCCCATTTTACTGATGTGGAAATGGAGGAACCGAGAGGTTAAATGACTTCCTCGGTGTCACACAGCTGGCTAAGAGCAAAGCTGAGACAGGAAGCTGGGTCTCTTAACTCTCAAGTTCATGCTCTTTCCATTTGGCACATTTGCCTGAGAAAAAGAGAAACCCAAC
This sequence comes from Tachyglossus aculeatus, assembly GCF_015852505.1. Classification (NCBI taxonomy): domain Eukaryota; kingdom Metazoa; phylum Chordata; class Mammalia; order Monotremata; family Tachyglossidae; genus Tachyglossus; species Tachyglossus aculeatus. The sequence continues at coordinate 6,480,846 of NC_052076.1, read as the reverse complement.
CCTTACTATAGACACCACAATAAATTAAACTTAATTTCTCTTCAGGATGAAATGGGGGGGGGGGGGCGGGAGGGAGGGATTTGGAAAATTGAGTGTGCAATTAAGGGTTTCACCCCCTTCCAGTGTCCATGGGCATCATTAGAAAATGAACCAGAGCGTAAATGTCTTTTTTTCCCCTTCAAGATCACCCAACAGCTACAGCAGATTTTTGGAAAATGTGATTTTTTTCAATATCCAAGTATAGAGAGTTATCCTCATTTGGAGAGCTTAATGGAGTGAAAGGTTTCCCTTTTAAAATTTCCCTTTCAGCCATATTTGATGATATGCTGTTCAACATTGAGTGCATGATGGAGAGAGAGTTTTGCAGAATTTGATCTACTACAACTGCCCCACATGTCATCCCCAATCATACGAGCTCTAATCCATGTTTTAATTTCCTCTCCCTCAATGTGTAACAATTTCTAACTAAATCATTCATTCATTCAGTTGTATTTATTGGGCACTTACTGTGTGGAGAGTACTGTACTAAGTGTCTGAGAGAGTACACTGTAACAATAAACAACTCTCCCTAAACCTTCTGAAGTCATTAGTATTCTTATACTCTACTATTTCCTCTAGCCCTAATCCATTTCAATGTCTGTCTCCCCCTGTAGACTGTAAGATCCATGTGGGTAGGGAGAAAGTCTACCAATTTGGTTGTATTAAATTTTCCCAAGCTCTGTCTGCACACAGAAAGTGCTCAGTAAATATCATGGATTGATTGAAGTCACAGATCCACTTGATTCATTCATCCACTTGATTCTTTGAGGACCATAATCATCGAGTAGAGGAAATATTGATCTATTTGATTCCCCCTCATTTGGGATTTGTTTTAGTTGGGAAATGAGAACACACTCAATCAATAGTATTTACTACATGCTAGGCACTATTCTAAGTGCTTGGGAGAGTATAACAGGAGGAAGACACATGTTAAGTAATCTTTACATGCCACAGCCATGGGTGGAAAGGAAGTTTTCTTATTTATAGAACCACAATTTCCTATTTATCTTTGATCAAGGGTCAAATGGCAGAGACCTTATAAATAACTTCTGAAAAAAATATTTTTTTAATGTGTAAATCCACTGGGCCATCAAATTTTTACCTGCCTGCAAACGTTTCCTCTTCCCAGCACCAAATCCCCTCAGAGTATCCCATATCTGTGTGCAGCTCTGAATTCTTGGACTCCATTTTCCATAAGACCTGGTGAAAGGGCAATGGAAAGAAGACGGATAACTAATTCAATGTCTCCAAGGCTCTCCACCTGATCTATTTGAGCTCTAGATCTAGGCTAATTTGCATGGTCAGAACTTGCCAAAAAGTTGCTCAGTCCATCCCCTATGGGTTAAGATGCCCAAACCACCAAAGATAATGGCCTATCAGGGAGAGTTTGGGCAACAAGTTTCCATCACCCATTCAGGGAAAAGGCTTGGATAATGGAAATCCATTGGTGCCGAAGGGCTGAATAGGCATGTAGGAGCTGAGTATTCGGAGCAGCATGGCCTAGTGGAAAGAGGCTGTGCCTGGGAATCAGAGGGCCTGGGTTTGAATCCCAGCTCCACCATGTGCCTGGTGTGATTTTGGGAAAGTCATTTAACTTATTTGTAAAGTGAGGAATTCAATACCTGTTCTCCTTCCCACTTAGACTGTGAGCCCTGTGTGGGATAGGGCCTTTGTCCGACCTGATGATCTTGCATCTTCCCCAGTGCTTAGTACAGTGCTTGACACATAGGAAGTGTTTAACAAATTCATTCAATCATATTTACTGAGCGCTTGCTGTGTGCAGAGCACTGTACTAAGTGCTTGGGAAGTACAAGTCAGCAACATATAGAGACGGCCCCTACCCAATGCCGAGTATTATTATCATTGTCATCTATTAGTCAACCAATGATATTTATTGAGTATTTCTTGTGTGCAGAGCCCTGACTTAAGCATTTGGGAAAGTACAGCAGAGTGGTAGACATGATCCCTGCCCACAAGAAGCTTATGGTCTACAAAATCCTATACAGAGGATCTGGTACTGAGTAGCTTAGAGTACAATTCATCTGAGCTCCGAGAGACCATATGAAGGCACATCTCCTCCAAGAGTCCTTCCCTGATTAAGCCCTCATTTCCTTTTTTCAACCAATCGATCGATCAATCATATTTTTTGAGTGCTTACTATATGCAGAACACTGTACTAAGAGCTTGGGAGAGTACAACACAACAATATAATAGACACATTTCCTGCTCACAACGAGTTTACCATCTAGAGGATGAATTTACAGTCTATTCCCACTCCTTTCTACTTCGTCCAGATTTGCTCCCTTTATTCACCCCTCCCTTGTCCCCAAAGCACTTATATACATATCCATAGTTTATTTATTTATATTAATGTCTGTCTCCCCCATCTCTAGAATGTGAGCTCATTGTGGGCAGGGAATGTGGCTAACAACTCTGTTGCATTGTTCTCTCCCAAGTGCTTAGTACAGTGCTCTGCATACAGTAAGCACTTAATAAATATGATTGATTGATTAAATAGTATTTAGTGAGCACTTACAATGTCCAAAGCACTGTATTAAGCACTTGGGAAGTGAAGGATATGATTTTTACTTTTAAAGGGTTTTCAATCTAATGGAGGAGATAGACTTTAAAATAACATACAGACAGGTGGAAGAGAAGCAGCACGGGCCTGGGTATCAGAAGGTCATGGGTTCTCATTCTTTCGGCTCAGCCACTGGTCTGTTGTGTGATCTTAGGCAAGTCACGTCACTTCGCTGTGCCTCAGTTACCTCACCAGTAAAATGGGGATTGAGACTGTGAGCCCCACATGGGACAGGGACTGTGTCCAAGCCGATTTGCTTGTATCCATCCTAGTGCTTAGTACAGTGTCTGGTACATAGTAAGTGCTTAACAAATACCGTTGTTATAATCATTGTTATTTTGAGACATGGGAAAGATGGATAGGTGGAAAAGCAAGTGCTTAAGTAGTAATGTATGTGTACTGATATGTACAAAAAAGTTACTGGAGGTTTTGGGTGCTTACATGTTGAAAGGATAATAAGTGGGACAGAAGTGAGTGGAAAATTGAAATGCAAGTGATTTTCTCATAATTGTAGTCTAATGTGCCAAATTTAGCAGGTCAGTAAAACTTTCAGACTTCAGAAAAAAAACTAGGCAAAATCACTTCAAACTATAAGAAGATTCCAAGAACGAAAATGACAGGCTTAAATAATTGAAATATGTTTAAAATAGTCAATCTTTTTTAATATCAACAAATAAACTCCAATCTCTTGATAATCCTCAGAAAACCCCACCAGAATTAGGTGCCAGTAGGAGAGAAAACTCTACATTAAACAATCAGATGCAACTTCCTTCATTAAAGGTTCTTTTCAACACTAGAAGTCTAATGAGGATTTGAGATATTTCATTTTAGGGTTTACATCATTTTGGAGGATGAATAAATATGTTTAAAAGTGAACCATTAATTTGAGAAATATATTTAGTCTGAGATATAATTAGCCAAATAGCTCTTTGAAGTAGTTTAGCATTTCAGAGCTATACACTTCACATGTTAATTGTATGCAAAGGAATAAAACACTTGGACAAACTTAAAGCTAGAAAAGCCTTGCATAAAGGATTAGGCCCCATTGCCTCAGAAGCCCTCTGGAATCTTAAAGTGGGGTGGCTGTGATCTCCATCCCAAATTTCTTTTTGTTCCTGGTGAAGTTCAATTTAATCCTGCTTTCTGTATTCTCACCTTCCCCCTCCTCTGCCCAGGTCCAGGCCTGGTCCCGGACTGTATCCATCCAAGATAGAGGAGATGCAGGGCATTCATCTCTCTAAGAAGATTACTGACGGCTTGTTTGTTGTTGTTGAAGCAGTTCATTTCCCTAAGCTTTTTGTTTTTCCAACTGGTTTACACTTTAATGCCCTTGATTGAATTTCCACCACAGGGGCTCAACTTGACCAACCCACTCTCTTTGGGAAAAGAAAAAGAAGAGAAAATGCAACTGAACAAGAACTTTAGGTATGGGATTTCTTCCATCTAGAGTCCTTGAAAAAAAAAAAAGTGCCTAGCCATTTCGATCATTTCCAGAGTGAAATCTCCCCATAAGCATAGCACTAGGTTTTGTTTAGTTTCTAAAGTCAAGAAGACTTTCCTTGGAGCCAAAATTCCATTTTTAAAATAACTGTGAGAGAAAAAAGGAGGGGGAGAAACTGCCACTTTTAATAATTGTTGTTTTCTTTATTATTATTATTATTCATTCCGTTTTCACATCTCTTTCCTCCAAATGTTGGCCAGGGAAAGGAACAGAGTGGTGACAGATACCAAAAAGATACCAAAAAGCCTGGTGCTCATGAGAAAAATCAATCGATCCATGATATTTATTGAGCCCTTACTATGTTCAGAGCACTGTACTAAGCACTTGGGAGAGTACACTACAACAGAATTAGCAGAGACATTCCCTACCCCTAAAGAGCTTACTGTCTAGAGAAAAAACTTCTTTACCTCTCTAAAGGGATTTCTTACAAGCATGGAGGTGATGTCTATCTGCCTAAACATTTGTGTCAGCTAATTAGCATAATTGGTTTATTTCATTAACATAATTAACCCAGTGGTACTTTTAAACACAGAATGTTTATGGTTACTTGTCTAAATAGCAATGATGAAAGTTTTATCCCATTAATCTGGAATGTGTGGGATCAAAGTCAGTCTGGATTCAGGGATATTCTGGATAATTGTATTTTTTAAAGTGAAATTTCATTGCACTTATTGTATTTCCTGAAAATAGAGTGACATAACAAATCGGTGGGTTGAACAAGATTTACTTCATTTTCTACCCTCTTACAATTATCTGTTGCATTTCTATTTATTCTGCTGCTTCTACTGTATGCCTAAGACTGTACTTGTGTGTTTTCCCCTCCTGATCTGAAATGCTTGAAGGCAGAGATAAGGTATTTTATTGCATTCTCCCAAATATCTTATCTAACCAGTTCTATAATGCAACATTGGATTTTTGCAAAATTTCATCTTAAGTAAAAGTTGCATTGTAATATTAATCTATTTGACACAAAAATGCATGCACAAAAGCTATTCTTTTCAACCCTGTCTTGCTCCCTATCCAAACAGACTTGCTCATTGGATAAGCATTCCCTAATTTCCTAATAACACTGTGGTCCAACTGTGTTGTGAAAAGACATAGTGTAGAAGGTCTGCACATATACAGGGCTCTGCTAGCAATACTATGGACTGCCTGCCCCATTAGACTGTAAACTTCTCTAGAACAAGGATCATGTCTATCAACTCCATTGTATTATACTCTCCCAAACTCTCAGTACAGTGTTCTATATACAGTAAGTACTCAACAAATACCATCAATTTACTGATTGATTGATTCCCAAGCTGTTGACATAGACATGTACCTTTAGACACTGTGACAGAGCAGTAAACTCCAGACTTACAGACTAGCATAGATGTCTAAGAAAAGTCTGGATAACTGAACTGTCTGGGCAAGTAGATTTTTTTTTTTACTGGTATTTGTTAAGCACTTATTATGTGTCAGACACTGTGCCAAACACTGGGGAAGATACAAGGCAACCAGGTTGATCACAGTCCATGTTCCACTGGAGGCTCACAGTCTTAATACCCATTTTACAGATGAGGTAACTGAGACATAGAGAAGTTAGTGACTTGCCCAAGGTCACACAACAGACAAGTGGTGGAGTCACAATTAGAACCCAGGTGCCTCTGCCAGGCCCGTGCTCTATCCACTAAGCCAGGCTGCCTCTGCTGACTCTTGGGGCACTTGAGGCAATACAAGTTAATACTTGATCCTAAAGTAGAAATGAAGTCTTCTTCGAATAAGAACAAACTCCTTGCACATAGGGATTGCATCTACTATCTCTGTTTTGTGATTCTCCCCCAAGAATCTAATACAATAATCTGCACACAATGAGCACTCAGAAAATACCACTGATTGATGGATCTCTCTCTCTCTCTCTGTGTCTCTGTATATATTTACATGTGAAGAAGTGTGGCTTAGCGAAAAATACAGAAGTCTGGGAGTCAGAGGACCTACGTTCTAATTCTGGTTCCACACTGGTCTGCTGCGTGAACTAGGGTAAGTCACTCCACTTCTCTGTGCCTGAGTTCCCTCATTTTGGAAGATGGAGATTCAATAACTGCTTTCTCTCCTACTTTGACTGTTGGACTTGATAATCGTATACATTCCCCAGCACTTAATACAGTGGTTGGCCCATAGTAGGCACTTAACAAATACCACAACTATATGTTGTTAGGGTATTTAAGGGTGCATACTGAATGAAATGCATTTTATTAAGTAGTTAGGAAATTGTAACAGAAACATGAAACATTTTCCTTGTTAGCAAAAAGCTTAGGTTCTAATGGAACTAAAGCTAAAATACATCCACTAAAGTTAAAAGTCCATATTTTGCCAGCTGTACCCACACACATAGATAATGAATCCTCTAAGGGTGTATGTGCCTTGAGAACTGACCGAGGACTTGGTCAGGATCAACTTTCTGGGAAAAGAAGGAGAGTAGCCATCCCATGACTGGCTTTGAGTGAGGTATGAATCAAATTTACTAGGCATTTGATACTCAATGACCATGATTAGGGCTTAGGGAGAGGAAGAGGAGGAAGAGGTTCCAAGTAAAAACCGAATGGGGGATTCTCCCCAAGCTGTCCTGTAGTCAAGTCCCCTGGACTTTAAATAGGATTCTACTGGTTTGTATCACTCAATAAATCATATTCATTGAGTGTTTACTGTTTACAGAGCACTGTACTAAGCCCTTGGGAGAGTACAATATTACAATAAACAGATACATTCCCTGCCCACAACAAGCTTACAGTCTGAAGAGGGAGACAGACAGTAGAAAGAGCACAGATCCGGGAGTCAGAGATCTGGGTTTTAATCCCAGTTCTGCAACTTGCCTGCCTTGTGAGCTGGGCAAACCTCCATATGCTCACAGACCCTTAGACTGTGAACCAAACCCATGTAGGACAGGGACTGTGTCTGACCTGCTTATAATGTATCTACCCCACCACTTAGTATGGGACTTGGCACATAATAAGCATTTAATAAATACCACTATCATGATGATATTCAGGCCCCAATCCATAATAGAAAATTCTGGGCCTACGGCCTGAGCTGGCTGTTCTCCTTTCCGGACACAGAATCATGCAACACGTGCATCTTAATCTGCAGAGCCCCAAAATATGGGAACGAAAGGACCAATTTATATCCCCCAACAGCAACTCAGCTGTGAGCCTGATCCGGAGAGAACCTCGTGAAATGCATTTTCAAAACCTGCTGAGATAAATCGTCTCAAAACACATTTCCAATATCATCCCAAATGCCTTTTAAATGTACTTTTTACGATGCAGCAAGAATGAGGAACGCACAGTCAACCACCAGAAGGGACAATCACCTTTGTGTATGGATTCCTTTTTTTTTTCAGCTCACATAACTAAGAACATTTGCGTTAGAGGTTTCTGGGCTTGCTTCAAGAATGTCACTCTTTTACTATCTTTTCTCATAGCTCTTAATTGAAGGTTCATGAGAGAACAATAACCTACAATGCATAATCAGATAATTAGATGAATTTGAACACACTCAATCTTTCAAAAACCAGGAGAGCACAGGTATTGATTGGACATTTATCTGGACATAAGTGTCTTCTTGTCCCAGTGTTTTAATAATCTAATTTTAAAATATATGATTCTTCTTTGAGGACCCTGGAGTCTGACCCTTTGTGCATTTAGTTCCCCACAGTAATGCCACTCTAATGTAATCAGGAGCGGAGGGTGCTGGAAAAATCATTACTTCACTATTGTTATAACTTTGGAAAGGGATTCTACAGCTACCAGAGTTCAGGATGGCCATGAATAATTTAAAGGAGGGTTCCAGGCCACTTGAGATTCCAGAATGTTTTAAAATAGGTAATAAGTGGGGCGAATTTGCATGAAGGGCTATCTTGAGGGCAGCCTACTAAAATGCTCATCTTTCATTTCAGGCCCAGAAAGTCCCGTGTAAAATTAATTGGGCCTTGATGAGTTCATTGCCTGACCTAAAAGGGTGTGGTCATTAAAACAGCCTCCAGATTTGAGGAGTCTCTTCATCTTCCACCAAAACTACCAGTTCCCACCCTTCCCACCTCTCTCATCACTTAGGACAGTGATCTGCACATAGTAAGCATTTTAATAAATACTATTTCTACTACTACTAATAATAATAATGACAATTATGGTATTTGTTAAGCACTTACTAAGTGTCAAACATTGTATTTAGCATTCATTCATTCATTCATTCAGTTGTATTTATTGAGCATTTTATTGTGTGCAAAGAACTGTACTAAGCACTTGGGAGTGTACAGTGTAATGGTAAACAGCCACATTCCCTGCCCACAATGAGTTTACAGCCTAAAGATGAGCTTGCTGTCTAGAGTACTAAGGTAGATGAAGATAATCAGATTATACACGGTCCCTGTCCCACATGGGGCTCACAGTCTAAGTGGGAGGGAGAAAAGGTGATGAATCCCCATTTTACAGAAGAGGAAACGGAGGCGTTGAGAAGTTAAGTGACTTGCCCAAGGTCACATAGTGGGCAAGTAGCAGAGTTGAGATTAGAACCCAGGTCCTCTGACTCCCAGGTTGGGGCTCTTTCCTCTTGGCTACACTGCTTCTCATCCCCATCCCGCCTCTCTTTCAGCCTCCAAGTGCAGCCCCACCAGAATCATGGTTATCAACCCAAGAAAACTCAATGTGAAAAGGGGCTGCTAATGGGACAGCATTTGACATCACATCTTGAACCAGAATAAGCAAACAGGCAAGTCCAATCTTCAAGGTCGAGCTTTGAAGTCAATTTCCTGACCTGGGAAATCATTTTCCATGACATACTTCATGCTGCTGCCCGGATTATCTTTGTCCAGAAACGCTCTGGACATATTACTCCCCTCCTCAAAAACCTCCAATGGCTACCGATCAATCTGCGCATCAGGCAGAAACTCCTCACCCTGGGCTTCAAGGCTGTCCATCACCTCGCCCCCTCCTACCTCACCTCCCTTCTCTCCTTCTACTGCCCAGCCCGCACCCTCCGCTCCTCCACCACTAATCTCCTCACTGTACCTCGCTCTCGCCTGTCCCGCCATCGACCCCCGGCCCACGTCATCCCCCGGGCCTGGAATGCCCTCCCTCTGCCCATCCGCCAAGCTAGCTCTCTTCCTCCCTTCAAGGCCCTGCTGAGAGCTCACCTCCTCCAGGAGGCCTTCCCAGACTGAGCCCCTTCTTTCCTCTCCCCCTCTCCTTCCCCCCGTCTTACCTCCTTCCCTTCCCCACAGCACCTGTATATATGTATATATGGTTGTACATATTTATTACTCTATTTATTTATTTTACTTGTACATTTCTATCCTACTTATTTTATTTTGTTGGTATGTTTGGTTCTGTTCTCTGTCTCCCCCTTTTAGACTGTGAGCCCACTGTTGGGTAGGGACTGTCTCTATGTGATGCCAATTTGTACTTCCCAAGCGCTTAGTACAGTGCTCTGCACATAGTAAGCGCTCAATAAATACGATTGATTGATTGATTGATTGATTGACAGTGATGACAAACGCTGAACCCACTGATCTCTGAACGTTGTATCCAGCTCAGCTTCAGCCCTGCCATTGTGCTGGAGAAGTCGAAGGGGAACTTGATGCTTACATGGAAGCGCATCGCTTGGCACAGGGTTGAAGGTAAAGAAAACAAGCCGGGAGCCAGTTAGAAAAGAACCTTTCTGACACCAGGGATAATGAACCGTGTACGTTAAATTGAGCTTTAGATGTAAATTTTGTCATCTGCATGCTCTACATCTAAGGGAGAGGGATCCTGAGCCATTTTTAATGAGGATGCTGGCAAGAACAAACATTTGGGGGTTTGGGAGGGTGAGGCTGAGCATTTTTCATGTGGATGCTTCGGCATTCCTGGAAGAGAAAGTCATCATTTCCAGATTTAAGCAGACTAATTACCTAAGGTAGAGGGCCTGACACATTTGCAAAACTGCTATATGATTTTATAATGGACACGCAAATGTTATTTTATAATGGAATACACGTCAAGTCTCCATCTATTGAGATACGGAGAGGGGACTGACCTTTATCTCGTATTTAAAACACAGGGAATAACTGAAATTCATTTTCAATTTATTTTCCAATCATATAAAAGGATGGGGGGAAAAGATTACTTTATTGAATATTTTTAGCAAGTAAAAGGTTGGAAACACGCACTCTAGGTGCCTTCCAAGGAGCTGTGGGGGAAGGTCTAGCGGGAATGAGCTTTAATCGAATAAACTAATCTTTGCTGTGGAGATTAACTAGATGGACTCCAGCTTGGAGGAGCAGCAGAACGCACAGATATCAGCAGCCCCATCAGCCCTCTTGAGGTTCTACAGGCAGCAGGTAGCTTCCCTGTAGGGTACGCCCTAACAATCCTGCAAATTTGGTCAACTTCACAGAAATTTAATAATGTGGCTGCATCATGCCTGCCCGTTGACAGCCTGGAGCTGGGAGGCCCATATAAATAATAATAATAATAATAATGGCATCTGTTAAGCGCTTACTATGTGCCAGATGCTGTACTAAGTGCTGGGGTGGATACAAGTAAGTAAAGTTGGACACTGTCCTTGTCCCATGTGGGGCTCACAATCTCAATCCCCATTTTACAGATCAGGTAACTGAGGTGCTGTGAGCCCGTCTTCTAGACTGTGGGCCCATCTTCTAGACCGTGAGCCCGTTGTTGGGTAGGGACTATCTCTATACGTTGCCGATTTGTACTTCCCAAGCGCTTAGTACAGTGCTGTGCACACAGTAAGTGCTCAGTAGATATGATTGAATGAATGAATGAATAAAATGACTTGCTCAAGGTCACAAAGCAAACAAGTGACAGAGCTGGGATTAAAACCCACGTACTTCTTACTCCCAGACCCGTGCTGCATCTGTCTGCCGCAGGAGTCTGGGGTCTTTCCGGATGAAGAGAGTACATTCAGGTTGGGTCCATTCTGAGGTTCTGTAGAATTCCCAAGTAAGGACTTGGGTCACAGTGGTACCTGGCTGAGTGTAAAATTCCATGACTTTGGGAACATTTCCTTGCCAAAGAGAATTAAACCCTTTGGCAGCACACTTGTACACACACATCCATACATAACACTTAGGATAGTGCTTAGCACGTAGTAAGAGCTTAACGAATACCATCATTATTATTATTATTATTATTATTATTATATGGTGCCTCCATAGGGGTGAAGTCAACCTTTGGACAATACTGACTGGCTGAGTCACATGTTTCACACCACAAGCTACTCCCTGGTTCACTCCCATCAGTCCCCTCCAACTCGCTTTCCTCACTGTATCTCCCTCTAGACTCTTCAAACAATCAATCGAGAAGCAGCATGGCTCAGTGGAAAGAGCACGGGCTTTGGAGTCAGAGGTCATGGGTTCAAATCCCGGCTCTGCCAATTGTCAGCTGTGTGACTTTGGGCAAGTCACTTAACTTCTCTAGGCCTCAGTTACCTCATCTGTAAAATGAGGATGAAGACTGTGAGCCCCTCGTGGGACAACCTGATCACCTTGTAACCTCCCCAGCGCTTGGAACAGTGCTTTGCACATAGTAAGTGCTTCATAAATGCCATCATCAATCAGTCCATCTAATTTATTGAGCACTTACTGTGGGTAGAGCACTGTACCAAGCACTTGGGGGAATACAAGTAGGGAGTAGGAGAAGCAGCATGGCTCAGTGGAAAGAGCCCGGGTTTGGAAGTCAGAGATCATGGGTTCTAATCCCGACTCCGCCACATGTCTGCTGTGTGACCTGGGGCAAGTCACTTAACTTCTCTGAGCCTCAGTTCCCTCATCTGTAAAATGGGGATTAAGACTGTAAGCCCACATGGGACAACCTGATCACCTTGTATCCCCCCAGTGCTTAGAACAGTGCTTCACACATAGTAAGCGCTTAACAAATGTCATTATTATTATTACATTTGATATTCACCCCACCCCCAACCACAAAACGTTTACATACATATCTTTAAATTATTTATTATAAATTACTTATGTATATGTATATATGTACATTCACTGAATTACTTATTATAAGTTACTTATTTATTCATATTAGTGTCTATCTTCCCCTGTAGACTGTAGGCTCATTTTGGGAAGGGAATATGTCTGTTTATTCTCTTGTGAAGAACAGTGCTCTACACATAGTAAGTGCTCAATAAGTACCATTGATCAATACCACATAATATAACAGACATATTCCCTGGCCACAGTGAGCTCACTCACCTCTGACTCCTCTCTCAGGCCATTTCCCCTGATCTGGAACTGCTTCCCCTCAGATTCCAACACAGTGTAAAGCCAATAGCCATCCTGGGCACTTAGGTGTATTTGTATTTATATACTCAGTTGTATATTCGATGATTTTTTTTCAGCTATTTCCCTCGGCATATCTGCACAGCCTCCTTCCATATATTCTTTGCCCAACTCCGCTATTTGTAAATGATTGTTGCCTGGCTCATCATTAGTTTGTAAATTCTTTGAGGACAGGGACTGTGCACCTTTCTTCAGGTACATGATCCTAAGCACTGAGGGCTGCCTCATCAGTAGGAGCTCAGTAAATATTTTTACTTGATAGAGAGGCAGCCTGACCTACTGGTCAGAGCAAAGGACTAGGAGACAGGAGACCTGGGTTCTAAACATGACTCCGCCATTTTTTCTGCTGTGTGACCTGGGGCAGGTCACTTGACTTCTCTGTGCTTCAGTTTCCTCATCTGTAAAATGGGGGTGAAATACCGGCTCTCCCTCCCGCTGTGAGCACCATTTGGGACAGGGGCTGTGTCTGATTGTTTTATAGTGAAATTAGTACAGTGCTTAGTGCAAAGCAAGTGCTTAACAAGTACCACAGTTATCAATATAATGACTATTTTTTAGCACTATTATTTTTCCAAAGTACTCTACATTCAATTGTAATACTATTACTGATTCCTCTACTACTAATAGTAATTTGCTTAAAATTGTTTTGTGAATTTCTAAACTTTTCCATTTCAAAAGAAAAACTTTACATTCAGTTGTAATACTACTTCTAATAATAACTTGCTCAAAATTGTGTTGTGAATTTCTAAACTTTTCCATTTTAAAGGGAAAACTTTAAACAGTTCAGTTTAAATCAAGATTTCTGAGAGTTTGTGTGGGGCTGTAGTATCTCAGTATGGCTCCATTATCAAGATATATTGTGCACCTAGTGTATTCAGAACACTGTACTAAGTGTTTGGGAAAATACAATACAAGTAGAAAGCTTATTTCTTTCTTTCTTCCTTTCTTTCTTTTTCTCTATCTCTTGGAAGGGAGAGAAGGGTTATTTGATCATTTACCCTTTGTTAGTGTCTGCGACCTTTGTTGACATCACTAGGACTGTTGCCAATCCATTAGATCGTAAGGTCCTTGAGAGCAAGACTCATATGTTCAATCTCTATTTTAATCTTCCAAGCAGTTTGTACAGTGCTCTGCACCCTTAGGTGTTCAATAAAGATGATTGACTGATTGCTCAGTCCATTATTCTCTGGATCCCAGATTCTGGGAAGCAACCAATTATCGCTGGGAAACTCTGTAGCATCACTTCACAGCCAAGGGGCATCCATGTTGGTGTTTGGTAAAATCAGGCTCCTGAGGGAGAGGGAGGAAAGAGAGAGGTGAGGCCCAGGTGAATCCAGGTAGAGCCAGGCATGAAATCTCCTCTTTCCATAGCTCTAAATAAGGGTTTCTGGATGGGCAGGGATCGCAAATTTTCAGATCTTTCTAGGATCCCTCCCAACCTAGATAGCTGAAATGTCTATAGTAAAATCAGGCTCCTGAGAGAGAGGGAGGAAAGAGAGAGGTGAGGCCCAGGCGAATCCAGGTAGAGCCAGGCATGAAATATCCTCTTTTCATAGCTCTAAATAAGGGTTTCTGGATGGGCAGGGATCGCAAATCTTCAGATCTTTCTAGGATCTCTCCCAACCTAGATAGCTGACATGTCTATAGTTATTCTGAAGAAGCCGTCACCTATGATGGAAACCCGCTCTCTCTGAAAGAGACTCTGACAATAGGTAGCCTGAGACTCTTCCATCAAAACCTGCCACGTTTCCCAGACTCCTCTCCCCTCCCCTCCCCTCCCTAACCGGCAAATAATTACTCCTGAAGAAAGGGGTTCAGTTCTCCCAAGTCCACAGCTCGGTGTCGCCCCGCTGAGCACGGTCCAGCACTCCCTGCTCCCTTCAGCCAGCTAAGATCAATACAGTCATGATGAAAAGAATTCCTTCTCGCCCCACCCCAGAAAAACACTGCTGTCCCCCTGGTACCCGGTGGGGTCGTGATCCGTAATGAACTTGGATCATTTACATGGCAGTGTTTATGTCAGGTCCTCAGCCTTGTGAGTCAATAGAAGCTGATCCTGTAACGATCTTCTGAGAAGAACCCAGTTAGAATGACCAAGTAGCTCTATAGGAGAGCATTCCCCTAAGAAAGCTCCCAATCTGAAATATATTAGCCTTCAGGGGCCCCGTTTGTACTACAAGGGGATACCTGATCTTGCTAGGATTTGATGGTTTCCATCTTGGTGGTTCTGGGGCTAATTGTGAGCGATTTGGGATTCCACGGTAATCCATGTCCAGCCTACCAATCTATCAATCAGTCAATCAATTGTATTTATTCAGCACTTTCTGTAAGCAGAACACCAGCCTGCCAGGGAAGGGGAGAGAGAGAGCAGCATGACCTTGTAGAAAGAGTCTGGGCCTGGGAGTCAAAGGTCCTGGTTTCTAATCCTGGTTTCACCATTTGTTTGCTTTGTGACTTTGGGCAAGTTACTTCACTGGGCCTCAGTTTCTTCAGCTGGAAAATGGGGGTTCAATACCTGTTCTCCCTCCCCATTAGATTGTGAGCCTTTACGGGGGAAAGGGACTCTGTTCCACCTGATTAATTTGTACTTAGCTCAGTGCTTAGTGCAGTGCATGGCACAAAATACAAACTTAAAAAATATCATTATTACTAAGATTTGGGGTCAGGGCCAAGAGTCCTGGTGGTGCCCCTTTCTCAACTGCCCCAGGTAGCCACTGCCAAGCCCCCCAGAATGTGGATGGCCAGACTCCAGGATCCATCTACTCTGCACCTGCAAGGAAACCAGCTTCCCAGCAACTCAGTTGCCTGAAGGGAATATGTCTGCTAATTATGTTGTATTGTGCTCTCCCAAGTGCTTAGTACAGTGCTCTGCACATTATAAGCACTCAATAAATACGATTGGTTAATTGAAGGCAATGCCTTCTCTTCTTAATTAATTTATTTATATTAATGTCTATCTCCCCTTCTTGACTGCAAGCTTGCTGTGGGCAGGGAATGCATCTGTTATATTGTATTCTCCCAAGCTCTTAGTACAGTGCTCTGCACACAATAAGCTCTCAATAAAGACCACTGACTGACTGACTAACTTCTTCCATTTTCACTGCCACACCTTTGGGCCAATCAAATGGCTTCAGCTCAAAGGAGACAAGGTGAGGCCAGCTGATGAGGGTGGTGGGGTGAATGGGAATCAGTCCAGGACTCCTTAAGCCCCCATTTGGGACTCTGGGGGAAGACTGCATTTAGTAATTGTTATGGCATTAATTGAGCACCTGCTAAGTTCAGTGTAGTGTACTAAGCACTTGGGAAGTACAGCAGAAGCCCTGCACACATGCCCTGCCCAAAACAAGCTTGCAGTCTAGAAAGGGAGATAGATGAAGAAATATGCACAAGCAGTGGAATCAGAATAAATGAAATTGAATGATTCATTCAATCGTTGTCTGCAAAAAACTGGACTAAGCACTTAGATGATCATTTAAATATACATATATTCACAAGTGTTGAAAAACTAAATATATATGTTCATGAACATACACATACATAGGTAAATAAAGGAATAAAAAATGCAAGAAATGGCTGAAATGTGGATAAGATAGTGTGTGCAGAGCACTGCACTAACCGCTTAGGTCAGAATAATAGCATTTTTAGACACAGTCCCCACCTTCAAAGAGATTACGAGTGTGAAGGATTCATAATTCTATGTCTTTAGCCCTGACCTCTACCCTACTATCCAATCTCACATCTCTTTTTGTCTCTGGGACATCTCTACTTGGATGATCTGCCAGCACCTCAAACTCAATGTGTCCAAAATTGAACTTATCATCTTCTCCCTAAACTCTTCCCTTTTCCCAATCTTCCCATCTCCATCAACAACAGCATCATCATTTGGGACCATACTCTTATCAGACAGGGGACATATCATGTGATACCCAGACTGATCTGTATAAAACTGGACAAATGGCCATCCTAAACAAACCCATCTTTTGAGGCCCTGTGGAAGAAACTCTCCAGAGCATTTCTGCGCATCTTCTAGATGAAGGGAAACTTACCCTGGACTAGTCCTCCAAGGAAAATCATAATTCACACTTAGGGGAGGGCAAGGATTGCTGATTTCATCCCTCTTCCTTCCAAGTTCCTTCAACAAGGGGACAGGATAGGTTTCTCAAGAAAGTGTTTGGGGCAGTTCCCAAACATATTTACTACCCCGTGTTCAAATATCATTTTCCCTCATAATTTTTTAATGCCCTCAGACATTAATCCATTTACTGAAGCTATGGGACCTCCAATTACGTTCATAGAAAATGTTCCATGCAGAGAGGAGCCCCAACATGGATGTTTAGAACTCACAGAACAATGGGTCATTTAGCCTCAAATACCCCCATTATGGGTTGCTTAATTGCTATGAATCTTTCCGCCTGTAGTGTTCCTAGTTGGGAGGATACAACAATGAGCGGTCCAAGTTCATCTGCCTCTATTGGCAAGGCTGAATGAGAGTCCTGACAGATGGGGATCTAATTGCAGCCCCGTCGCCTGGACATTGTTAACACATGCAGGAGTGGAAGTCGACAGCGTTTTTTGGAGCTGACTGAGGACTGGCAGGAGGGGAGTCCAGTTAATTACCAACATCTGAGTGACTTCTTTAACAAAAGGGGCAGTGCAAAAGTGAGGGTACTGTTCGTAGCCTTAGTGGAGGTGTGTTCCCCAAATTACCTCTGGTCGATCGCAAAAGCCACCACGAGACCGTCCAAGGATTCGGGAGGAACAGCGTGACCTAGTTGAAAGAACAGAAGTCAGGGGATCTGGTTTAATTTCTGGCTCTGCTGGTTTGCCTGATGTCTGATCTTGAGCAAGTAACTTCACTTCTCTGGACCTCGGTTTCCTACTTTATAAAATTAAGGCAAAATACCTGCTCTCCCTCCACAGTATACTGTGAGAGGAAAGGACTGTCTCTGAATTGCTGATCTCGCATCTACACCAGGGCTTAGTACAGTGCTTGGCACATAGTAGGTGGGTAACCAATACTGCTATTGTCATATTTAGGACTCAGGAGAGTGTCTTGGCCTTGAACTCCAAGACAGCATTCCTGGAGGCATCTTTTACCGGTTAGAAAATAAACCCTAGCAGAGCAGAGCAGAACTCCTGGGAATTCAGTCCAAGCACATTTAGTTGTCACATTTACGTCGGAGCTGAAACGAGACAAAATGGCATTATGTATTCTATTCCTTCCCACAGAACCTAAGTATATATACATACATTTATCAATCAGTGGTATTTATTGAGTGCTTACTGTGTGTAAAGCACTTACTAAGCTCATTGTATAATCAATCATTTATTCATTTTTTCCATCTTGAGGTAATTGTACTGCTTCCTGTTATATCCTTGCTCTTCCTCTTCCTACTGCAATTTATAAATCATTTTAGCCTGTCTATCCCCTCACATTAAATTGTAAATTGCTTGGGAGAAGGGGAAGTACATCATGCTCCTGTTGTACTCTCCCAAGTGCTTAGCACAGTGTTCAGGGGACACTCAATAAATACTACAAGTCCACTAGTGGTAGACACTTGGTCACTTGATTCTAATTCGCTCTCCCAAACATTTAGAACTGTGCTCTGTGTACAGTAAGCACTCAGTAAACACCATTAATTGGTTAATTGATGATATCTCCCAAAAGAACTCTAGAACTCTGGAGAAGCGTTCTGATTTTGGGTAAATTCTGTGTATTTCCACAAAATGGCACATGTGGTGTTACCACGTTTTGCTGTAGGCCTGGCATATGCATGTGACATCACGTGTGCTGCCTTGCCCGGTCTTCCCAAAGGTTGGCTTGACCATCTTATCCTCCATCTGACACTGAGATGACAGTAAGACTTAGTGAAGAATCTTGAAGACAAACATTCACAGACTAGAGTCTGGGGTTCGTTTGTTTTATGGTATTTGTTGAGCATTTACTATGTGTCAAACACTGCTCTAAGCACTGGGATAGGTACAAGTTAATTAGGTCAGTCACAGTCCCTGTCCCGCATGAGGACTCACAGTCTTCAGTAGGAGGGAAAGCAGGTATGAATCCCCATTTTAAGGTTGAGGAAACTGAGGCAAGGAGAAGTTGAATAACTTGGCCAAGGCCACACAGCAAGCAGTCGGTAGAGCTGGAATTAGAACCTACGTACTCTGTCTCTTAGTCCTGTACCCTTTCCAGGAAGCCACATTGCTTCTCCCCAAACGTTATACCAACTATCCAACCTCTCCTGTTCTCAATTTCTCTAAGAACCCTGGTTTAAGGCCCCCAAGGACTCCTCCCTAGCCTTAACTTCCCTGGATTCTTCCACCCCCCCAGTCAAAACGGATGTACCCCATGACCATCCCATAAATACCACTATGGTATTTATACCATATACCAGTATGGTGCATTGTCCACAGTTTCATTAGCCAGCCAAAGGCTTTTGATGTTCCCCTGTACAAATTCAAGAATCAATTGATCAGATGCTCTGTCCTGGATTATTTGTACCATCAGTCTTTTGCTGAAAGTGGCCCTCGTTTTTTCCCTAGAAAAGTTTTCATCAGAAACGAGGGAATTCTGTTCAACTTCAACCCTCTATTCTCAGCTGTGATTTTGCACCTCCATTTTATTTTTGCTCAATTAATCTCAAACTAATCCGTCGCCTTACCACCACGTTGGAGCTAATGCATGCTGTGTGCGTTTAAGTGATGAAGATGAGGTGCACTGGAGGTCTTCGGCTTTGTAATTTCATCCTTGAATTTTGTGATTACTAACAGGACAACTTTTTTAATTTGCTCTTTTGTCTCGATTCCCCTGGCTGACAATCTGCTCGGTGAGCTAGGCTTTTTAATCAATCACCTAGATAATCAAATGTCACTGGCTATCTGCTCCGTGTAATTACTTTTGCAATTAAAAATCAACCTCAAGTTGCTTCATCTAATTAGAGGGATGGGCAGATTTTCATCTAGATTGATTTTTTAATAAATATTGACTTAAAATGCCATAATCTCATCATATTCTTTCATTTTCTTTGTACCAAAAATCAAACAAATGGAAGAATTAGCAAGCAGAAGGATTCATAGGACTTCAAAGGCTTTTGCTAGTTCAGACACTCACAATTGTGCTGTACAGAAACCCAGTTTATCTCTCCTTAATTCCACTCAAAAGCTCCTACCTTTTATTAGAAAAGAGAACAAAGAGGCCCTTCTATTATATATTTCACACTAAAACTGTTGCAAGTTAAACTATTAAAATAGTTTAATAACCATGCTGTCTGGGATAAGTATTTACTATATCGAAGGAAAAAAAATTCCACAAATATGGTGAGAAAATGTTTATCTTTCTAATAAAAAGGAGCAACAGTCCACTGCCCTGCACCAGTTAAGAGATTTTTAACCGGTAGCTTCCCTTTCAGGAGGATAATTTACTTATCTTTGCTGTCTTGTATCTTTTATGTATTGTAATTAACACATTGCCAATACCACAGTTCACTGCTTTTTGGTTGTAGCTATTCATGTTTCACATGAAAAATTAACAATATGGGAGGGAACGCCTATAGAACAGAAACATGCTCGGCTTCCCGAAGAACCACTGGACCTCCGTCGACAGGAATGACTAAATTCAGGAATCTGATCTGACATTTTTAAGTTCCAAATCTGAACGAGAAGTATGTCCCTATCCCTTGCCTCCAGATTAATTCAGATGGGCAGCTGTTTGTGGGGGAGAGGTTCTATGGAGATAAGCTTCTTAAGAGCAGGGATCATGTCTACCAACTCTATTGTATTGGATTCTCCCAAGTGCTTAGTTCAGTGCTCTGCACACAGTAAAGTGCTCAGTAAATATCATTACTGACTGAAGTGCTGTGAGAAATCTGTGGAGAGACACATTCATGGACAGACGTGGGGGAACAGAGGGTAGAACTCATTGTGATGGGGATGGGAAAGGAATGCAATGTTTTTTACATGTGGAACCCATTTATTGCTGAAGTGGCCAAAGCATAATGTTGATACTGGAATGTAAGGTCATTACCCTTAGAGAAACACCCAGCCTGGGAGTCAGTGGACCTGAGTTCTAATCCAGACTCCACCATTTGGCTGCTGTGTGAGCTTGGGAAAGTTACTTGACTTCTCTGTGCCTCAGTTTCCTCATCTATAAAATGGGAATTCAGTATCTTTTCTCCCTCCTCAGTACACTGTGAGCCCCATGTGGGATAGGAACTGGGTCCTGCCTCATTATCTCATATCTACTCCAGCACTTAGCACAGTGCTTGGCATATGGTAAATGTTAAATGGATACCACAATTATTATTATTATAAACCCCACAGACAGTTGCCTTGGTGGACACTGGGATCTTCAATGGCTTGATAAGACAGCTAGTTTTTTAGGTGGTTCTTTGGTCCAGAACTTTCATCACTGGTAACATCCCCCCTTTAGAGGCATGACCCTAATTACATACCTGGAACTGGAATGAACATTTCCTAATCCCCAGAGTCCTGGCTGCTCTTCTGGACCAATGAGAGAGCTAGAATTAGAAAAAAATGAAATGCATTGTATCTCTAGACTGTGAGCTCGTTGTGGGCAGGGAATGTGTCTGTTTATTGTTATATTGCACTCTCCCAAGTGCTTAGTATAGTGCTCTGCAGCATAGTAAGTACTCAATAATTTCAACTGACTGACTGACTGACTATCTGATACTAACAGGCAGGGGATTGAAACTGAGGTGAGAGGAAGAAACTCTGCTGGAAAGGGAAACACATTTATACAAGCAGGTAGGCCCCTTCTTCCTTCTCCTCCTTCAGCTCCTCCTCCTCTGTAACCAGTCAGTCCATCAATTCTATTTACTGAGTTTTCTGTATGCAGAGCATGGTACTAAGTGCTTGGAAAAGTAGAATGGGATTAGTAGATGAAGTGCTTGCAATTGGAGAGCTTACATTCTCGTGAAGACAGACACTGAAATAATTTACAGTTGAGAGGAAAGAAGGCATCTGGACATGGGGTATGGAAGATAGATAAATAAGAGCACGTGAGAAGCAGTGTGGCCACGTGGAAAGAGCACGGGCTGAGAGACAGAGGACATGGGTTCTAATCCCAGCTCTGCCACTTGTCTTCTGCATGACCTTGGGCAAGTCACTTCACTTTTCTGTACCTCAGTTACCTCATCTGTAAAATGGGGATTAAGACTGTGAACTCTGTGTGGGACAGGGACTGTGGTCCAACCCAATTATCTTGCATTTACCACAATGCTTATTAGATTGCCTGGCACATAGTTAATGCTTAACAAATAGAGTTTAAAAAAATAGAAAAAATGAATGGGCCTGGGAGTCAGGGGATCTGGGTTCTAATTCTAGCTCTGTCACTTGCCTGTTATGTGAAGTCACATAACTTCTCTGTGCCTCAATTTCCTCATTTGTAAAAAAAGGATTCAATACCCATTCTCCCCCTTATACTGTGAACTTCATGTGGGATAAGGACTGTGTCTAACTTCATTATTTTGTTTCTGTAAGTGCCACAGTTATTATTAATATGTGTAAATAAGTACTGAGAAGCAGAACGGTCTAGTGGGTAGAGCATGGGAGTAAGAAAGACCTGGCTTCTAATCCCAGCTCTCCCACTTGTCTGCTGTGTGACCTCCAGCAAGTAACTTAACTTCTCTGTGCCTCTGTTCCCTCATTGGTAAAATGGGGATTAAGACCGTGAGCCCCATAAGGGACATGGACTGTATCCCACCTGATTAGCTTTTATTTACCCCAGTACTTAGTACAATGCCTGGCATGTAGTAAACGCTTAACAAATTCCATAAAAAAGTATTATGGGAAGTTGTGAAAGCACAAATCTTCTGGTGGTACAGAATGGTGAGGTGGCAGTTTCAGGGGATATAACCTAGGGAGAGTATAAATTAATCAGGGCATTCTCCTGGAGGAGACATGATTTCAGGAGGATTTGGAAGATGAGAGAGATCTGTAGACTGTCAGATTAATTTAGGAGTGAGAGTAGCAATGGTACTTATTGCTGACCTGCTGCGTCTAATGGAAAAAAAAGAAAATAGTGGCTGAGACTTCTCCAGAGGAAGTGCTGACCGTCCCGGCCTTGTTTCCATCCTATTGCATTCCTCTCCCAGGTCCCTGTGGACACAGGCACCATTTCCAGGATATGGAATTCAGTGACAGGAACTGAAGTGGAGGGAGGCTGAGTCCTGAAAATAAAAATTTGGTGCTGTAACATTCATTCTTTCAATCAGATTTATTGAGCACTTACTATGTGCAGAGTGCTGTACCACTCTTGGGAGAGTAAAATTCAACAGAATTAGCAGCCACGTTCCCAGCCCACAACAAATTTACAGTCTAGAGGAGCTTAAATTCTGGACGGGGGAGAGGCCTGCTGGAAATCGGACTCTCTAGTTTCAAACTGGACGAATGACCATTCTTCCAGGAACCCAGGCCCCCTAGGCTTTCAGACCAGCATGGCCAGCTCCTGTGACTTCTCCAAACCTGCTAGGTACTGCTGCTGTTTCTGCTGCTGTGGCTTTGGCTCCTTCTGAAATAATAAATGGGAACTGCCATGCAGTGATATTAAGAAATGCAGAAATGACCTGATCAAAGGGGGGTTTTCTGAATAAATCTGAGCAAATAAGTCCCCAGGAACACCTGAACATTCAATATCAGCCCAGCCTGGTGGATTAGCCAGCAGAAGGGGCTGCAAACCGAGGATTATTCCAACTTTCATATCTCTTCTCTCCAGCAAAACAAACATCTCTGCTGTAAAGTCTCAATTGTCCATTAAAGCAAAATCAGGGACCATTAGATCTGTCAGTTTGGCCCTTGAAAAGATATTAGCACAGCAACCCCACAAGCCTTCCTGCTACTTGACTTCTTTTCCTTTGCAACCTCGTCAGGTCAAGAGCCCATTCCCCAAGCCTCCACCTTAGCCTAGCACCCTGGATCTCCCCTCCCTCCCCCCCACCCCCAATACTAGCAATCTCCACTTTAATTGAGGACCACAATTAAAATGGAAGATGAAGAATGGCTTTCCATTTCGCAGAACGAAATTTCAGTCGCACTTGAATTTCGAGGCAGACTTAGGGCGAGATAGAAGACTAATTCCCCTGAAATCATTAAACAAATTTCCAAATGTCAACTGCTTTGATAGAGCTTATGATTTCATCTTCTTATTTTGGCAGGAAAGAGGGCAAGACAGCCTCTCGGAACAAGCTAGGAATAAAGCTCGGCAGAAGAATTGAAGACAAGAGTGATCCTGTGAGTTTCCTGATTGGCTGCCTTTTTATTCCGCTCACTTGTCGGACAGAGCGGTAATAGACATTTTCCTTTACACACAATAATAAGAGCAGTACTTATCGCTTGTGGCCTACAGCTAGTGGGGAAAGGAAATTAGAAAAGTCCAATGAAGCTGAGAAGTAATTAATCATCATACAGTGGGCTCTGTCAAATCAGAGGGGTCTTTCCAGCTGATAATGCCTGCCCAGCACAATTTAGACTGATAGAAATTAGAATTTTTTTTCCTCCGGCAAAAAACAAAAAAGACCAGCGTTAGCACAAACGTGGCCAACTGTTCACCTTAATGGCTGCCTGACCCATTTAGGGTTGATGTTTGCATCCAGTTTAAATCTGGCCAAGATTGAAGGAACACCACACACACCTCAAGGCAAAGAAAAATCATAACGATACCGTTTTAAGATTTTTTTTTTTTGCCCAACACCTAAGCCTCGGCTATATGAGAAAAATTAAAGTTCAGTCCTATTGATCAAATTCTCCATGCTCCCTGCAGAGTGGGGAAGCATTTACTAAAGCCAATAATAAGGGGTGGGAGCTCTTTGGAGATCAACTGAAATAAACATAAACCGTTCTAGAAGGGAGAAAAGTGGCTGGCAGAAGGGAATGAGGGTAAGCAGACACGGTGACTACAGACTGGGGCAGATGGGCACAGGCCTGGAGAGGTGGTGAGGAGGGAGAGAGATAAGGAAGGGCTCCCAGCCTCTGATGTTTTGCAAGTTCAACCTCTGTGCGACCTTGGGCAAGTCACTTCACTTCTTTTTGCCTCATCTGTAAAATGGGGAATAAGACTGTGTGTCCCATGAGGGACAAAAGCTATGTCCGACCCGATTAATTTGTACCCACCCCAGCACTTAATACAGTGCCTGGAACATAGTAAGCACTTAACAAATACCTTTTAAAAGGGGTGGGGGGGCAAAACCACTACCCTTCTCAACTTCCTCCTCTGCTCATCTGTCTCAAGATACAGAATTCCACACCCCCCCCCACCCAAATTAGTGATATTTATTGAGCACAAGCTGAGCGTGAGGCCCTGTACTAAACAGTTGGGAAAGTACACCAGAAGCAAGGCACAGCATTCCTGCCTTCAAGAAGCTTACAATTTAATCGAGTTTACTTACAATCTGCCTGTCTCTCCCACCCTAGTGCTAGCCAGGAGGACTAGCAGTTGTATTAACATTTATTAAGTGCTTGCTTTTTTAATGGTAATTTTTTGGTTTTGTACTTTTTAAATGGTATCTTTTTAGAATCTACTATGTGCCAGGCTCCGTAGCAACCACAGGGGTAGATACAAGTTAATCAGGTTGGACACAATCGCTGTCCCACTTTGAGGCTCACAGTCCAAGCAAGAGGGAGTTCAGGTATTAAATTGAATCCCCATTGTAGAGAAGAGGAGACTGAGGCCAGACAATGAGGCAAGTAGAGGAGTTTGAATTATTCAATTGAATCATATTTAGAACCCAGGTCCTCTGACTCCTAGACCCAGGCTGTTTCCACTAGACCATGTTACTGCTCACTCGATGCAGTACACTTTACTAGGGACTTAGGAAGTTGAATAAAGAAAATCAATCAATCAATCAATCGTATTTATTGAGCGCTTACTATGTGCAGAGCACTGTACTAAGCGCTTGGGAAGTACAAATTGGCATAAGTAAATGTTCCCTGCCCACAATGGCATTTATTAAGTGCTTACTATGTGCAAAGCACAGTTCTAAGTGCTTGGGAGGTAACAAGGTGATCAGGTTGTCCCACAGGGGGCTCACAGTCTTAATCCCCATTTTACAAATGAGGTAACTGAGGCACAGAGAAGTTAAGTGACTTGAATTGTCACACAGCTGACAATTGGTGGAGCAGGGATTTGAACCCATGACCTCTGACTCCAAAGCCCGTGCTCTTTCCGCTGAGCCACGCTACTTCTCTTCACAGTGTTGTTATTACTGTGGTATTTGTTAAGTGCTTACTATAT
Organism: Tachyglossus aculeatus; assembly: GCF_015852505.1. Lineage (NCBI taxonomy): Eukaryota > Metazoa > Chordata > Mammalia > Monotremata > Tachyglossidae > Tachyglossus > Tachyglossus aculeatus. Next base: position 6,455,156 of record NC_052076.1, on the reverse strand, counting down.
GCCAAGCACTGTACTAAGTGCTGGGGTGGACACAGTCCATGTCCCACATGGGGCTCACAGTCTCAATCCCCATTTTACAGATGAGGTAACTGGGGCCCAGAGAAGTGAAGTGACTTGTCCAAGGTCACACAGCAGATAAGAAGCAGAGCTGGGATTAGAACCCCTGACTTTTTGACTCTCAGGCCCTTGCTTTATCCATTATATGCCACGCTGCTCTTCTTAGAAGCTCAGACCCTAACAGGGGTGACAGGAGTAAAAAAAATACAACTAGGGTAGTCAAAATGAGTAACCGTGTGATGGAGAAAGCAAATACATGGGGGAGTCCTGGGGACCCTCCAGCTGATCTGGCAGGCCAAGGTGGCTGATCCTGGAGAAGAAAAGCAGTGTGGTCTAGTACATAGAGCACAGACCTGGGGATCAGAAAGACCTGGTTCTAATCCTCCCTCTGCCATTTTTCTGCAGAGTGACCTTGAGCAATTCACTTTTAACTTCTCTGTGCCTCAGTTACCTCATCTGTATGACTGTGACTGTGAGCCCCATGTGGGACATGGACTTTGTCCGACCTAAGTACCTTGTATCTACCACTGTGCTTAGAACAGTGTCTGGTATATAATAAGCAGATGGTAATATAAAACAAAAAGGGGAAAGGGCAGTATTTCCTTTCCACACCCATGAGTCAGTGCTGTGTTTCTCCTGGGGTGAAACAAAGAGAGACTAGTAATCCTGCAGCAGTTCCCATCCCCAGTGCTATAACATCATTGCAAAATGCAGCTGAACTGTTGGCAGTCTTCACCCGGGCTTGCCAACACTGCTTATGTTGATCAGTGCAATCAAAATGTCTCCTGGTATTTGAAATATTGCGGCCACAAAGAAGTCCTCCGCCCTCTGAATACAGAAAGACACAAGTACCCTCAGCGGAGAGTCGGCGATCTCGCAGCCCAAATGGTTTCTGCCGGGCCCAGGAGGGGCATTGACTGTATTTGTGTGTTCCTTTAGTGAGAAGAGTTGCAGTCAGGAGGACACTAGACACTAGCAACAGCAGCTTACTAAGTGGCAGAAGTCCAGAACACCTCAGGACCAAAAGAGCCAGGCAACAGCAAAGGAGGAATATGAACTAAGGGACGAGCACCTAGTTGAATTCTGTTCTCTCTTTCTCTCTCTCTTGTCCAGCTAAAGGGCTAAACAAACCTGAAATGATCTCTAAAAAAGTAGCTCTTGACCAAAGGTTCCTGAGAAACAGAATCAACACCTGCCTCCCTAGTTCCTAGGGTGTGAGCACTTTGGGACGGATTGGGTCCAATCTGATTATGCTGTGGAAACCTCAATGCTGAGCAGAGTGCTTGGCACATGGTCAGTGTCCAATGAATATTAGTCTTGTTGGATTAGGGAATTCTAGCTGTATTCTCATTCAGCATCTTCCAAAAAACAGGAAGGTCAAAGATAAGAGGTTTAGCCTGAAAGTCAGAACAGTTTTTGGATGGAAAAGGTTCTCATTTTTGAACTCTGAACCAAGAGCAGGTTTGGGGAGACTGTGGTTTCATTGACAACAAAAACATTTCCTTGAGAAGTAAAAATGGGTGAATAGAGGGGTAGATATTGTGACTTCTAACCCTAGGAATATTCTCCTAAAGGCTTAGTAAAGTGCTCTGCACACAGTTGATCCTCAGTAAAATACTATTCATTGATTTCCATTTTGCGGTCCTCTAGAAATCAACATTAAAGGGCTCGTCTTTTTTTAAAAAAAAACAAATAACATCCCATGAAGTCACTGAGCATAAACTAAATAGCTCTGTTAAGGTATTTCCAAATTAGGAGCATTCAGGGTGTAGTAGTAGAGTTGTTCTCTGGTTTGAAGACACTGAAGATGGTGAAACAGCATTCATAGTTTGAGCAGCTTTGAGAAAGACTCTTGCACACTTACACACTTACACACTGTGCCTGTGAAAATACAGTCACACACCTTTTGTTGTGAATTAGGTTGAACGATGCTCAGACACAGTTCATGGGGGAGAAATCTAAATCATAGTGATTGAATAACTTCAATGGACTGAAATACTATTTCTTTAGATAGGTTAATTTGTATCTTTATGTTCCAGTTTCCAGTCAATTCCACATACCGGAAGCACTCCTTAGTGGTGTAAAACTACATGTTTAAAGGAGGTATTAAGTTGGATAGAAACTTCCCCGAAAGGCTCCTCCTTCCTTTGGCACTCAGAAAACATGATCCCAGGGAAAGAAATCCCTATTAAAAATCAAACCCAGCAAGTTATTGGATGTCACATCTGAATGGGGCTCAGAGGAAAACCCTCAGACTCTGGGCTCAGACTTGGAGCTGAAATCTAAATTTTCTTCCTGGCTTATTTACAGATTGGGTGTAAGATCCTAATAAATGGGAGGATTTTTAAAAGGTCCTCATGATAGCAGGGCCAAGCTAAGCAAACATCTCTTGTACACACCAGAGGTAAGATGAAAGAAACCAGCTGAGTCCACCAGCCAGAAATGTTTATCTGCTGACCGAACCTTTGTTCAAGTGGTCTGCTGGGCGGCTTGTTCAAAGCAATTTTTTTTAATAGATAATGCAATCAGACGTCTATTTATCTGTTGAAATATTTAGAAGAACAAGATATCGCTTTGACCTCCCTACACCTGCAGCCCCTGTGAAAGCTTGGAATATGTGTTTTATTCCTGTTTATGTTTTTTATCTCAAATGGGCTTCTGAAATTTTCAAAGGCAAAAAGCTTGTGCCAAAAATCCTTCCCCTAGAAACACACCTCATGAGTTGGTGTTGTCCTATTTTCCTCAGACCCAAAAGTGCACTGTCTCTTGAAATTTTAATGGGAAAAGCAGTTAAAGGGGTTAATGGGAAGTCACCTCAGATGCCACCACTAAAAAGCACTTGGTAAAGAGTAATTCAAAGATGTTGTGACCCAGTGTCAGACACCAAGGAAAGACCTCCAAAAATAACACCTTGAGACGAGTGGTGGTTTCCCATCCTACCAGGGGTAGAGTCATCCATTCCGTGGGTGGCACCACTGAGGGGCTCCATGGATGGCATCACAGGGGGACCATTCCTGGAATGCGGGGCATGGGTCCTTCCTTGGGGACAGAGATTATGTCTACCAACTCTCTTACATTGCAGTTTCTATGTGCATTGCATTGCACAGAGTAAGTGCTTAATAAATGCCATCATTATTATTACTATTATTATTATCAAGTTGTCCCACATGGGCTCATAGTCTTAATCCCCATTTTTACAGATGGGGTAACTGAGGCTCAGAGAAGTTAAGTGACTTGCCCAAGGTCACACAGCAAATATGTGGTGGAGCTGGAATTCAAACCCATGACCTCTGACTCCAAAGCCCGTGCTCTTTCCACTGAGCCACGCTGCTTCTCACGCTGCATTTCTTTGAACAGAGCTATCAACTGATTGAGTCAAACTAACATTTGACTGAGCTGATAATGGGATTGGTGGAACCATGACAGAAGAGCTGATTCTTCCCATGGGTAAGCTCAACCAGTGCTCTCTTTGAGGAACGGGTGGAGGATAATGTTCCCAAATCCAGCACTGGAAGTGGGGAGGGGGGCAATTACCTCTCCAACCCCACCTTCCAGCTTTTCTTCCCCCTCCTCTCTCAGATGTTACCTGTCTGGATCGCTGTTGGACATCTGCTCCCACAGGCTAAAGGAGTGAATACATGCACTTCCCCTCTCAGTCAATCTGTGGTATTTATTGAGTGCTTACTATGTGCAAAGCACTGTTCTAAGCACTGGGGAGGTTACAACATGATCAGGTTGTCCCATGTGGGGCTCACAGTCTTAACTCCCATTTTACAGATGAGGTAACTGAGGCACAGGTAAGTTAAGTGACTTGCCCAAAGTCACACAGCTGACAACTGGCAGAGCCGGGATTTGAACTCATGAACTCTGACTCCAAAGCCCGTGCTCTTTCCAGTGAGCCACACTGTTTCTCCTTGATCACTTTATATTCCTCCCAGCACTTAGAACTGTGCTTTGCACATAGTAAGTGCTTAACAAATGCCACCATCATCATCAAATGCCCGCAGTGGAGGAACCTAAAGCCAGCCAGGCAACTGCCCTAGGCACAGTTCAGAGGAGGGGGCCTTAAGGGATGGGGAGGCAGGGTGCGTAGCAGAAGAACTGAGGCACTGAAAGTCAGAGGACCCAGACTCTGCCACTTGTCTACTCTGTGACCTTGGGCAAGTCACTTAACCTCCCCGTGTCTCTGTTCCCCATCTGTAAAATGGGGGAAATACAGTCTGACTCTACCTCACAGAGGTGTGTGAGGACTAAATTGAAATAAGTGGTTTATAGTGCTTTGGGAATAATAATAATAATACTTGTCGTATTTGTTAAAGTCTTACAATGTGCCAGACACTATACTAAACTCTAGGGTGTATATAAGCAAATCAGATTGGACACGGTTCCTATCCCACATGGGGCTCAAAGTCTCAATCCCCATTTTACAGATGAGGTAACTGAGGCCCAGAGAAATGAAGTGACTTACCCAAGGTCACAGAGCAGACAAATGGCAGAGCTGGGATTAAAAACCCATGGCTTTCTGATTCCCAGGTCCATGCTCTATCCCCTACACCATGCTGCTAGCACTAAACAGAACTAAGGATGCAGAATTTCAGTTGTCCAACTAATTCTTGCTTTCTGGCTATCAAGTAGGGGAACAGGGATAAGGGAACACCCCAGCCCTCAAATTTCCCCAGATCAGGTGAATTGATAGGGAAAAACAGGAAACCATGTGGTGTTCTGCATTCAGGAAAAAAGAGGCCTTGAGTAGAAGCTTCAGAAGGATTGTGAGACTAGGAGGTGAAAGCACAAACAAAGCCAGATGCTGCGAACAGTCAGTCAATCAATCAATCAATCATGTCAGCAGCACAATTAGTGTGTGTTTGTGTTTGTGTGTATGGACACAATGTAGTCAGATTTTGCATCTTGCATTAACTTTTGCAGTCATACACTCATCCGTAAGTGAACTCCACCACCACTGATGTCTTCTTGGAGCACAAAGGAGGAAAGGTTTCAGGGCATAACTTTCTTCTTCTGAGACAAAAGACTTAAGAACCAGTTCCCAAACTCCATGGCATCAGGTTAAAACTCTTTCCTCGCTTTCAACTATTTGGGAAAATGCAAGTCAAGAGCTGGCCAGACAGAGCTCTAAAATTCTTCCATGCTTTGCAGCAGCTTACCAAACATTATCAGATCTTTGCAGGATCTTGTTAGCGGGGCCTGGATTTAATTCAAGGAGAGATTAATAATAGACCTATTTACTAAGAAGAGAGAAGGTGAGCTTATGTGCAATTAAGAGATCTGTGTCAGAAGCAGGCTTATCTCAGAAACTAAGACACGACAGTCTCTATTGTGGATATGTTTATGTTATGACTGAACCCAAGTTTTCACCTCTTCTCCTAGTAATAAATAAAGGTATCAACTGGAAAACAACCACTGACCACCTTGCTCTAGAAGAACTGCATTTCCAAGATCAATTGAGAGGGCAGGCCCAGACAGTCTGACCAAGTAGCTCTCCCCATCTAGCCTGTAAGCTTGTTGTGGGCAGGGAATGTATCTACCAACTCTGTAGTAATGTATTCTCCCAAATGCTTAGCTCAGTGCTCTGCATACAGTAAACATTCAATAAATATGATTGATAGGTTGATTGAAGTAGCTAGCTCCTGGCACTCAGGCAGGATGGCCCAGTGGGAAGAGAGCATTTGTTAGCTTCTAGTCCCAGTGCTGCCAGTGGTCTGTTCTATGACTTTGGGCAAGTCATTTAACCTCTTTGGACTTCTGTTTCCTTACATAAAATGGGGTTAAGAAAACTATTCTCCCTCTATCTTAGATTGTGAGCCTCATGTGGGATAGAGACTGGGTCTAATCTGATTCTCTTGTATCTACCCCAGTGCCTAGCACCTTTCTGGACATACAGTAAATAATAAGTTCCATTATTGCTGTTGTTGCTGTTTTTACTCTTATACTCTGCTCTTCCTTTCCCCAGCCTATATGTCTTGGCAAATGGAATTCACAAATCAGGCAGCTGAATGACAAAGACAAGGAACAGAAGCTAGCTGATCCTGGAAGCCACAGGGAAAGAAAAATCATCTTTGGAGTTCACATTTCAGTTTCAGGTCTAGACCCCTGAGACTGCCAAAGATATTCATTCTCTCACACACCAGTGTTTTTTTTTTTTTCTATTTTACCTCCAGATAGAAAGAACCAAAAGAGATCCAGAAGAAGAATTCAAGCAGGAAATCCTCAGGCAAACAGACCCCTCCCTCTCCCTGCCCTACCATTCAGGATAAATTCATTACAGTCCTCAAATAACCCTCTAGTTCCCTGGTCCATGAGGCTTAATGCCTCATGATTCCCCCATCCACTGGTCTCTTGTCTTATCTCTGTCCCTCTCCCCCACAAAGTCAGATAAGTTGAAGGCCGAATCTGTGAGAGTCCAGAGGAAGTGGTAAACAGATGGCTATCGGACTAATATATGATCGGAATAGCCTAGATTCATAGTAGTGATTTCACACTCCGGCTTGCAGGGCAGAGGAATAGAGGGAATTACTTTACCACACCCTGTGGACTGAACTGGACCGTGGAGTAGACGGTAACTTTTCACAATCAGAAAATGTTTTGTCTTTGAATCAAAATGAATTAAGGACTAGCTGAGGTTTCTTTTTCTTTCTTTTTTTTTAAGCATCCAGATCTGCAGGAACATAGAACAAGAAGGTGCCTTCACTTCCAGAAAACTTTGTCAACGGCACAAATCCTTTCTCCGAGAGTGGGGTTTGAGGTGATGGCTAGATGTGACCTGCTGACCTGGCTCTGAAGGAGCCCAGCTGTGCAAGGGGTCACAATGGAGGGGGTGAGCAGGAGGAAGAGGAGGAGGAGGACAAGGAGGAGGAAGAGGAGGAAAACCAAGAGGAGGTGAAAGAGGAAGAGGAGGGAGAGATGGGGAGGAGGAGGGGGAGGAAAAAAGGAGGAGGAGGGAGATGAGGAGGAGAGTTGTGTTCTCAATTTTGGGGAGAGTTCCATGGCAAGGTGAAAAAGTGACAAATTTATCGATTTAATGAAAAGGAACTTGGGAAACAGCATGACAACTCTGGAGAAAGTGGGCAGATCTGTCTGGAGGCTGGTTTCATTTGAGTTTAGCACAAGCTGTGCACGAGGACCATTCCTTTGTTATATCAGGTAATATTTTTGAGAAACAGCATTACAAAAGGTTAAATGTAGAACAGATGTAAGTTATAAAATACAAGCTGATCAAAGCTCAGATTTTGAGACAGATATGTTAGCAAATGATGATAAATCAGTCCCAGTAGAATTGTAAGAAGCAGACAAATGTAACTATGGAAGAGTGAAAGTCGAGGGTTGAAAATGGGAAAAAGGAGAGGGAAAAAAAAGAGTGAAAACAAATGTTGACATTAATTCCAGCAAACTGATACAGAACATCGAGTGGATATATCCTGCAGAATCCCCCAACATTATCCAAGGTATCTATTTAATTTTAGGTTAACTAGATAGTCCTATTAATGATTCTTATCTGAAAATGAGAGCAGACTAGGCTACAGTTCTCTTCTTTGGATTTCAAGGTTTACTAGGAAAACAGTGAGTGTAAAGTTCAGAGAAAAAAAGCTTTGAAAGAAGAATGCTGAATTTGAGGATTGAAAAACTAATTCATGACTGAAACATTTCTAGTTATATGATCAAATGCATCCCTTAATGAGCCACAGCCAGCTTATAATTTGGGCAGCAGCATCTGCTGAAGGTTTTTGTTGGGGTTTTTTTTGGTTTTTGGTCATTTGTGAGAGCTTGTACTAGGGTAGCCATGAAAGGAAAGGAGTGAGCATGTGTGTGTATTTGTATATGTGTGAGTGTTGGGGGGTGGGGGTGGGGAAATCCAGCCTTTCAGGTTAAAGCCCGGTGAGACATAAACTATGTCCCAAGACTTAAGTGAAATAGAAAGCATTTCAAGATCAAGAAAAAAGAGGTAATTGTTAGGGCTGTCAGCAGGGGACCACTGTGATAATTTGATCTGAGCTCTGCTAACAAATCAGAGCCCTATTCTTTTTGCTTTAGTATCTGTTTATGCTTCTACAAATTGAAGCCCCACTGGCTCTAGGTGCAGAACAGAATTCCCCACAATAACACATCAGCCCCACCGATTAGTTCAAGGTGGAGAAGGATTAGTTGACCATCCCAAGCCTACAGTCTTCCTTGATATTTTGTCTTTCCCTGCTGAGGTAAAAGGCTTCAGACATATGTAAGTAATAAAGAAACAGGCTTCCATCTACTTGAAGCTGAGTGGAAGGAATGCAGAACAAAACTATAAAATAATAATAGACAAAGGAACAGGGAGCACTGTGGGAACCCAATTCCACATCTGCTGGACGGAGCGGAGATCGAGCACCAGGATACCCATAAGCTTTAAAAGATGTAACTGTGGCATTTTGTGATCTTGCAGCAGACGGTTTAGGAGAGGCGTGCCAACATTTAGAACTGACATCAGATCAAAGGCTGATAAATGAGAGGAAAAGGGATGTTTGACCTGCTAAACCATATTCTACAAGAACCCAAGGCTTTTAGAGTAATAAGAAAAGCAATAAATAACCTCGTCTCGAAGGCGCCGTGACAGATTTCTGATGCACATGAATTTTATTTGTGTATCTTTTTGGGGTATAAAAGAAAGGCATCAAATGCCTAAATAATTCACTTGCCACCTAGACTGGATTTAATGGGCTTCATGCTGCATCTTCTAGGGAAATCGACCTCTATCTCCCAGAGACAGCTGAAATCTTCTTTTCCAAAGGGAGCCAAAATGTCCTCGAAATCACGGGCTCTTGATCGATTTGAAATGATACGGAAGGGCGCGCGCTAATTCCTTGGATCAATCATGAACTCTGTTTTTAAGGGAGGCTTTTGGTAAATTCTAGGAAAACAGAACCAGCTCTCCTGGGAAAGCCGAGAGCTTATGGAAATGATTTCTGCTCTCTCAGGAAATCTCCTGAAGGCGTACATTAAATCTAATGGAACTCACCAGTCCTTCCAGGGCCAGGCCTGAACCCAGCTGGCCAGGGTGAGTTTTAATGGCCCCCCGTTGTGTGGAGAGGAAGAGAAGCAGCGTGGCTCAGTGGGAAAGAGCATGGGCTTTGGAGTCAGAGGTCGTGGGTTCAAATCCCGGCTCCGCCAATTAGCTGTGTGACTTTGGGCAAGTCACTTCACTTCTCTGTGCCTCAGTTACCTCATCTGTAAAATGGAGATAAAGACTGTGAGCCCCCCCCCCCCCCGCCCCACCGTGGGACAACCTGATCACCTTGTAACTCTCCAGCGCTTAGAACAGTGCTTTGCACATAGTAAGCGCTTAATAAATGCCATTATTATTATTATTGTTCTGGGGGAACCCAGTGAGCGCCTCCACCAGAGGGCATCCGCCCCTGTTGAAAGTAGTGGACAGAGATATTCTGAAACCATTTGGTTGGCTTGGAGGCCCTCCAAAATGTTTGCCAGGCCAGAGAGGCTAAAACTCATCTCTTCTTTTCAGAAATGTTTGTTGTTGAGTTGCATCTTTTCCTCGGAAGAGAAACACTTCAGTTGTTTGGGTAACACCATAAGATGCATTATTGCTTCACCTCAGTTAGTACTCTTAACTAGATCCAAGAAAATAGAACAGGTATTTTTTTTAATAGTATTTGTTAAGCACTTACTATGTGCCAGGAACTGTACTAAGCACGGGGGTGGATATAAGTAAATTGGATTGGACACGGTCCCTGTCCCACATGGGGCTCACAGTCTTAATTCCCATTTTACAGCTGAGGTAATGAGGCACAGAGAAGTGAAGCGACTTGCCCAAGGTCACACAGCAAAGTGGCAGAGCCAGCATTCAAACGCAGGTCCTTCTGACTTGCAGTCCTGGGCTCATCCCCTGGGCCTTGCTGCTTCTCAAATGTTGAGGGAAAGAGTGCTAATAAATAAATCAATAAATAATTTTATTGTTTTTTTTTACTTTTTACTTTTACTTTTTTTTATTTGTTTTATAAATAATTGTTTCCACTGAAAACAAAGGAACTGAATGGAAACAATGGTCTGTGCATTAATGTGTCCCTAGGAAACAAAATATTTTCAAATATTATCACTATTTTAAAATAGTGATGAAAATACAATATGATTGCATGATCAAGAAGCAATGGAAATACGTACTACTAATAAAATATTTGGAATGAGGGTGTTTTATGGGTAGGGTGGTAAGCACTTCATTTTCAAAGTGTTATCTTTCACATCCTATCCAGCAAAAATGAATAGGGAATTTGTCATTATCTGTGCTCAATAGGTCTGCCTTAATTAATGGTTACTTGAAATGCACTTTAATCACCCTATTCTAGCCAATCAAACTAATTCAGAGGGGGAGGGGAAAGAAGGTGCTTAGGCCAAAGTAAACCTTGTGGCATTATCTGGAAGTGAGAGAACTCCGTTAAGAGCACCGGTATTAAAATTCAATAACCCTGTTGCCAAAGGGTGATAAAAGGAGAGGGTCATAACGGGGAATGGTGGAATTTGCAGAGATGGACATTTAATTCAGACCATGTTGGGCCCGTTGATACAATTTACAGGTGTTGCTGCCATACGGAATAGCCCTGTCTACAACTTTCAAATGTCTGGACACACCTACAATACTGGTTCATCGGTACTCAGGAGACAGAGGGTAAAATGCCTCGCCCTGTGGCCAAGCAAGGGCAAGGCAGTTTTCCAGCAAGCAGGAAATTAGGGGGGATGATAGGGCAATGTTTCTCCCAGACAACTGAGATTTTCCCATCTACCACCTGTCACAGGCTGAAATCTGCATGTGCATTATGCGCTGACCTATCATTAGCAGGAATTATACTGGGAGGACTGACCCCCATTTTAGGGGTCCCACAAGGGCCATTGTCTTTTTTTTAATGGTATTTGTTAAGCGCTTACTATGTGCCAGGCACTGTTCTAAACTCTGGGTTTATCCGTCTTGCCTCCACCTCTCTGGCACCAACACGCCTGCTTGTTGGACACTCAAACGTTCCCACTCAAATGTAAGCTCCTTGAGGGCAGGGAAAATGCCTACCAAGTGTATCACTGGAACTGGGAACGTGCCTAATTCCCATCTCTGTATTCTCTCCCAGCATATAGTACAGTGCTCTGTGAGCAGTAAGCCTTTATGTGGCTCAGTGGAAAGAGCCTGGGCTTTGGAGTCAGAGGTCATGGGTTCAAATCCCAGCTCTGCCATTTGTCAGCTTTGTGACTTTGGGCAAGTCACTTAACTTCTCTGGGTCTCAGTTACCTCATCTGTAAAATGGGGATGAAGACTGTGAGCCCCCTGTGGGACAATCTGATTGCCTTGTAACCTCCTCAGAGCTTAGAACAGTGCTCTGCACATAGTAAACACTTAATAAATGCCATCATTATTATTATTGTTATTACAGCTATTACTATTATTGTTGTACAATCCCATGTGCTTAGTACAGTGTTCTGCATACAGTAGATGCTCAATAAATATCACTGATTGGTGGACTGAATGATTGATTGCCAAGGAATAATTAACCAAATGCCTCTCTAATTTCTGTTTTTCATTGGAACAGGGAGGAGTCAAGAGACGGTGACCTTGGGAAGAATGAAGACAGTGGGTTGGTGAGTAGTGGGTGAAGAAAGCAGAAATTTAAAGAGAGGTAAAGGGGGCAGTCAATAAATACCATTGATGGATTGGAGGGAGGGGGTACTTTTTTAAAATTAGTATTTGTTAAGAACTTACTGTGTGCCAGGGACTGTACTAAACATTGGAGTAGATATAAGCTAATCAGTTTGGACACAGTCCGTGTCCCACATGGAGCTCACAGTCTTAATCCCCACTTTACAGATGAGGTAACTGAGGCACAGAGAAGTGAAGTGACTTATCCAAGGTCACACAGCAGACAAGTGGTGGAGCCAGAATTAGAACCCAGGTCCTTCTTTCTCCCAGGTCCATGCTCTATCCAGTAGGCAACATTGCTTCTCAGTCTGCGGATACTTCCATATCCACAGGCTGATCTAATAGGAGAGTCTGGAAATCAAATCAATCTATCAATCAGTCACATTTATTGACTGCTTACTGTGTGTGGAGCACTGTACTAAGCACTTGGGAGAGTACAGTATAAAAGTGTTGATAGACACATTCCCTGCCCACAACGAGTTTACAATCTAGGGGATTGTAATCCTCAGGAGTGAGGCTTTAACCAGGGTTTAACTTGAGAGAGAAATAGCCCAGTCAAAAATTGGACTCTGCCTACAATCTCCACCCCAGAGAAGCAACAGCCAGGAGTTGACATGGACTCCAGCAGCTTTTTCTTGGGCCCATTAAAATGTCCATAAAATTAACACCGACACTGTGTTGGCGGGTAAGCAAACACAGTTTGATTGACGAAGACAAAGTGTAGAAATGGTGGCACAATGGTATTTCCCTCCTTCAGGGGACCTCTCTCCCTTCTGAACAGCAGTCGATCGCCTAAAGCGGCTGAGTAGCTAAGCCTGCAGGCCAAGCCTTTCATAAATATATTTTAATATGATCTTTACTGAGGTGGGAATGAAATCTAATGACATTCAAGAAGGGCAGAGTGGAGGTCTCATCTGATGTGTGAACATTTTGATTGTGTTTAGAAGCTGTTTAAATCTGGCAATTTTATGAGGACAATGACAATTGCCTCATCTGAAAAATGGAGGGGAGGAAGGGGGGAAATATTAGTGTTACTCAATCAGAGACAATCCTTGTTCCAAACAGAGCTCACAATCCATTTTATCCCTGTAAAATGGGGAACAATCAATCAATCTAAAGTAGACTGTGAGCCCTATGTGGGACAGAGACTGTGACTGACCGGATAACACTAATTTTGAATCTACCTCAGTGCTTAGCACATAGTAGATACTTAATAGGTGCTATTATTATTATTAGTTGTAGTAGTTCCCAGGTATAAGTCTAATGTGGACAGATTTAGGAATCAAGCAATAGACTTTCTCTCTCTCAAATAAAAATAAAAAACCCAAGCAACATAATTTCTCTATCAGTTTCTAAGAAAAAGCATAGCACATAGTAAACTCTGGAGGAAGAAAAAAGGGGAGGAGGAGGAGGTGGAAGAAGATGGGGAAGAGGGGAAGGGGAGAGGAAGAAGGTTAAGGAGAGGAGAGGAAGGGAGAAAAGGAGGAAGAGGTGGAGGGGAAGGAGGGAGAAGGGGGGAGGAGGGAGAAGGGGAAGAGGAGGAGAAGAGGATGAACGAAGAGTGGGAGGAGGAGGAGAGAAGAAGAAGAAGAATAAGGAGGAGGAGAAAGATGAGGAAGAGGAAGAGAAGGAAGAAGAGGAGAAGAAGAACAACAACAGTAACAATAAGAATTGTAGTATTTGTTAAGCACCTATTAAGCACCATACCTTTGGGTAGATACAAGTCAATCAGGTCAGAGACAGTCCCTATCCCACACACCATGTTCACAATCTAAGGAGGAGAGGGAGAAGAAGTATTTTATCCCACATTACAGATAAGGAAACTGAGGCAAAAAGAAGTTAAGTGACTTGCCCAAAGTCACACAGTGAGAAAGTGAGAGAATTGAGATTAGAACCCACTGCTCCTCACTCTTAGTCCCGTGGTCTTCCATCTGGGCCACACAGCAAACTAAACAGGGGAAAAACTCCAAACACATGAACAATTATCATCACTCACACAAGTTCTTGGAGCAAACCAAGTATTTGTTTGCTTTGAAGCTCCTGGACTGAACTCTTGCCCATGACGTGGGAACCCAGAGAGAGGTATTGGGCCTTCGAGACCCTGGCTGACTTTTTCACATTCCCATCCACACCCAAGTTTCCAGGCCCAGGATCAGCAGAGGACAAAGATGAGGAATCCTGTCAAATTCCTGCCTTTCCACAGCTGGGGCCCTGATACCAATCACCATTTCAATGGTGTGATTGTAAACTGAGCCAGATTTGAATATCGGGCTCTGGGAAAACGATTGAAAATGGCAAAATTCCACCACGAGGGTGCTTTGTTCTGGGAATGGAAGGAGGAAATTGTAAAAGGAAGTGAAATAGGAAATGGAGATATCAAAGAGTAGGAAATGGGACTGAATTGAGTTCTTTTTGATTCAGTGGGGAGTAATGAAGCTGCCATGACCCATGTGACACACCCCACGTCTGTCCGAATGGCCAAGAAACTTAGCAGCATTCATTTCATTTTGATTTCAGCCACTGCCTTTTCTGCTCTCTCAGTAATGTTGTACCACCAGTCCAGATGTTTTTTTTTTCTTTCTCAACATGATCTCACTGATAACCACCAATTCACTCTTTTTAACTGTGGTATTTGTTAAGCGTTTTCTAGGGACTAAGCACCATGCTAAGTGGAGTAGACACCATGCAATCAGAATAGACACAGTTCCTACAGTCTAATGGGAAGGGAAAACAGGTAGTGAGTCCCTATTTTTACAGATGAGTAAACTGAGACACAGAGAACTCAAGTGACTTGACCAAGGTCACACAGCTGGTGAGAAGCAGAGCCAAGTTTAGAACCAAGGTCTCTTGGCTCCCAAACTCAAGCCCTTTCCTTGCTGTTTCTCATTCTTTTGTGCTCTTACCTATTCATTTATTTGCTATTAATTTATTGCTCCCTTTGTGTTTATCATTTATATTGATTCTCACACTCCTAACTACATTTAGTTCCACCAAAATGCCAGCTTTTACTAAATGCTTTGGCTAGAACCTTATTAGGGAACTAGGAAATGTTCTTCCCACAATGTACACCTATTTAAGATGCAGCATCCCATGGTGTCAGAGGAAATGTAATTCTCCCCACCCCGCCTCTAGACTGAAAGCCCATAGTAGGCATGGAATGTGTCTGTTTATTTTCCTCTCTCAAGCTCTTAAAACAGTGCCCTGTGGACATGTTGCCTTTGCAACATAGGATGTGTGATGCACCAGAGCATGAATTTTCCTTAACCCAGGGAATGAATGAACCTTAAAATGAATATAACACCCTGCTTTAGGAGATGTGAGCAAACTATGCTTTTATCAATTTATGCCTGCTTGACCTCCCCATTAGAGCACAAGTGCTTAATACAGTGCTCTGCACACAGTAAGCACTCAATAATTCGATTGACTGACTGACTGACAGACTGGCTGACTGGATTTTAGGGATAGCCTCTTGCTTCTGGATATTATTCTCTAGAAGCAGAGCCCAAAGCCCCCTTCCTCTATGGTGAAGTGATTAGCAGGGTCACACTGCAAACCTACACCCAAACCAGAAACCAACCAGGCCTCCAGACTTCCCCATTACTCCTTTGATCAGGCCTACAACCAACTCCTCTCACTTGTTACTACTATTTCACTTCCGGTACAAATCCAGCCAGGCCTGATCAAGGCCACATGCTAAGAAATAACAAACTTCCAGAAATAAGCCCACGAGGACTGCTGAGACCAGTTTCTCTAAATCTACCTTTGGTGTGATATCAAAAATGACCTGGCATTTACTTATTCAGTTTTATTGGTTTGTACAAGCTCCTCAGAGGCAGGCAACGTATTCTGCTGCTACCACTAATTGAGAGACCAGTGGGGATAAAAGTTGTTCCCATGTGTTCTCAGACTCTCCATCCCCACCAAGATGTTGAACCTATTTTGTCTATTGGTTTGGGTTGTATTTTAACATTTCATCTCACCAGGTTGTGACTGTCTTCAATCCCTTCTCCCCACTGAAACGCTTGGTCCCACAAGGGACAGGGACAATGTCTAATTCACACCTGTGTATTCTCTTGCAGTGTTTAGCATGTGCTCTGCACACACTAAGTACTTTAAAAATACTATTACTACTACTGCTACTACTACTACCAGACCGTAAAATCCTAACTTGCACTGAAAAGCTAACACTGAGAAGCTCCCTGCCCTAGTGATGGAGCATGGGCCCTGGAGTCAGAAGGACCTGAGTTCTAATACCTGCTCTACCACATGTCTGCTGTGTGACCTTGGGCAAGTCACTTAATTTCTCTGTTTCTCATTTTCCTCACCTGTAAAATGGGGATTAAGACTGTGAGCCCCATGTGTGACATGGACTGTGTCCAACCTGATTCACTTGTATCTACCTCAGCGTTTAGTACAGTGCCTGGTACATAGAAAGAAGTTAACAAATATTATTTTTTTTTAAAAAAACATATATTATTATGGACTCTCTCCTGAGAATTCTTTAGTTGGGGCAGTTGTTTGTCGCCTTAGGATAAGAAACTCAGTAAGGCTGCCCTCACCAGTGCTAATGAATCATAGAGTTTTGCACTTCCTCTGGGTCCTATTTCCAGGGGAATTTGAAGGTAAAATCAAGTTTCCGGGATAAAACAGTTCTAAGCCAATTGAGTGATTATACCATTCACAGCCTAGAGCAGTCTCAAAGTTGCCATTATTCTTCTCTGTGACTTGTTGGCCAGAGATGACAAACTTTTATTTTTTTAATTATGTCTAAAAGGCATCAATCTTGTGAAGAAAATCCAAGGGCAATTTGTCACAAAGGAGATTTTCTGATCATTTTAGATTTAACAATCTGATACAAGTCAGTACAGTCACTTAAAGACAACATCCCATATTATTGGAGGTAAAGATGGAGAAGAATCTCAGGAGATTCTCAGTAGATTGGGTTTGTTAATTATTCATTCATTCATTCAATCATATTTATTGAGTGCTTACTGTTGCAGAGCACTGTACTAAGTGCTTGGGAAGTACAAGTCGGCAACATATAGAGACGGTCCCTACCCAACAATGGGGACACAGTCTAGAATTAGTAGACTGAGAATATTAGAATGAGAATATTCTCATTAGAGAATATTCATTTTTGTTCAGTATTGTAAATTAATTATCTCTAGTGTGCTCCTATAACTCCAACCTACTCTCTGTACCTATATCTCATCTATCCCACCACTGACCCCTTGCCTACATTCTAGAGCAAGCATAGAACTCCCTCCCTTTCATATCTAACAATCCACCACTCTCCCTACCTTTAAAACCTTTCTAAAATCACATCTCCTCCAAAAGATCGTCCCAGATTAAACCCCTTATTCCCCTATCTGCCATCCTCTCTGTGTCAAGTACGAATTTATCTGTGTGCCCCTTAAGCATATTAATATTATTACTGTATTTATTATTACTCTATTTTACTTGTACATATCTATTCTATTTTATTTTGTTAGTATGTTTGGTTTTGTTCTCTGTCTCCCCCTTTTAGACTGTGAGCCCACTGTTGGGTAGGGACTGCCTCTATATGTTGCCAACTGTACTTCCCAAGCGCTTAGTGCAGTGCTCTGCACACAGTAAGTGCTCAATAAATATGATTGATTGATTGATTGATTAATATACTCCCCAATCCCACAATGCTTATATAAGTATTCTTAAATTCTATTGTTTCCCTTATTCCTCATCTATTTTAATGTCCCTCTCTCCCTGCAGACTAAGAGCTCCTATGGGCAGGGATCAAATCTGCCAACTGTTGTATTAAAGCTTTCCAATTGCTTAGTACAGTGCTCTTGCATATAGTAAGCATTCCATGAATATCATTGCTTGACTGTGTTAGGCCATGGCATAGACTATATGCTTTCCTGTCCAAGTAGAGCATTTAAAAAGGAATATTCATTCACCTAACACAAAATTGAAATGGAGGACAAACTTTTTTCCTCTTTGACTTGTTTAGTGTTTTAATTGCTTTTACCTCGCCGCAGAAACATAACATTCCTCGAGAGACAGCCCCAATATATATTGGCCTGAAATCTTATTTTTGAAGAAAAGAAATTGTTCAGAGCAAGTCTATTAGTTTTCTTTTTTTTTCCACTGAAATTTCTTCTCTCTCTAGGGAAATACATTTTAGTTTACTGTAATTTTGTAGAACTTTTTCCTTAGCATATGAGTGTATCCTCAACAATAGCAAAGAGCAAACGTTTTTTGACAAATGAAAGTAGTCATAATCTTTTTCTAAAGAAAAAGTTAAGCCTAATGCTCTAGCTGAGTTCTACATGTTTCCCCGAACCTAGTTATCTCAATTTATCACACTTTTTATTTAGCTTCTTTTTAGTGGTATGATAATAATAATGGTATTTGCTAAGCACTTACTATCTGCTGGGAACTGTAATAAGCGCCGGGGTGGAGAAAAACAAATCAAGGTGGACACAGGCCCTGTCCCAGGTGGAGCTCACAGTCTCATTCCCCATTTTACAGATGAGGCACAGAGAAGTGAAGTGACTTGCCCAAGGTCACACAGCAGATAAGTGGTGAAGCCAGGATTAGAACCCAGGTCCTTCTGACTCCCAGGCCTGAGCTCTATCTACTAGGCCAAGCTGCTCCTTTTAGCTTGTGGACCACTCCCTCCTCCTTGAAACACTATCCGATCTGTTTTGCTGATACTGTACTGCCCTACTACTGATGGAGTACTAACCCAAATTGGTCAAAATGCTTCCAAGGAAAGGGAAGGGAAGTGCCTAAGACAAGGTAAACTAAGCAGCATTATCTCAAAGTATCAACGAATCAGTTATATTTATTGAATGCTTACTATGTGCAGAGCACTGTACTAATCAACTGGGAGAATGCAATACAATAGCATTTGCAGACATATTCCCTGCCCATAAAGATCTTACAGTATGTAATACTGGCATCGAAATTTAGTAGTGATATCAAAGAAGCAGCATGGCGTAGTAGAAGCAGCATAGCAAAGTGATAGAGCACGGGCCTGGCAATCAAAGGTAAGGGGTCATTCCCCAGCTAGGAAGAAATAATAATAATAATTTTGGTATGTATTAAAAGCTTACTATGTGCAAAGCACTGTTCTAAGTGCTGTCCCAGGTTGTCCCATGTGGGGCTCATAATATTAATCCCCATTTTACAGATGAGGTAACTGAGGCACAGAGAAGTGAAGTGACTTGCCCAAAGTTACAGAGCTGACAAGTGGCGGAGCCGGGATTTGAACCCATGACCTCCGGCTCCCAAGCCCGTGCTCTTTCCACTGAGCCACGCTGCTTCTCTAATAATAATAATAATAATAATAATAATGGAATTTATTAAGCACTTGCTACATGCAAAGCACTCTTCTAAGCGCTGGAGAGGTTACAAGGTGATCAGGTTGTCCCACAGGGGGTTCAGAGTCTTAATCCCCATTTTTTATATGAGGTAACTGAGGCACAGAGAAGTTAAGTGACTTGCCCAAAGTCACACAGCTGACAAGTGATAGAGCTGGGGTTTGAACCCATGACCCAGAGGGCCACACTGCTTCTCTAGCAATGAGTCCCGCTGACAGGCCAGAATAAAACGGCATGTCTAGAGGAAAAAACACAGGCTTGGGAGATAAGAGATCTGGGTTCTAGTTCTGGCTCTTCCACCTGCCTGTTGCATGATTCTGGGCAAGTCACTTAAATGTCCCTGTGGCTTCATTTCCTCTTCTGTAAAATGGGGACCCAATATCTGTTCTCCCTTAGAATGTAAGCCTTGTGTGAGTCAGGGGCTGTGTTCAACTTGCTTATCTTCTACTTACCCCAGTGCTTAGAGTTTGACACATAGTAAGTGTTGACCATAATTATTCTTATTAATAAAACCTGCTTGATTCTCCATTTCAGAAGGGAACTGAAAAGCAAGAGCAGAATCACAGTGATGGAACCTAGACAGGAGAAAAGGAATGAAGATTTCCCCTACTTTGGTTTCTTTCTCTGGGTCTGATTCTGAGGCCCCCACCAATTCCAGCCCATCATTTGAGCTTGATAAATTCATTTTCCCAGAATAGGTGGCCAATGTAACAGCCTGTGAAGATTGCTACGAACCAGTTTTGCGCCTGCTCTGAACTCACTAATACTTTCTCCATGACAATCGTTGTAATGTAATATTGGGATGTGATCAAAGGTGCAAAACTCCTTCATCTTTTTCTACCCAGGAAGTAACTAATCATACTAAACACAGAACCTCTGCAATGTGGTTTAAATAAGATTCCACAGTAGGAAATATCTGTCTTTCAGGAGTCCAAAAGTCAGCTAAGGCACCAGGCACGACGATGTTCTCTCGTAATCAATATAGATGCTCTTTGCATCCGGGATGACAATTCAATCTTGCTCTGCTAATGATTCCTCTATGGTATCTGGGAACCTTAAAAAATGATCACATCAAGGCACTCTCAAATGTTTTGTAAGGCTGGGGATTGGGAGTCATACACAGTGCAGCAAAATGTTATTCAGCACGGCACCTACCTCACTGACTGGGACCGCAAGGGCCCTTAATAAATATGAGATGGCAATAATGATAGGGAAGATATTTAATGATGACAGCCCTCTCCACCTTCTAACCATGAGCGATCAATTTTACAATGTCAGAAGCAAAATGTTTATCGTTCTGAGGTATTTGTCATTTTTCTATGCTTCAGCCAGGCAGAAAGCCCTCATTTAAAATCCATCCGAGCTCTCTTCCGTTACACTCATCCACGCCCTGTTGTCCCCACTGTGTTTTATTAGTCAAATATAAAATTAACAACATCGCTATAATGATTTCTTAAACTAATTCCAACACAAATTTCCAACTGGAGTTCAGACAGATTACCTCGTAAAAGGTTTTACCACTGTAGTCAATAGTGGTAGTTAATTCCTGGAAAATACAAGTCTTAATTCACCAGAATTAGTTTTTAAGACTGTTGATCATCCAATAAAATGAGAATCTTTATTATGGCAGTTTATACAAAACGTTCAGAGGCTAATAACAACTATAATACCCTGTGGAGTTATTTTAATTTCAGATAATTCCGTTTAAGATATTTGACCTATTTGTATATTCGCTGAGCTAAACACCATGACTTTAGAATCCTTGAATTGGTTCCTCAAGACTAGATATTTGCCCTCTTCCCCTTAATTATATTTATTCTGTTGTCCCTTCCCATCTTTCTTCCCAGGCTTTTTCCTCGTACCTCTTTTCCCTTATTATGTGCCAAGCACTGTATTAAGCACTAAGTTAATATAAAGTAGTGAGGTCAGACACAGTTCCCACCCTTCGTGGAGCTCACAGTCTATTTAAGAGAGAGTAAAGTTATTTAACCCCTATTTTACAGGTGAGGATGGGGTTTACCAACTTTACTGTACTGTACTTTCCCAAGTGCTTAGTACAGAGTTCTGTACACAGTAAGTGTTCACAAAATACCATTGATTGATTGATTTTCAGGCCCCCTACCATTCAGATGAGTAGTGCTCAGATTCCAGTGGTAAAGAGAGGAGGGGTCCATCCTATTACCAACAGGATAGGTGCTTTAGTTGTGCAGTAGTGGTGAAGATTTGCACAGTTATCCTCACTCAATGCCTTAGTCCCCCTAATCAATCAATCATTGGTATTTATTGGGCATATAATAATAATAATGGTATTTATTAAGTGCTTACTATGTGCCAAGCACTGTTCTAAGCATTTACTGTGTGCAGAGCACCATATTAAGAGCTTGGGAGACTGTAATGCAATAAAGTTGGTAGGCATGATTCTTGCCTTCAAGGAGCTTACAATCTAATGGAGATTTTAGCAGCAGGGATTGCAAGAGTAGAAAGTTATTTGCGTTGTGAATCACCTCTCAACACTCAGCTCTGCTGCTAAATGAATCAAATGATTCAACTGAATTTAAGGTGGACTCACCTAGGAATCCCCTAATGAAGACTCAGAGAAATGGCAATCAAATGCCCAGGACCCATCGTTTGAAAAATTCCTGTTCCACAGACGGACGGCACTTGCTGGATCAGAGAAAGCAAAGTTGGTGGGGCTCCTGTCCTTACCATCAGTGCAGCCAAAAACAACTCAAAGTTATTCATTCATTTATTCATTCAATCGTTTATTGAGCACTTACTGTGTGCACAGCACTGTATTAAGTGCTTGGGAAGTACAAGTTGGCAACACATAGAGACAGTCCCTTCCCAACAATGGGCTCACAGTCTAGAAGGGGGAGACAGACAACAAAACGAAACATGTGGACAGGTGTCAAGGCATCAGAACAAATAGAAATAAAGCTAGATGCACATCATTAACAAAATAAATAGAATAGTAAATATGTACAAGTAAAATAGAGTAATAAATCTGTACAAACATATATACAGGTGCTGTGGGGAGGGGAAGGAGGTCGGGTGGTGGGGGTGGGGAGGAGGAGAGGAAAAAGGGGGCTCAGTATGGGAGCACATCCTGTTATTATTAAATGGCATTTACTATTTAATATTGAAATGGTATTGTGCTTTTAAAAAAACACATCACTAAGATTCTGCAAGTGATAATGCTTTTGAAGTCCACCAACAAATGGAAATGCGAATGTCAGACCCTGTGAAAAAGTCTGAGGAGGAACAGGGTGCCCGTGTGGTGCAGGGAACTCTGGGTTTAAATCCTTGATGGTAGCAGGAGGCTGCTGTCATGTTTACACCATTGCTCCTCTTCCAATCCACCATTCTCACCACTTCTCCCCTCACAATGGCAGTCCTGGCTTTGTGCTTGGCTTTTCAAGCTATCGAACACTGGGAGATCAGATCAAGAGGAGATTAGGTTATACTCTTAGAGATTAGCTCCCCCCACACATACATACACACATACACACCTCAAAACAGAAGAGATTCTTTGGGGTTTTGTTATTTAACTTGCCCCTCAGGCCCCCGGATAATGCCATTAGAGCCATTTTAGACAGCCCTGTGTTCCTAGTAAGGGAGGGGGGGAGAATTTAAGCCGTGTCCTGCTGAGCTGATGTCAGCCCTTGCCTATTTGTAGGTGAAGTTGAAGGAAGATCACTTTCTGAAGTTGAGCCAGCCCTTGGTTTGTCTTTCAAGTGCTTAGTACAGTGCTCTGCAAATAGTAAGCGCTCAATAAATACCATTGGTAGATTAGCTGGATTCTTTGTGCTGGTTCTCTAGAGATCAAAGGAACATTTTCTGATTTCTTGCTTCACATTTTTCCATTCAGTGGCTCAGCTCTGATCCCTGACCCTCACCCAAGACCCATTTAGCAAGGTGGAGATGGTCTAGGTCTGTGAGCCCGATTGGGTACTTACTATGTAGCAACTGCTGTAGAGAAGCAGTATAGCCTAGTTGCAAGAGCACCGACCTGGAAGTCTAAGGACCTGGGTTCTAGTCCTAGCCACTTACCTGTTGTGTGACCTTGGGCAAGTCACTTAAGTTTCCTCACCTGTAAAATGGGGATTTAATACCCGTTCTCCCTCCTACTTTGACTGTTAACGTCATATGAGACAGGGACTGTGTCTGACCTGATTATTTTGAATCTGTTGCCAACCTGTACTTCCCAAGAGCTTAGTACAGTGCTCTGCACACAGTAAGCACTCAATAAATATGACTGACTAAATGAATGAATGAATCTACTCCAGCACTATTTTTTTAATGGTTATTTATTAAGTGCTTACTGTGTGCCAGGCACTGTTCTAAGTGTTGGGGTATTTACAAGCTAATCAGGTTGGACACAATCCAGGATCTTTGTGGGACTCACAGTATTACCCCCATTTTAGAGATAAGGTAACTGAGACACAGAGAAGGTAAGTGACTTGTCCAAGATCACGCAGAAAACAACCGGCAGAGCTGGGATTAGAATCCGGGTCTTTCTGACTTCCAGTCCTGTGCTTTATCCACTAGGCAACACTGCTTCTCAGCACTTAGAACTGTTCTGGGCACATGGTAAGCACTTAACAAATGCCACAGTTATTATTATTATTATTATTGTTGTGAGTGCTGAGGTAGATATAAGGTAACTAGATCAAACACAGTCTCTGTCCCATGTAAGGCTCATAATCTAAGAAGTAAGGAGTGCAGACATATTACCCCATTTTCTAGATGAGAAAATTGAGGCACAGAGAGGGTAAGTGACTTGCACAAAGTTACACAGCAGGTGAGAGGCAGAGATGGGATTAGAACCCTGGTTCCTTGACTCCCTGCTCCAGGGTCTTTCCATTAGGCCACAATGGCACTAAAAAGTATTTGAAGATCATTTCTTCCTCTCCCACTCCCTTCTGCATCACTCTAAGCACTTGAATTTGCTCCCTCTATTCACCCCTCCCTCAGCCCCACTGCACTTGCATATATATCTGTAATTTATTTCTACCTATTAATGTCTGTCTCCCCCTCTAGACTGCAAGCTCACTGTGGGCAGGGAACATGCCTACCAACACTGTTATATTGTTACATTATACTCTCCCAAGCTCTTAATACAGTTTCCTGCAAATGGTAAGTGTTCATTCAATATTACTGATTGATTGATTGACTGTGAGTCCCACATGGAGTTTTTTGGGGGCTCAAAGGCCCATAGTTCTTTCCCAGCTCCCAACCTGTTCCCTCTGGAAAACAATTCCTCACTGGCTAGTCCACACTCTCCCCTAGTGTGGGGGAAGTCAAGCCATCCTGTTCACATAAGGCTGAAACAGCTACAGGACACCACCAAGTGCTGTGTGACTTTGGCAAGTCACTTAATTTCTCCATGTCTCATTTTCATCATCTGCAAAATGGGGATAAAATAGCCGCTTTTCCTCCCCTAGTCTGTGAATCCCATGTGGAACAGGTACTATGTCTGACCTGCTTCTATTGAATCTATCCCAGCACTTAGCATAGTGTCTGGCACATATTAAGCACTTAAGAAATACTGCAATTCTTCATCTACTTCTGATCTAGTGTTATAATTAATTTTGGCTTAGTGGTTCTACTTCCTCTTTGATCCTTATTTTTCCTTCTGCCCCACTTCAGTAAATAATTTTTGTCTATCTGTCTCTCTCAGTAGATTGTGAGGCCCCTGTGGGCTGGAAATGTATGTTTTCCTTCTGTTGCATATGCTTAGTACAGGGCATCACACTCAGGGGGCGGTTAATAAAGAACACTATTATTACATTGCTACTATTCTTGTATCTTATAAGTAATGTTCAAAACCATCACCAGAGCCACAGGACTGGGGGTCAGGACTCCCAAGTTCTGTTTCTGGCTCTGCTTTTTGCCTGCTGGTTGATTCTTGAGCCAGTCACTTAACAAATACCATTATTATTATTATTATTGTTCTCTCTGCCTCAGTTTCTATATCTACAAAATGGGAACCAGTTCTCCCTCACTCTTAGGCTGTGAGCCACCTGTAGGACAAGGGACTGTTTTGGACCTGATTGTGTCAGACCTCTAAACTGTGAGCTCACTGTGGGCAGGGAATGTGTCTGTCATTATATTGTACTCTCCCAAGTGCTCAGTACAGTGTTTTGCACATAGTAAGTGTTCAGTAAATATGATTGAATGAATGAATGACTGATTGTCCTCTATCTACCGCAGTGCTTAATCTAGTGCTTGATACCTAGTAAACACTTGACGAAGATCACAATTATTATTATTACTATTATCATTATTATTATGCAGCAAATGATAGGGGTATTGTCTGCGATTGATCCACTGTATATATTTCACTACAAAAGGGATTCTGAGGCAGGCAGAGAAAAACCCAAACTCGATGACGCTGACGGGGTTCCTCAAAAATCTCCAGTGGCTACCAGTCAACCTAAGCATCAGGCAGAAACTCCTCACTTTCGGCTTCAAGGCTCTCCATCACTTCATCCCCTCCTACCTCACCTCCCTTCTCTCCTTCTACAGCCCAGCCCGCACCCTCCACTCCTCTGCCGCTAATCTCCTCACCATGCCTCGTTCTCGCCTGTCCCGCCGTCAACCCCGGGCCCACGTCATCCCCCTGGTCTTGAATGCCCTCCCTCCCAACATCTGCAAAGCTAGCTCTCTTCCTCCCTTCAAGGCCCTACTGAGAGCTCACCTCCTCCAGGAGGCCTTCCCAGACTGAGCTCCCTCTCCCCCTCCTCCCCCTCCCCATCCCCCCTGCCTTACCTCCTTCCCCTCCCCACAGCACCTGTATATATGTATATATGTTTGTACGTATTTATTACTCTATTTATTTATTTATTTTATTTGTACATATTTATTCTATTTATTTTATTTTGTTAATATGTTTTGTTTTGTTCCCTGTCTCCCACTTCTAGACTGTGAGCCCACTGTTGGGTAGGGACCATCTCTATATGTTGCCAACTTGTACTTCCCATGCACTTAGTACAGTGCTCTGCACACAGTAAGCACTCGATAAATATGATTGAATGAATGAATGAATGAATGAATGAGTTGCAGACTGAGGGCCAGAGTTATCAGTTGCAATCCCCCAACCTGATTCATGACCCTCAGTGTTGCTGCTCTGGGAGCCGAGGAGTAGATATACTTTTCCAGCCCTGAGCTGAGTATTTGCTTCCTTTCCGTCAGCAGTCCAACACCTCAATTCAGTTTCCCTTTGCCCAGATCCTTGAAATATGCAGGTTCCAGCATGGTTTAGCAGAAGGAGCCCTGGCCTGGGGGTCAGAGGACCCAGGTTCTTTTTTTTTTGTCAAATGGTATTTGTTAAGCGTTTACTATGTGCCAGGTACTGTACTAAGTACTGGGATGGATACGAGATGATATGAGGTTGGGCACAGTCCATGTCCTATACATGGGGCTCACTGTCTTAATCTCCATTTTACAGATGAGGTAACTGAGGCACAGAGAAGTTGGTTTCTAATCCCAACTCTGCCAAAACTTGCCTGCTGTGAAAACTTGGATAAATCACTAAACTTCTCAGTGCCTCAATTCCCTCACTTGTGAAATGGGGATGAAATAACTGTTCTCTCTACTACTTAGACTGGAGCCCCATACGGGGTAGGGGCATGTCCAACCTGAGTGCTTAATAATGTCTGGCACAAAGTAAGTGCTTACCAAGTTATCATAATTATTATTACTATTCACTTCTACCAGCTTTCTTCTAAATGCCATCACCACTTTGGGTCCATGATGGTTGAACATAACTGATTTGAGCTGGTTCCTGGAGGTTATGGAGTAGAGGAAGAAGGAGAGCTATCTGTTTTGTGTGTATCCCACCCCTGTTCAGAGAGAATACGGCAAGAAAGGATCTCCCACAGAGGACCTTTGTCCTCCAATGCAAATGAATCTTGGAAAGACAGACCCTGGACAATGGCCACGGAGATCTCAAATAGAATCCATCCATCTGCAGCTATTTTGTTAACTCAGTGTTTCTTACATTTTTTTCCTTACACAAAACCCTTGATGTTGACAGCTGTGAATTTTAAGCAACTATTCCGTGTATGTTTTTCTAATTTTGTGTATTCGGATTGTTTCTCCACCTCAGGGGGGCTGGAAGGCAGAATGTTGGATTCCATCACTGAAAGATTTTCATGCCTTTCACAAGTCAGAGAAATTCTGATTGCTAAACAAAGTAGAAATTAAGGGTGTTGGATGAGCCTTAGGTTGAGAATTACTTTTAAACCAACAAATGGTGCATGTGATTACTGAGGCCAAACATCCTGGAACCAAGATCTCTGGACTCACAAATATACCCAGCATCCTCTGGGGCCCACGTGGCCCTCTTCTGGGTATTTCTGCTTTTTCTACTGAAAAACAAAGACTCTGATCCTGCTGTTGCCTGAGGGTAAAATCTGGTAACTTCCAAGGCCGAAAACAAAGAACCGGCAAAGTCTTCCTATTTTCCCATTTCCCACTTCAGTGTGCTATCAGCTAATCTCTCCCCAGGACACTGAACCTCATGCAGGAGCTTGACGGTGAATAATTTTTGAATATTCAGCTAGACTCAGAGTTCCTTGTAAGCATATAAATGCCTTGTCGGGAATATGCCTATTGTGCTTTTCCAAGTTTGTAGAGTACACTGCACCTAGAAAGTGCTCCATAAATAATAATGGTATTTGTTAAATGCTTACTATCTGCAAAGCACTGTTCTAAGCACTGGGGGGATACAAGGTGATCAGGTTGTCCCACGTGGGGCTCACAATCTCATTCCCCATTTTCCAGATGAGGTAACTGAGGCCCAGAGAAGTTAAGTGACTACGATTGAATAAATAAATATGATTGAATGAATGAAAGTGACTTGCCCAAAGTCACACAGCTGACAAGTGGCAGAGCAAGGATTAAAACCCATGACCTCTGACTTCCAAGCCCGGGCTCTTCCATTGAGCCACGCTGCTGGGACTGCTGTAATAGAGCTGGTGTTTGTTTCTTGTTTGTATTATGGTACTTGTTAAATGCTTACTATGGGTCAAACACTGTTCTAAGCACTGGGGTAGGTACAAGTCAATTAGGTCAGACACTGTCCCTGTCCAGCATGGGGCTCACAGTCTTAAGTGGGAGGGAGAAAAGGCATTGAATCCCCATTTTACAGTTGAGGAAACTGAGGCAAATAGAAGTGGCATTGTTAAGAAGTTAAGAAATGGATGAGCACTTAATAATAACTATGGTATTTGCTAAGCACTTACTATGTTCCAGGCACTATACTGACTGTTGAGGTGGAAAAAGCGTATCAGGTTGGACACTGTCCCTGTCCCACATGGGGCTCACAGTCTTAATCCCCATTTTGCAGATGAGGTAACTGAGGCCTAGAGAAGTGAAGTGACTTACCCAAGGTCACACAGCAGACAAGTGGCAGAGCCAGGATTAGAACCCATGACCTTCTGACTCCCAGGCCCGGCTCTATCCTCTGTGTCATGCTGCTTTTCTATGGCCTGTAGCATTAGATCCAGCATGGGAATCAGAGCATAAGAGAGGGAGAACAGATATTGAAACTTCATTTTACATGAGGAAACTGAGGCAAGGAGCAGTTAAATGACTTGCCCACAACTATACAGCAGGCAAGTGGTGGAGTCAGGATTAGAACCCACATTTCCAACTCCAAGCACTTTCCCCTAGACCAAGCTCTTTTATCAGCAGGGAGGAACGCTTTGACTGAAAACATGAATTCAACTCTGAGTTCATCTTTAATAGCCGTCATGCATGTTTTCACCAGAGAGCAGTGAGAGTTCTGAGTTGATTGTCTCTGGTGGCGGCTCAGAGATAACTTTGAAAAAAGAGTTTGTTCTTTCCTCCCCTGCCCCCAAACAATGAGTATTCCCCTGGCCAAGCTTCCAGAAACAAAGTGGTTTCCTCTCAAGTAATGGATGCGGGCTTTCTCTCTGGCCTCCAGTCCAGACAACTTCTCAAACGAGGAGCAGGAAATGACACCGTCAAAGGGAAACCATGCATTCCTTCCTCTCAGGCTAGGTCAGCCCTCCAAAACACTAGATTTATACGGCAGCTGCCAAAAAACTCACATTTCCATGGCCTCCTGTTGCTAAGATAAAAGATGTTTCCTACCTCCTCCAAAAGCCGTACTCATTTGAAACTCCAGCCAGGCTCTGACAAAACAGGCTACTGTCATCCCAAATTGAGCAAATGAGCGTACGTCCTACAGTAGAAAGACCAAAAGAGTTATTGAATATCACCCGGGGAGTGTAGAATGAACAGGCTCCCATTTCTCCCTGACCTCTGGGGGCACTTCGCCTCCTGAAACCAGCCGAGCCCTCTCGCCTTCATTCCTCATTCTGTCGATGGTAACACAGGAAGGACAGCGAGGATCGTGTGAGTCTACACAGATCAAGTTTTGTTCTAAACTTAAAATAATAATAATAATAAGCCCAAAGGAGGCCTGTGAAGGAAATGGAAACTGGCACACAGTTATAACTTCAAATTCCCTTCCAATTCAACATGGATGTGCAAAGCTTATTCCGCTTTTTTGGACTCTAAGCAGCCAGACAGTGGAAAAGATAATAATAATAATAATGGTGGTATTTGTTAAGCGCTTACTATGTGCAAAGCACTGTTATAAGTGCTGGGGGGGGGCTACAAGGTGATCAAGTTGTCCCACTTGGGGCTCACAGTCTTACTCCCCATTTTACAGATGAGGTAACTAAGGCACAGAGAAGTTAAGTGGCTTGCCCAAGGTCGCACAGCTGACAAGTGGTGGAGCCGGAATTCGAACCCATGACCTCCCAAGCCCGCGCTCTTTCCACTGAGCCACGCAAAAGATGAAAAGACAGAGGCTGCAAATTGTGAAATGGGTTGATATGATCACCTATGATCCAAAAAATCATAAATAAAGGTTCAGTAGGAACCAGTAGTATTATATGTCAAACCAAAGGACTATCTGTGGCCAGTCCAAGAAACAGAGTGACTTGCCTAAAGTAAGCGCAGTAAGTGCTCAATAAATACGATTGAATGAATGAATGAATGAATGGGATTTAAGTGTTCTCCAAGAGAATGGTTTGGTTTCTTGTCCTGCCCCCCATTAAGGTCGCTTCCCCTTTTCGCCCTGCCCCTCCAAAGTTTCCCATCCGGGTCCAGGAGACCTCGGGATCCTGGTCAGCAGGAAGGAGGATGACAGCACACTCACCAGCTGATTCTGGTAGGCGGTAACAGCGTGAAAACAGTCTCTGGAAAGATGAAGGTTCTGAACTCTTCAGACTTCAGATTGAGCAGGGAGGCAGTGTGGTCCTTCTTAATGATGTGCACCCAAGGTTGGTGCTTGTGCATTGAGTTCAGAATGATCTGAAGCAAAAAGAGGCACAAAGGGCTTTTATGGTCCAGGTCCACACTGGGTTTCCCAAGAGCAACTGAGAAAAACTCAGAATAGCAGTGTTCATTGGTAAAGGTGGACAAGTATGATAAACCATCTCCATCACCTCACCCTCTCCTACCTCACCTCCCTCCTCTCCTTCTCCAGCCCAGCCTGCACCCTCCGCTCCTTTTACATCTCCTCATCCTTTTACAGTAAACTCCAAGAAATGCTTGGAGTTTGGATCTGGAGCTGGCAATGTGGTGCAGTGAAAAGAAACAGAGAATTAGGGGTCTGAGGACCCAGGTTCTAAGCCCAGCTCTTTGTTTGGGCAAGTCATTTAACCTTTCCATGCCTCAGGTGCTTTATCTGCACAATGGAAGTAGTAATACCTGCCTTTTCTTTCTGTCACAAGGATGTTGGGTCTGGGAAGAAACCAATCTCTCCATAAGAGACTTTGGGGAAAGGGTGGTTTATTTCAGTTCAAATGGAAAATAAATCCTCTTTGGAAGAAGCGCTTCCCTTTTGAAAATAAAATTTGAGTAAAGCGCTGTAAGTTATAGCTACATTGATCCAGTAGCATTTGTAGTAGTAGTAGTAGTAGCCGTAGAAGAAGTCATTCTCTAGAATGTAAACTCCTTGTGGGCAGGGAATGTGTCTACCAACTCTGTTAAATTGCACTCTCCCAAGTGCTTAGTACAGTGCTCTGGACACAGTAAATGTTCAATCAATATGATTGATTGATTAGTAGTAGTGGTAGTAGACTCTGTTGTACTCTAGTGCTCATTACGGTGCTCTGCACATATAAAGAACTCAATAATACCACTGATTAATTGGTAGATAGCAGTAGTAACAGTAATAGCTTTTGTTGGACAACTACTACATGAAATGTGCTGTACTAAGGACTTGGGAAAGAATGAAAGAAACCTGAGTCATGTTCCCTGCCCGCAGAAAGCTTACACTGTATTGTGGGGAGAGGGACATATAGATATTTATTGTCTAAGATCTGTGGACTGTTTCCCGTTGGGGAAGTTGGCTTCCTGCTTGAGGTGATTGTATTGCATGAGCCAAATTAGCAAAGTTCAAAGAAAGCTACGGACTGCAAGATCTTCCATTTCCCTGGGTCCCCTCACTCCAGTGTGATTGTCTCAGATTGTCTCCACTTTCAGCAACCCCTCAAATGGGTTGGAGCAGCTCTGCCTGGTTAGGAGAAAGTCTTCAGAAAAATCTAGCCTGTTATTCTTCAAGTACTTTCAATACTAAGTTCAAGCAGTTCAGTTCAGGTGGGTCCTTCCTCAAGATCCAGATTGGAGCAGGGCTGTAGGATGTCTTGGCAAAAGAGAAAACATTCTTAGACTCCTGGAAGGAATGGGAAGGAAAAAAAGAGAGAAAGTAACAGGAAGGGAAGGGAAGGGAATAAGAGAGAAGAAGCCAGAGGAATTGGGCAGGAACAGCCATGCCAGAGGAGGATTAGGGATGGGAACAGCATGGCCTAGTAGAAAGAGCACTGACTTGGGAGGTGTAGGACCCGGGTTCAAATCCTGACTCTTCCACTTGCCAGCTGTGTGACTTTGGCCAAGGAACTTATTTTTTCTGAGGCTCATTACTCCCTCCTGCTGACCTGTCAGTAAGTATGGATGTATTTTAATCATGCCCCACAATAATATCAAATTGGCTTAGATCCTTTTTCTCCCTTCCTAAATCTTCCAAGCCCTTTCAGAACAGTTGAGATTTGCAAGAGGTTCAAGGTCTGTCCAACATCTCTTCATCCTTTTACACTAAACTCCAATAAATGCTTGGAGTTTGGATCTGGAGCTGGCAATGTGGTGTAGTGAAAAGAAACAGAGAATTAGGGGTCTGAGGACCCAGGTTCTAAGCCCAGCTCTTTGATTTTGGGCAAGTCATTTAACCTTTCCATGCCTCAGGTGCTTTATCTGCACAATGGAAGTAGTAATACCTGCCTTTTCCTTCTGTCACAAGGATGTTGTGTCAGTTCAACCTTCACAACATCGCTGAAATTCACCGTTTCCTCTCCATCCAAACTACTACCCTGTTAATCCAAGCACTTATCATATCCTGCATTGATTATTGTATCAGCCTCCTTTCTGACTTCCCTGCTTCCTGCCTCTCCCTGTTTCAGTCCTTATAGTAGTCTGCAGCCTGGATCATTTTTCTACAAAAATGTTCAATCCATGTTTCCCCACTCCTATTTTCTAGACTGTAAGAGTACTGTGGTCGGGGAACATGTCTATCAACCCTGTTATACTGTCTCCTCCAAGCACTTAGTACAGTGCTCTGCCCACAGTAGGTGCTCAGTGAATACCATGGATGGATGGATGGATGGATGGATGGATGTCTTGAGAACCAGTGGAGCTAAGTAACTTGAAAGCATTTGGGCAATAAAAACGTTATGTAAAATCAAAATAAGCATTTAATCAAAATAAGCATTTGATAAATACCATTCTAGCAAAGCATCTGCCTCCTACAACCCGTCCATCAAAGACAACTCTGTCCTCTCAGCAGCCAGGGTAAGAGTTCTATTTGGATTCAAACTGGAGCTGATAAAGAGCCCCCGGATGCAGCTGTTTCTTCCGGCTGGTTCTTTTTAACATGAAGAATCAGCAGTATTGGCATTCGGCTCACTAATCATATCTTATGTTGTCTGAAGATCATCCTTCAAAAATTGGCAGACGAAGAAAAAAGGATAAGTCTGAGACGATCTGATCCAACAAAAGAGATTTAGGGAGTCTACCAATAGCTCTATTAGAGAATTAAATGGGTGGGAAAGAGGGTAATGGATGAACTGTTCATTTACTACAACTTGGTGAGATGGGCCAAGAATGCACTTTGCCGTTGCTAGATCTCCAGCTATTCCTAATAGCAGTAAACAGATCCGCACCAAGAGCAAACTCTATATTAGATACATGAAGCTGACACCCAGAGTTAGTGGGTTAATGTGTTGGATTTCACTTCGGGACAAAGAGGAGAGAGAAGAGGTCAGGGTTGTGGTGAGCAGAGGGTGAGATAGGGAGGTCATGGTGAAGTCCTAGAATTTCAAGGACTGCAGCTTCTGGTGCACGCTCCTAAGGCTCTCAGCTTCTAGTCCGTGTTCTGGATAAATAATAATGATAATGGTATTTGTTAAGCACTCGTTATGTGCAAGACACTGTACTAAGTTCTGAGGTGGGTAAAAGCAAATCAGGTTGGACATAGTCCCTGCCCCATGTTGGGCTGACAGTCTCAATCCCCATTTTAATTATGAAGTAACCGAGATCAAGAGCAGTGAAGTGACTTGCCCAAGGTCACACAGCAGGCATGTTGTGGAGCAGGGATTAGAACCCATGACCTTCTGACTACTGGGCCCATGCCCTACCCACTACGGCATGATGCTTCTGGAGTGACCTCAGATTCCAGTCCCAGGTTTGGAATAATATCAGCTCCCAGCTCCCATTTGTAAATGAACACAGCCACTAGATCGTCCCGTTCTTATTACATGTAATTAGACAGTGGCTCAAAAACACTATTCTAGAAGCAGTATACTGTAGCTGTGCTCACTCTGGACCAGAACATGAGAGGCCAAAGACAGAAAGGTATCATAGATGTCACCAAGGCTGCAGGCTTCTGGAACAAAGAAGTTGCTACTATCCAGTATCAAATAGAAGCAGAGTAGCCCAGAGGATAGAACATGTGCCAGGGAGTCAGAAGGACCTGCTTTCTAATCCCAGCTCCACCACTTGTCTGCTATATGATCTTGGGCAAGTCACTTGACTTCTCTGTATTTCAATTACCTCATTTGTAAAATAGGGATTAAGACTGTGAGTCTCATATGGAACTTCCCTTCAAATCCCTACTGAGAGCTCACCTCCTCCAGGAGGCCTTCCCAGACTGAGCCCCTTCCTTCTGCTCCCCCTCCCCATCCCCCCTGCCCTACCTCCTTCCCCTCCCCGCAGCACCAGTATATATGTTTGTACAGATTTATTACTCTATTTTACTTGTACATTATTTACTATTCTATTTATTTTATTTTGTTAATATGTTTTGTTGTCTGTCTCCCCCTTCTAGACTGTGAGCCTGCTGTTGGGTAGGGACCGTCTCTATATGTTGCCAAATTGTACTTCCAAAGCGCTTAGTACAGTGCTCTGCACAGAGTAAGCACTCAATAAATACGATTGAAAGAATGAATGAATGAATGTGGTGTCCAACATGATTACCTTGTATCTATCCCAGCACTTAGAACAGTGCCTGGCACATAGTAACTGCCTAACAAATATCATTAAAAAAAGTGTGATGGGAAACTTAGAAGATGAAGGCTTAGGACAGATGAGGATGAATTCACTTTTTGGTCCTAATGAGATCCATGTACTGGAGGACGTGTTGGAGATAATGTTGAGGCAGAAGGAACTTCATGGCCTAGTAGATAGAGCACAAGCCTGGGAGTCAGAGGGACCTAGGTTCTAATCCTGGCTCCATCGCTTGTTTGTTGTGTGACCATGGGCAGGTCACTTCACGTCTCTGTGCCTCAATTCCCTCATCAGTAAATTGGAGATTAAGAGTATATTCAACTTGATTAGCTTGTATCTACCCCAGCACTTAGTACAGTGCCTGGCCCATAGTAAGCACTTAACAAATGCCATAAAAAAAAGATATGAGACTAAAGTAGGTGAGAGGACAGGGTTGGAGGTGTCAAATTCACACACACACACACACACACACACACACACACACACACACACACACACACACACACACACACACACACCCCGATTTATTTATTTGTGGATCTGAGACATTTGGTGACTTTGGATGAGAAACTTGATGTTGGCAGAATATTTATTCACCTATTTAGTCTATCCCATGTGACCAGAACTAAGGAGCATATTCAAAGAGAATAGTAATAATAATAATGATGGTATTTGTTAAGCACTTACTGTGTGCAAAGCAGTGTTCTAAGTGCTGGGGAGGTTACAAGGTGATCAGGTTGCCCCATGGGGGGGCTCACAGTTTTAATACCCATTTTACAGATGAGGTAACTGAGGCACAGAGAAGTGACTTGCCCAAAGTCACACAGCTGACAGTTGGCAGAGCTGTGATTTGAACCCATGACCTCTGACTCCAAAGCCCGTGCTCTTTCTACTGAGCCACGCTGCTTCTCTTGAATAAATGCCCTATTAAAATGACTTTTAAGAGGAGGCTGGAAAAAGCCCAGTTTTGCCGATCCCCAATTAAGCATTTTTGAATTCTAGACCCATTGTGGGCAGGGATTGTCTCTCTTTATTGCTCAATAAATGTAGTGCTCAATCAATATGACTGAATGAATGAATGAATTCTAATGCTCCAGATGCAGAAGCACCATTCTACTAGCTGGCAGAGGAAGTCATGTTCATTTTCAGGCAGTCAGTTTAGAGTCTTAATTTGTAAAACCTCTTTTACCCAACTCATTCCTTTTGAGGGAAGTTCAAATGACAAAACTCCATTGAAGAAACTCATCGTGGCCAGGGAAAATGTCTACCAATTCTGTTGTATTGTACTCTCCCTAGCACTTAGTACGGTGATCTGCACACATTTTTCGAAGTGCTCAAAAAATACCATTGATTATGATGATAATGAATTCAGTACCATGATTTCCATTTTTGACTCTGTATTCTACAGCGGAAAATTTATTCTGTCAGACTTCATGACTGTTGGGCTTGAGTTTATTTTATCTCAGAATGGCAGCTGGGTAGATACATTGTTGAAACTAAATGAACTTTCCCTTATTTTGGACCTTATAATATTTGGAATTACCAAACATCCAGGAAACCCAAGAATGGATTTTGGAAAAAAGATTGATTGCTTGATTGAAAAGATGTGTTCTGAATTGTGCGGAGGGAGAGAGAGAGAGAGAGCATCTCTAATCAGTGACAGTAAAATTTCAGAGCGTAATTAGTGCTACTAATAAAAAAAATCAACCTTAGCTATTAATGGAACACTTACCATGTGTAGAGCACATGTGTCCATGTGTCCTAAGCGCTTAGGAGACTACAACAGAATTGGTAGACACATTCCCTGCCCACAATAAGCTTACAGTCCAATATCACTTTTTATTCTGCAAATATATCATCTGAAGAAAATTTGGATTGAACTTGATCTCATACAACAAGGTCTATTTTCCTAGGAAAACTGGAATGATAAAAACATGAGATTTGCTTGTTAATGTGTCTGTGTGACAAAGAGACTGGGTTTTAGCTGACAGTATGATGATTATTTATTGTAACATGGCAACATCTTTGGTCAGAATGACACAGTGCGAAGGTGCTCTGTGCTGCTCACTCATGCAAAGAATTCTTGTCAAATATTTTAATGAGAGGAAAAATATGGCAGTCAAGATTAAAAGTCAAGGTGACCTTTGACTACGCAAAACTGTGTATCGCCTTACATTTCTATAAGGTCAAACATTCCTCTGATTTCTTACAATTTTTTTCCATAAATGAAAGGAGGATGGGAGAAAACCTGCAGTCAGAAAGCTCCTTTGCCAAGTCCTGGATTCAAATTTAAGCTCCTTGGAAGTATTTCCAATTCTGCAATTATTTGTTCTTCTCAAAAAGAAAAAGGCTTCCCTGAATATCTCAGGAGAATCAAGTCACAGACTCATACGATCTGAAAAAATAAATAGTAGTGATAGAGTTGTTTGTTCAAAGACAGCACTCCTGATCAAGATACTGAATCCATGAGTGTGTGGGTCTTTAAGAGATAATTTGTTGCATACTTGCACACTATGCCTCTGAAAATACAGTTGGGTAAATTCTCTGGTCCCTTGTCATTTATGTGAACAGTACTGAGATACCAGTGGTTAAGAGGAGAAAGCTATGTTGTACCATCCACAGACTATGGCTTGAGTTGTTGGTTTAGTAGTAGTGATGATTTGCATAGAGCCATCCACATTCTCTGGTTTGGTCTCCCTGGGCACAGTGGCTTCTTCCTGCATTGAATCTTCAGTTCCCAATTTATGGACCGTGTTTTACCCAGTACAGATTCATGTTGCAGGAAGGCATCTCCGTAATTAGTACATCGGGCTATAAGCAAATCATGTAATGAAAATACACGTCTTAGCAAACTTTGTCATATGAATCTGTCAGGGTAAAATAGCTGACTAGAATATTGAATGCACATATATGCGTAAATGCTGAGGATGAGTCTAAATAAATTTCAGGGTAGCTTGCAGTGTTGGGGTTTGAATAGGAAAGGCTTCCTGGAGGAGGTAAGACTTCAGAATTTGAATGATGTGAAAAACTGCACATTAGGGCAAGATAAAGTTACCACATAACTTTCTGGAATTCTCTGATCGACAGTTGACATCGGACACTTTTCTAAGCCTCTCCCTCCCACTAAGCTGGCTGCTTTCCCAAGAGGCCTTGAGGCAGACCCTTGAGAGCAGGTAAACTAGTGTTTGGACTGGTTGGAGATGAACCTTGATCCTGGCTGATGACCCTGAATGAGATCCCACCAAATTGGAGGCTGAGGCAGGCTGTTGGAACTGTTACTATGGCTTCTGCTCTTTCCTCTGATGAGAAACAGCACTGTTACAGTGAAAGCTGTTCCCTCTGGGAAATTGTTATGGAGAGCAAATCTAAACTGCAGTTTCTTAGCCAAAAAAAGCAAAATGTTAGGCAGCTTTAGATGCCAATCAAGCAGACCCATCAGCCAATCATGAGCCATGTCTGTTGGGGTAGTTAGAAGACAATCAGGTCCCTCATGGGACTCACAGTCTAAGTAGGAGGGAGAACAGGTATTGAATAACCATTTTTCAGTTGAAGAAACTGAGGCATAGAGAAATTAACTGACTTGCCCAAGAATACAAAACAGGTATGTGGTAGAGCCAGGATTCAAACTCAGGGCCTCTTATTCCCAGACCCAAGATCTTTCCACTAGACTGCCCTGCATTTCTCTTTTATGATGCATTCCCTAGACAGGTACGTTAATATAAAGACATACAATATTACAGAAGGGTCACCAGGACTGAATTTGTGACTTTGTTAGTTAGCTGATCTGCTCTGATGCAGTTCTTTTCTGGAGGACTGTCATCAGTCTTTTTGTTTTTGAAAGTCTTTGGTGAGAGTCTGAACTGATAGGGGCTCAGAGACACAATCAGCAGCCTTCATTTTCCATTGACAGCACCGGACTGCCACTTCACAAACATTTTCATATTAATATTGAGCAATTTCCCCACATTCTAATCCATCAAAGCAAGCTATTAATCCTCCCTGTTCTGCTCCCTATTCAAATGCTAACAGTTTTCTTCTCACAAGCAAAAACATTTGTCCTGCATCCCCTTACACAAAGGCTCTGTATTGTCAGACGTGATTGATCAGTGTTCTTGTGAGGATGCAATGTAAATTATATCAGTGATACTGTACAAATGGAGGGGAAAAAAAAAACTTTTTAAAAGATCATTTGTATGCTAAAGATAATGACAAAAATCCCAGAGCATGGTGGCTTGAATTCTTTCTTTTTCAAAGAAAAAGTATTCTTTCTTGTGTTTAATATGGAAATCTATCATGCTTTATAATTAATTCAATGCTGATGTGTGAATGCTGTAAATTCAAACATACCTTCAGTCTTTTTTAAGGAATTATGGAAAAGAGAAGTCTTGTTCAAACATATGGGGATTTGGATGGTAGTTGTGAGGTGTGGCTTTGCCCAGAAGAACGGAAATGTTCCAAATGGAAAAGAAAGAATAGTCAATCAAGACTATTTATGGGGCAGAACAGTGCAATAAAGGCTTGGGAGAGCATAACAGACTAGTTAGAAGGTTTGATCCCTGCCCTCAAGGAACTTGCAATCTAGCGGGGTAGTCAGAAAATTATTTACAGATAGAAGAGAAAGGAAAATAGTGTTGTGTTCCATCCGTCCATATGTATTCATTCATTTAATCACTAAATTAAATGATAATTTAATTAATTATTAATAAATTAATTAATTAATACTTTAATACTTTAATTAATTAATAAATAAATTCATTTAATTTATTGATCACTTACTGTGTGCAAAGGACTATACTAAGCACTTGGGAGGGTACAATATAACAATAAATTGACATGATCTCTGCCCACAGTGAGTTTACAGTCTAGAGTATCAGTTACCAGTCTCCTCTCTCCCTTTTTATTTTTAGATGGTGAGCCCACCCAAGGGACAAGGACTATGTCCAATTCCCATTTGTATATTTTCCCCAGTGCTTTAATACAGTGCTCTGCATACAGTATCCGCTAATAAATACTACCACTACTACTACTACTACTGCTACTGTTACTACTACTACTACTACTACTACTACTACTACTACTACTACTACTACTACTATTCATTCAGTCATTCAATATTGTTTATCAAGCACTTAATATGTGTAGAGCACTGCACTTAGTGCTTGGGAGAGTACAGTATAACAATAAGCAGACACATTCCCTGCCTACAGTGAGCTTGCAGTCGAGAAGGGGAGGCTACCACTATTACTTCTACTTCTATTTCTTCTACTATTATGTGTAGATCAGCAAATACTTAAATAGTCAGATACATAAGTCAATGTGTTGGAAGTATGGACTATAGAAGGGAAAAAGCTGGAGGCAAGGTAACCATTGCATAGGCTGACAGGCAATGCCTGCATCAGGATGATAGCTGTTTTGATGGGGCAGGGGTGGATTTAGGAATAGCACCCTAAATTCTTCCATAACCTATGCTTTCACTCTGTGCTTTGGATAGAAGCAGTGTGGTTCAGTGGAAAGAGCCCGGGCTTTGGAGTCAGAGGTCATGGGTTCAAATCCTAGCTCCTCCACTTGTCAGCTGTGTGACTTTGGGCAAGTCACTTAACTTCTCTGTGCCTCACTTCCCTCATCTGTAAAATGGGGATGAAGACTGTGAGCCCCCTGTGGGGCAACCTGATCACCTTGTAACCTCCCCAGCACTTGGAACAGTGCTTTGCACATAGTAAGTGCTTAATAAATGCCATGATAATAATAATAATAATAATAATAATGGCATTTATTATTATAGAATGTTGCTGGGGAAACATGGATAGAGCATGACGCAGCACAGCAATCGTCTCTAGACAGTATGCTCATTGTGGGCAGGGAATGCTTCTGTTTATTGTTACATTGCACTCTTCCAAGTGCTTAATACAGTGCTTTGCACACAGTAAGCCCTTGATAAATGCAATTGAATGAATGAATGAATAAATGAACAAACGGTTGTACGTATGCAGTGTCGGTCAAGTCACATGGACTGTACCATGAGTTTTTCTCAGCAAGGGGTTTTCACTAGGATCCTGCCCCCATGAATTTCAGAAGAAACAGATGTATTCTCCATGGAGAAGATCAGTATTCTGTTCTGTTCTCCAAATAGCAAGAGACAGAATGAGACAGAGAGGCAGGGATTCGCCCAGCTTATCTGGAAGATCTGAACCTAAGAATCTGCTGCTCCAAGGTGAAAAGCCAAGCCAGGCTAAGAGGATGGTGGCTCATGCCTGCCCCGCTCCACCCCCCCATCTCAGGAGTTCAAGTGAGGCGGGTAAAGTGCCCATTTGTAAGAGTGGTGGGAGAACCCCCCCTCTCAGAATTGACAATTTTTGAGACGTTAAGTGATTTGCTCAAAGTCAAACAATAGGCAGAGTCAGGACTGGAGCTCAACTCTCCTGACTCCACCTAAAGAGAATGGAATCGTCCCTCAAATCGTTGCCAGCCCCCACGTGGTGGGTTGGATCATCACCCCTCAGCTAGCCAAGTGCCCAATGGACAGATGGTCCAGTCAGGTCAGTGAGCCCCTAACCAGTCCAGCTTGCCCAGCTTCTTTTACTGGTTAATTTTAGTCCTAGAGCCGCAACCAATCTATGGTATTTATTAAGAATTTTGTTTTTAGATGGCACTTGTTTAGTATTTACTCTGTGCCAAGCACTGTTCAAAGTGCTGGGGTAGATACAATTAATCGGGTTGGACGTAGTCCCTGTCCCATGTGGGGCTAACATTTTAATTAGGAAAGAGAAAGGGTTTTGAATCCTCATTTTACAATTGAGGAAACTGAGGCACAGAGAAGTTAAGTGACTTGACCAAGGTCACACAGCAAGCAACTGGCAGAGTTGGAATTAGAACCCAGATCTTCTGATTCCCAAGCCTATATTGTTTTTAGTGTGTAATGAGCAATGAACTAAGACTTGGGAGAGTAGAGTTGGCAGACATGATCTTTGCACTCAAGGAGTTTATTTTCTAGTGGACTGTAAAAACAATCTGATGCTCAAGTCATTGATTCTGGCAAAACGGAAAATGGGTTTGGTAATGCTTAGGTTTTATTACAAATTGAATAGGTAATGTGTCATGGGGATATATTGGGATCTTTGAGGCAATGGGAACTGCCCAGCAGCCATTTTGGAATTGGGGTTAGGGGTTGGCAGAAGGTTAGGAGGAAGAAGAGGAAAGGGAATTAGTAATTTACTTGAAGACTGGAGCATTGCACAATTCATCTGTAAGTTTCCCCAAATGTTGCTCATTTTATTCGTTGCGTTTCCACTTTACGGTGCCATGCACACATGGCAAAACAATCCGTCAGAAGCCTTTGTGCTCCAAGAGCAGAAAAGGACAGAGAGCCAGGGAGCAAATCATTATTCAAGGTCAAACTCTTTGAGTTTGATGCCAGAAAAAAAAAAAAGCAACCCCCAAAGTTTACCCAACACTTCACAAACACTTGTTTAAGGATTTCCTAATTACTCTAAGTGGTTCCTTCAGCCTTGGCACCTAAAAGGCAGTTGTCGGCATATGATGTCATCCGTTTTCTCCCATTATCTCTACAGTCAATTTGCAGGATTAAGAGAGAAAGGAAGAAGCAGTTGAAATAATCAACGTTTTCATGCCTCTACCACAAAGTCCTTGCCAACGGATTCTGTGGATATTAGGCCCATGGTAAGTTTCTGACTCCTTGTGATCGCAACACTGCCCAATCAACTCCCCCTCTTTTCCTCCCAAACTCCTAAGCTCCACCTCTTTGACACTAGAAAAAGACCTGAGAGGCAGGGAGGTTATAGTCCTTGGATCTAATTAGAAATGTGAGTGGATAAGAGCTATAAATTCCTCCCGGCTGTGTTCCTTCTAGCTCTCAGGTTGGGTGGGAATAGGGCCTGCCTGCAGGGGAGGGGCAGAGAGTGAAAGAGAAAAACAGAAGGAGAAAAAGAAAGATGGAGAGAGTACTGTTTTGAACTCTCCCAAGCATTTGGTTAGGGGCTCGGCACAAAGGAAACACTCAATAAGTACAATTGATTGACTGAGAAATAAGCATTGGAGGAGCTGTGGGAGGGAAAAGGGATGGGGGAAAGTAAGCAATCAATTAAAAGGATCTTTTGAGGGCTTACTTTGTGCAGCACGCTATATTAAGGTATTGAATCCCCGCTTTTACAGTTGAAGAAACTGAGTCACAAAGAGGTTAAGCACAGGATGCAGTGTGACTTAGTGGAAAGAGCCCAAGTCTGGGAGTCAGAAGACCTGGGTTCTAATCCCTGCTCCACCACTTGTCTGCTGTGTGATCTTGGGCAAGTCACTTAACTTCTCTGA
This sequence comes from Tachyglossus aculeatus, assembly GCF_015852505.1. Classification (NCBI taxonomy): domain Eukaryota; kingdom Metazoa; phylum Chordata; class Mammalia; order Monotremata; family Tachyglossidae; genus Tachyglossus; species Tachyglossus aculeatus. The sequence continues at coordinate 6,412,133 of NC_052076.1, read as the reverse complement.
ACTGAGGCTCAGAGTAAAATGGGGATCAGTAAAATGGGGATTAAGACTGTGAGCCCCATGTGGGACATGCACTGTGTTCAACCTTGTGTCTGTACCAGCACTTAGTACAGTGCCTGACACACAATAAGTGCTTAATGAATTCCATATAAAAAAAGAAACAACTTGCTCAAGATCGTACAGGAATCAACCATATCAATGGAATCCATCATATCAATCCATCCATTGTATTTATTGAGCATTTACTGTCTGCCGAACACTGTACAAAGTGCTTAGGAGTGTACAGTATAACAGAGTTGGTAGATACATACTCTGCCTGCAACAAGCTTACAATCTAGAGTAGGAGACAGACATAAATATAATTAAGGCAATTGGCAGAGCTGGAATTAGAACCCAGATCCTCCAACTCCTAGGCCTGTGCTCTTTCCATTTGGTCAAGCTACTTCTCTAACCAATCAGTAATATTGACTGAGCACCTACCGAGCTCAGAGCACTGTCCTAAGCACTTGGGAGAGGGCAACTGAAACAAGACACATGTCCACTGCCCTCAGAATGCTTACAGTCTGATGGGACTGATTTGAACCATGCATGTAAGGTCCTTTCTTGTGCAATCTACCCACAAAGTGGCCCCTCGGAGAAGAAGGCCAAAGCAAAAATCTTCATCTTGGAACACTGCCTGGGAAGAAGCATTCCCGTCATTAGTAGGGTGAAGAAAACGTGATATCCACTCAGCACCATTGTTTCTCTTCCCCAAAGAGTCCAGGTGTCTCCTGGTTTAATCAATCAATCAATCAATCAATCGTATTTATTGAGCGCTTACTATGTGCAGAGCACTGTACTAAGCGCTTGGGAAGTACAAATTGGCATCACATAGAGACAGTCCCTACCCAACAGTAGGCTCACAGTCTAAAAGGGGGAGACAGAGAACAGAACCAAACATACCAACAAAATAAAATAAGTAGGATAGAAATGTACAAGTAAAATAAATAAATAAATAGATAAATAGAGTAATAAATATGTACAACCATATATACATATATACAGGTGCTGTGTTTAATTTAGCTTCTCCTTTGTTCTACAATGATATGGAGCTTCGAGCTGTTCAGTAAAGTGTTGCCAACAACTCTGTCTTAAAAGCAAAATTGGTAGACCAAGAAGGCCTCCCCCAAGCTGCTCACACTGGCTGATCCCTTTGGTTTTGGAGCTTTCTGAGCCAGAAGCTAGGGCTAATTTCACCCACAAAGTGGAATTCTAGAGGGTTTAGAATTTAGATCTCAATTTGTGGGAAAATTTTTTAAAAAAAAAATCCTGACAGCTCAATCAAGACACTGAATAGTAAAGATAAATCAGGTATAAAATGGGATTTAAAAATGGAGGAATAGTTCTAAATCCGCTGAGATGACACTTTTAGACCCCACAAAATTCAATCCAGTAGCCACCCAGGAATGGTTTGTTCTAAAGTACACCATTCACCATTCATTTAGAATTTAGGATCTAGAATGTGCCACCGACAACAGAAGCACCTCAAAGCACTTCTTCACTCCCTCGAGCTCTTTATAAACGAAGAAAAAGTTGAAATTGATTTCAGTTTAAAAATGGAAAAAAAAATCCATAATAAAAATGAGAAAGCGGAAGTAATCTCTAGGCAGAATGACGGGAGGATGCATCTGAATGGCCAACGAGAAATGGAAAACCGACCCAGGTACTCACTTTCCGGAAATAAATCTGTTCCTTGGCATCTCTCATTATGCAAAAGAAAATAATAAATTCTCTCTCATTTCATTAGAAAAACTCATTTGCGTCGACATTTATCCTTACAGATGTAATAATGCACGGTCCCAGGCTGAGTACAAGGGGGTAATTCAGTCAAGAAGTTGAGTTGATATGCTGAAATAAACAGCAAAAATAGAAGAGCATCTTGAGAAATAAATCACCTTCTTACTATTCACTTGGGACCTAACTTGGCGTTTTACCCAATGCACAGAGGGTTTAGCAAATACAGAAACACTTGTTTCTATTTGCAGCCACTCGGCTGGAGATATCCGAGACACACTCGTGTTCAACGCCTTATGATAATAGCTTCAAAAATTCCCTTTTAGGCATGGGAAGGGAAATATTTCCAGCCGTCAGAAGCCCAAGATGTTCAGCTTCAAGAGTGAAGAGTTTAAATGATATTGGCAACAGCATATGGAAGTTTTCTGACAATCCACCCAGATAACTAAGTGATGAATATTTCAATTTGTTGATTTGGTATTTGCTTTTCACAGAACCTCTGTTTTAGGTTAATAAGAACCATAGTATTTTAGGAGCCTACTATGTGCCGAGCACTCTACTAAGCACTGGAGTAGATTTAATGATAATAATAATAATACTAATAATGATGGCATTTGTTAGGCACTTACTATGTGTCAAGCTCTGTTCTGTGCTCTGGGGTAGATATGAGCTAATCGCATTGGACACAGTGTCTGTCCCACATGGGGCTCACAGTCTTAATTCCCATTTTACAGATGAGGTAACTGAGGCACAGAGAAGTAAAGTGACTTGCCCAAGGTCACAGAGCAGACAAGTGACAGAGCCAGGATTAGGAGCCACATCCTTCTGACTCCCAGGCCCGGGCTCTAACCACTAGGCCACACTGTTTCTCTGCTATGAATGGTCAGATCTGACACATTTCCTATCCCACATGACAGTCACAGTCTAAGGGGGAGGGAGAACAGGGATTGAATCCCCATTTGACAGATGAGGAAACAGGCCCAGAGAAGTGAAGCGACTTGCTCAAGGTCACCCAGCAGGTGAACGAGATTAGAACCCAGGTCCTCTGACTTCCAGGCCTGTGCGCTTTCCACTAGGCCACATTACTTCTCTATAAAGGGAATGAAATGATAAGGGAGAATGAGCGTGCTCCTTATTCACAGATGCCCCTCACTTTTAAGGACCAGATGCCAGGAAACACTATCCGTGGCCAAATCTGGAGTTCAAAGCCCACTCCCCACAAAACCTCTGGAAAAGCGAAGGGGTTACTCAGATCAATTACTAAATGGTACAGAGGTACCCATCTAGAATCACCCCTCTGTCTTCTTGTATGACCCCTGGGTTACTCCCACCCCACCACTCCGACCCCAGTTGCCATCTAAACATTGCAGGCTAGGGCCGGGTTAGCTTAGAGGTGGACTAGTGAAAGTTCAACAGAGAAAGGTTCTGATCACCTGGCTGAGTCAACTTTCCCCAGTCCACCTGGCAGGCCCTTAATATAATCCAAAAATGATGGTTTCGTGCAAATCGGCAAGTGGCATTTTCTACCTTTTCTCATCGCCACCTCTTAGCATAACAAAGCTTTTCATCCTTTCTAACCGCTGCCCTTCAGGAGGGCTGAGAAGGCATCCCCCTCTCTCGCCCTGCTCAGGGGCCTTTCAAACATCACTTCATTCATTCTACTCCTTCAGTTCAGATGCAATAAAAACCTTTCACAAGGCTGACAACTGAAGCAGCCAAAGAGGCTGTGAGCGCTGTATAATTCAGGAAGGTTCTTTCTCATTTTAATTGGGTCCCTAATTGGAATGTTTATGGGTTGTGCGATAGCCAGGGATGAAAAGGCAGGGATAGTAATTATGTGCTCACATTCCTGGCTGGTGGAGTCGCAGGTTTTTTTAAAAAAAGAATTTTAAAAAAGCCTAAGGTTCAGTGGAATGGTATGTTTTTGTTCTCTGAGAAATACCTTGATTGGAAACAATGTAATCCCCGAGTCAGAAATGATGTCAAGCTGGGCTCCTCCAGTAGCCGGCCTCAGCGCTCCTTTGCGATATAGGTGGAACTGGAGAAGTAAGAGACTGTGGGGGAGGCAATGTCAGATTTCAAACTTTCAAACATCCTAGGCTCTCCCTGACTGGAGATAAGGCTCGAAGGCAATGCAACTTGATGGACTTGATTAATTCTCTGGAACCAAGGTTTGTCTTCCTGGACTCAGTGAATGCCTTCACCTGGCAAGATGGGGTTACCCAAATCAAGGCAATAAAGTTTCTGATTTCTCTTGGAAGCCAAGATTCTTGGCTGTCACTCATGTCTTCTCCATCACCCGTTCTCGGCTGATGGGAGCTATCTGACCATCTGGCCCGGTCCTTCTAGACTGTAAGATTGTTATGGCAGGGAACGTACCCACTTATTTTCTTGTATTATACTCTCTGAAGTGTACTGTACTCTCTCAAGTGGACTGATTGATTGATTGATTAATTGATTTGTTGTTGCAAAGATAATTCCACAGAGGAATGCCTCAACATTCTGGAAAGCTTCAAAATCTTCTAGACTGTGAGCCCCTTCTAGACTGTGAGCCCACTGTGGGCAGGAATTGTCTCTGTTGCTGAATTGTACTTTGCGCTTAGTACAGTGCTCTGCACACAGTAAGCACTCAATAGATATGGCTGAATTGAATGAATGAAGATCTGGGAGACCGAGAGGTCTAGTGGGAATAGTGTGGGACTCAGAAATAGGAGATCTGGGTTCTAGTTCTGTCACTACCGCTGGCCCGCTTTGTGACCTTAGGTAAGTCACTTAGTATCTCTGATCCTCAGTTTCCTCATCTGTAAAATGGGTATTAGAAACCAATTCTCCTCTTGGACCGTGAACCCTGAGCAAGATAAGAGATTGTATGATCTGATTATACTATCTCTATCACAGTGTTTGGCTCATAGTAAGAACTTAATACATACCATAACTAATGCTATTCTCCTTTTGGAAACCAAAGTGAACCAAACGTTCACTTGATTAACCAGAGTAGAGAGCAAAAAAAGGGAGAATATGGCAAATGAACAATTTAGAAACTGAACCCAAAGTAGGTCCAAGGTCTAAGCACACCTTTGCAGAATTGTTAATCATCTATATAGATAAATCCTTTATTTATTTGAAATAGGCTGCTTGGTTCCTACATCATGTGAATTGAACTGGCTTACCAACCTTTCCACTAACAGTTTAAAACAAACAGTTCACTCTGGAGCTAACCTCTCATGGTGCCTTATTCTCAACTCTACCACCACGGGCCTCTAATTAGCATCCTCCTACCTGGATCTTTCTCCCCAGGTTCCATGATGGGTTGGTGCATTTTGCTCTATGAAACATTATTCACACTAAGTCCTTCAAGATGATACGTTAAAATGAGAAATTTTTAATGGCTACTGATAAATCTGTTCATAGCTTAAATTACAAGGCCAGTGATCATCCCAGCAGGGAAGGTGCCAGGCGAGAGGAAGGTGGTACTTTCCGTGAAGCTCTGTAGGGGAAAGGGACTCGCATGCAGGAAGCAATCTAGGAAGGTGAGTACTCTGGACCTGACCACTGTGTTGCAGGGGAGACACACCCAGATTGGGTCACCACAGCTGGGATTCTCCCACCTTCTCAGGAGGGTTTGGGCTATCCTAGGTTCATCTTGGGGGAAAGCAAGAAAGCACCTAGAACTCCTCGTCAGACCCTAAAACCCCTGGCCCGGGGCCCTGAGTGGGTGGAGGAGGCAAAACAAAAATCCTTGTGTTTATTTTCTTTCTATTTAAAAAACAAACAAAAAATAACTCCCTCAGAGGTTGGGGAAGGCACCAGACTAGAGTCAGATTGCATCATATGACTGGCAGGGGGAGGCGGTTGTGTCATAGTTCAACCTCTTCTATTAAGGATTTGATAGGTGCCCAGTCAAAATCGTCTACCAAGCAAATGCCTGTTATGCCAATCACAACCCCCTTGCAGGCCTCCCACCCTCTTCACGTCTGGCAGACCACAGCTCTTCCCATCTTCAAAGCCTTTCTGAAATCACGTCTCCTCCAGGTGGCCTTCCCTGATTCATCTCTAATCTCACTACATTGTATTTCTCAATTGCTGCTTCAACCTTTCTGCTCCACTAAAGCACTTAAGTACTCACAGTTCTCCCTGTATCACTTTTTCATTCATTCAGTCAGTCATATTTATTGAGCACTTTCTGTGTGCACAGCATTGTACTAAGCACTTGGGAAAGTACAGAACAACAATAAACAGTGACAATCCCTGTCCACAACGAGCTCACAGTCTGGCGGGGGGCCAGGGGGAGGAACAGACCTCAGTACAAATAAATAAAATTACAGATATGCCATATCATCTAACAATCATACTTAATCAATCATATTTATTGTGATTACTGTGTGCAGAGCACTGTACTAAGCATTTGGAATAGTACACTATAATAACATAACAGAGTTGGTAGATAGGTTCTCTGCTCACAGTGAGTTTACAATCTAAAGGGGGAGACAAGTTAATATAAATAAATAAATTACTGATATGTACATAAGTGCTGTGGGGACGATGGAGGAGTGAATAAAGGAAAGAAATCCAAGTATAGTATAAGAGTGACACAGAAGGGAGTGGGAGAAGAGGAAATGAGGGCGTAGTCAGAGAAGGCCTCTTGCAGGCAATGTGTCTTCAATAAGGCTTTGAAGGTGGGGAGAATAGTTGTCTGTTAGATATAAACAGGGAAGGTGTCCCAGGCCAGAAGCAGGATGAAGGAGAGAGATTGGAGGCAAAATAGACAAAATCAAGGTATGGTGAGTAGGTTGGCAATAGAGGAGCCCATTGTGTGGGCTGGGTTGTAGTAAGAGAGCATCGAGGTAAGGTAGGAGGGGGCAGTGTGATTGAGTGCTTAGAGTACTTCATACCCCATTACTTCCTCCTATCTTTGATTTATTAAAGTGTCCATCTCCATCTCTAAATTGGAAACTCCCTGAAAGCAGTGGTTATTTATATGAATTCTACTCTACTAAGCTGTTAGGAGCCAGTTAATAAATGCCCCAGATTGATGGATTGTCGATATTGTAACTCTCCTAAGCATTTAATATAGTGCTTTGCACACAGTAAGCACTCAATAAATATGACTGAATGAATGAATCCTTTGGGGTCTAACTAGTGACCATGGCAAACATACATTCCACTGAAGTCCCTAACTATCAGTTCTCTATTTGAAAGTTCTTAGAACTGAAGGTTCTTAGTTTGTATGGGCATTTATATACACACACACATACATGTGTGCACAAGCGCATGCAGGCATACATAGAGAAACAAACCCTAGCTGTCTCTGATCTTTGGGCAGCTCTCCAAACCAAGGGAGGCTCCCAAGTCACAGACCTCCAACTGGAAACTGGGGAAGCAAGGCAGGAGGGCAAGGAGGGGCTGGGGGTGTCTGAAGGGACCTGGTGTTTGGGGGGGAGGGCAGGAGGTCCTGGACAGTGGGGCTTCTGCCCAACCAAGAGGCTGGCAATTTGCCTAGCACAGAAATTGACAGAGCAAGTGGAAGGGGTCTTTTTGCTTTGTGAAGTGTTTCTACTTTTAAATGTATTCGTTTGAACAAATTCTACATTACAAAGCAGGGATTTCCCTGGGGACTTGGAAAAAACGTTTTAACAGTGAAGGGTTTGATTAGTGGTGTTTGCTAACATGTCAGTTTACCATAACAAATGTCTGACATAGCACTCTCAGGAAAAAAAAAAAGTGGGTTTTGAGAGGAAAAACCTCCCATAATCTTTTAGTAACTGCTAACATAAGGACCATTCAGGACCCATATCAGGCGACCCAAAAAGAGGAACAGAAGCATTTTAGGATTTTCATCTGATTGCTGCCTCACTTCTTCCATCTTGCTGTGTGGAAGACACCAGGGAGAACACGCTGGTTGGGCGCCTCCGTGAACTGGTTTGTATAAACTGTCACTAATCATTCAGTCAACCCATCCATCAGTATGTCTGACTGAATATCTACTGAGTGCAAAGGACTATACTAAGTGTTTGGTGGAGAACAATATTTGCCTCCCAGTTGCCTGCTGTGTGACCCTGGTGAAGTTACTGAACTTCTCTGGTCTTCAATTTCCTCATCTATAAACGGGGCTTAAATACCTGTTCTCTTGCTTCATATTTTTAATGGCATTTGTTAAACACTTGCTAAATGCTAAACCCTGTTCTAAACCTTGGGATAAATACAAGTGAATTAGATTGGTTACAGTCCCTGTCTTGCATGGGGCTCATAGTCTAAGTAAAAGGGAAAACAGGAGGTCTGAGGCATAGAGACATTAAATGACTTGCCCAAGGTTACACAGCAAGCATTTGGCAGAGCCAGGATTAGAATCCAGATCCTGTGACTCCCAAGACCCAGGTTCTTTCCAGTAGGCCATGCTGTTTTTCCTTAGACTGAGAAACCCATGTGGAGCAGGGCCTGTGTCCAATCTGATTATCTTATATCTGTCCCAGTGCTTAGCCCAGTTCTTGGAACATAGTAAAAACTTAACAAATATTATTATTATTGTTATTATTGTTACTACCAGAAGCAAGACACTTAAAATCTAATTGGAAGACAGATGAAAAGCATTAATAAAATAGTGGGAGCAGAAAGAACGACAGGGAAACAGCAGATAGTATCAATCAATAATGGTATGTACTTATTTTTTCCTTTTATGGTATTTGTGAAGTTCTTACTACGTGCCAGGCACTGTGCTAAGTGCTGAGGTAGATGCAGGATAGTCAGTTTGGACACAGTCCATGTCCCATGTGGGATTCATCATCTCAATTCCCATTTTACAGATGATGGAACTGAGGCCTGGAGAAGTGAAGTGACTCACCCAAGATCACACAACACACAAGTGGCAGACTAGAGATAAAAACCCTGGTCCTTTCATTCATTCTTTCATTCATTCAGTTATATTTATTGAACACTTATTGCAGAGTACTGTACTAAGAGCTTGGGAGAGTACAATACAATAAGCAAACACATTTCCTTCCCACAATGAGCTTACAGTCTAGAGGGGGAGACAGACATTAATATAAATAAATAAATAAATAAATAAATTACAGATAAGTATGTGGGGCAGGGAGAGGGGATGAATAAAGGGAGCAAGTCAGGGTGACACAGAAGGGAGTGGGGGAAGAGGAAAGGAGGGCTTAGTCAGGGAAGGCCTCGGAGAAGATGGGCCTTCAATAAGACTTTGAAAGCAAGGGGGTGTAATCATCTGTTGGATTTGGGGAAGAAAGGTATTAGGTCCTTCTGACTCCCAGTTCCATGCTCTATCCACTAAACCATCTGCTTCTCCAATTCATTGAGCACTTACAGTGTGCAGAGCACTGTACTGAGGAGGAAGGTTAACACTACCTTGAGAAGGATGGAAGAGGTCCTAGTGGCCTTTACAACACATATATGGTTAAGGCATTGCCACCTACCTCGTGGCATCTATAATTTTAGAGAAGCAGCGTGGCTTAGTGGCAAGAGCCTGGGGTTGGGAGTCAGAGGACGTGGGTTCTAATCCCATCTCTTTCACTTATCAGCTGTGTGACTTTGGGCAAGTCACTTCACTTCTCTGTGCCTTAGTTACCTCATCAAAGGGTGGCTAACCCCTCTTCCCTCCCTGCGAATCCCAACCGCAGACCTACCTCTTGCCAGGAGTTCAAGGATTTCCTCCCCCATGACCAGCAGCTACAAATTTGATTCCTTTTTTTTTTGACCTCTTACATGTCACTGGAGGGAGGCTCCAAATCTATTATTGTTACTCCCCAAAATCACTAACCCCTTTCCTTACCTCCTCAATGAACACAAAGGGAGAAGGCTGCAAACCATGACCAGGCTCAAAAAGCCTCCACCCTCAACAGACTGTGTAGACCACAGACTTTCATTTCTCTTCTACCTGGCAGCTTTTTCTCTGGAAAGAAAATACCCAGGTAGGCTCATGATTTCAGAGAGAAGTCACAATGCCCCTTCAGGAGGAAATGTGTAAACTCATAAGTCTGAAATTATGCTACTTAGCATCCCATTAAAAATATTCAAAATATAAATCAAAATTCATGGGTCTGAGAGCTATTGGATGGAGAATTTATGGCATTTTAAAATAAGATGATTTCCTCAAATGTGCAATAAATTTGGTTTGGTGGAATTACACTCACCTCTTCTCTTGACAGTTGCTTCATCTTCCCAGTCTGTTAAAGCCGAGTCACTTCATATCATCTGAATTCACAAATCAACTGTCGTCCTCACTTCACTGATTCGTTGCTGATGGTCCTCGCGCATGGGAAAAGAATCCTTTGCCGGTTGGCAAGAGTAATCGGTGCTGAGGTGAGAACTGCCCCTCTGTCCCCAATGCTGCGTTGAACTCCTGAGATGATACATGGCCAAAAAGGCTCATTAACTCAGCTCTCCAGTTGACCTCCGATGAGAAAATGGGACCCTGAAAGGCAGTTCTGATGATTGTTATGTTTAAGGTCTAATAATGGCTAGATAAACCCCTGAAACCCAACAACCCTAATCAAACATCTTTGAAGATGTCATAGCCTAAGGGAAAGAGTGTGGAGACCTGGAGAGTCAGGAGAACTGGCAGTTGGGAGACCTGGGTTTGAGCCCCAGTGATGCCACTGACTGAATGTGTAATCTTGGGCAAGTCACTTTTTCCTCTCTTTTCCTTAGTTTTCTCAACTTTAAAATGGGATACAATACCTGCTCTCCCTACCTCTGAGATGGTAAAACCTGTGTGGAACAGGGTCTATGTCCAATCTGATTATCATGTATAATAATAATGATAATAATAATTGTGGCATTTGTTAAGCACTGACTATGTGCCAGGCACTGTTCTAGGTTCTGGGGTAATTATAAGATAATCAGGTTGTACATGGTCCCTGTCCCACAGGAGACTCACAGTCTTACATGGTATAGTGTATAGAGCACAGCTTGGGCATCCGAAGGTCATGGGTTCTAATCCTGGCTCCACCACTTGTCTGCTGGGCAACTTTGGGCAAGTCACTTCACTTTTCAGTACCTCAGTGACCTCATCTGTAAAATGGAGCTTAAGATTGTATGCCCCATGTGAAACAGGGACTGTATCCAATCTGATTTGCTTGTATCCAGTGTTTAGTACCATGTCTGGCACATAGTAAGCACTTAACAAATACCACTATTATTATTATTACTATTATCATTATTAATCCCCATTTTGCAGATGAAGGCACTGAGGCACAGAGAAGTGAAGTGATTTGCCCAAAGCCACACAGCAGGGATGTGGCCAAGCTAGAATTAAAACCTATGACCTTCTGATTCCCAGACCCTTGCTCTATCTACTAAACCATGCTGCTCTGGTTAGCAAAGTGCATTGCACAGAACTAGTACTTATTAAATCCCCAAATCATTCATTTTTACTTGAAAAATGATACATTTTCAACCTCAAAACCACCATCATCATTCAAAATCCTTAAAACAGGTTAAAGTCACCTACTCTTGAACTCAAGCTAGTCTACTGTCTCAAGCCAGTGAGCCTCATTCCCTTCTCTCACATCGCCAATCCCCTGTTCACATTCTCCCTCCCCCTAGATCTCCCTCCCGCTTCACAGTTGACAGATCTCTGCTCTACCCATCTTCAAAGCTCTTCTGAAATCACATCTCCAATTAATTTCTAATCCCCCCACTTCATATTCCCCAGCTGCCTCTTCAACATTTCCTTCCCACCAAAGCATTTAAGTACCTAAAATCCCCTCATGGAGCTCTTGTACATATTTGATATTCTCTGTTACTTCATCCTGTTGTAGTTCATTTATCTGCCTCTATGTCTAGATGGTTAGCTCCTTGAGGGCAGAGATCAGATTCACTTTATTGGCTTTTGTGTTTTAAAAAGATTTTGAACGTCTTTTAATGATTTCCTTAATTTCATTAAATTAATTATTCATATTAATGTCTGTCTCCCCCTCTAGACTTTAGGCTTGTTGTGGGCAGGAAACATTCCTGCTAATTCTGTTATATCATGCTCTCCCAAGAGCTTAGTGCAGTGCTCTGCACATAGTAAGCACTCAGTAAATACAATTGATTGATTTATAAATTGCAATTTGGGGGTGCACATTTTCCTCTTTGAGGGTGGGCCGGGTTCTGCCATATTTCTAGATTCACCCTTATAGTGGTCTGCTGTCCACATGCAGACAACAAGTAATCAGAAACTGGAGAGCTAATGATCACATGCCCACCTGTACCATCATTGCTGTTATAATTATCATCATTGCTGATATTAATTGAGCACCCACTCTGTGCAGAGCACTGTACTAAGCACTTGGGAGAGTACAAGAGAAGCATGACATGATCTTCTAGACTGTAAGCTCAATGTGGGCAGGGAATGAGAGTACCAACTTTGTGGGATTGTACTCCCCCAAGCATTTAGTGCAGTGTTTTGCACACAGAAAGTGCTCAATAAATACCATTGATTGATTGATGGTCCCTTTCCATCAACCTGATGGGAAAGAGACATTCCAGATTGGGGATGGGAGGTGAGAGGGGGAAAGGAAAATGGAAAGATGGATATGCAGATGGGTGAACGCATAAATCGTAGTATGTATGCAGCTAAATGTATGTTAGTGCTTGCTGTTGGTGGGGTGAATGTATAAGTGTGGAAGAAGTACAGAAGTGCTGAGGCAGCTACTAGAATTGTATGACTTGGGGAGAAGAAAGTTAATCAGGGAAGGCCTTCTGGAGGATGTGAGATTTCAGAAGGGTTTTTAAGATGGGGAGAGCGGTAGTCTGATTTGAAAGGGGCAGAGTTCCAGGCAGGTGGAAAGGGTGTGAATAGGGGTTTGGAAGCAGTAGTCTCAAGAATAAGGCAGAGTGTATATGTAAGCTTGAGAGAAGTGAAGACTGTGAGCTGGAGTACAGTGGGAGAAGAGAGTGAACAGGTAAAAGGAAGAGAGCTGTTATGGAGATTTTACTTGGAAGGGAATGGATAGTCTGGGGAGGTTTTTGAGAGGTGGGGAGATGTGTGCAGAACAAGGTTTTATGAAAATGTTCCAGGAGGCAGAGTGAAATATGGATTAGAGAAGGTAGAAACAGGAGGCAGGGAAACTAGTGAGGAGGCTGAAACAGAATATAATGGGAGAGACAAGCTGTTAGGATATAGCAGATAGTGCACAAATCCATCAAAATGAGATATACCTGAAGAGATAATTGAATACACAAGCACACTATATTTAAATCAGTCAATGATATTTACTGATTATTTATCTCGCACAGAACACTGTATTAAGCACTTGGGATAGTACAATAAAATGGAGTTGTGGACACAATTTCTGATGACATGGAGCTTATAATCTACAGTTTAAGTGCTGAGGATGGGTATAAACTGATACATAAATACAAATGAAGGGTTGATGTTGGGTTAATGTGACTTGCTGTCCTCTTCTAGAAAAGCTACCCCTTTTCTAGCTGCCTGCCATTGGAGAGAACCAATTGTTCAGTCACCAATTGTTGAGGGAAAAGGTATGTCTTAACACCAGAGGAAATGTGCAGGAGATGTTTGTGCAAAAGTGGTGAGGGGAGTCATGCCCACTCTTTTACCCACCTCCCCTGTGTCCGGGGGCACCCACTGGGGGACAATTTATGGAGCCAATGGGTGTAATCAGAGGTCAAAGAACCGATTATCTCTGAGACCTGAAAAACAGCAGACTCTCCGGTGCCCTCACCCTTTGGGTAAGACATCCTGCTTGCTCTGGAATGTATCAGTAATCAGGGGCTTTGCAGAAACGAGCTGTTCTCCTAAACGGAAAGGGGGAGCCATAGTCTCAGAAAAGAACAGCTAAGGACAGTCATTCCTCTTCATTCAGAATGCAGCAGTCTCTCTGTCACAGGGAACTGGGGGAGAGGAGAAGAGACTAAGACATTTTTTGAAGGAGGCAGGATAGGATTGGAGTTGAAATTCCTGTTGGCCGGAGGTGCCTGGTTTAATCATCTCTTTGAGTTGGGACGTTAGAAATTTTGAAAATTAGAGGAATCTACTTGGGGCAGTTTATTGTCTGATAAGGTAGGCTAAAAAGAATAGTGGTATTTGTTAAGTGGGGTTCACGGTATGAGAGAGAGGGAGAATAGGAATTTTATCCCCTTTTTAACTCTGTTATATTGTTATATTGTACTCTCCCAAGAACCTAGGACAATGTTCTACAGAAGGTAAGTGCTCAATAAATACGATTAATTGATTTTTACAGATGTGGTAACTGAGGCACAGAGCAGTTAAGTGACTTGCCCAATGTCATACAGAAGGCAAGTGGAAGTCTGGGATCAGAACCCCAGTCTTCTGGTTCCCAAGCATGTGCTCTTTCCACTAGGCCTCACTGTTCTACCTAGGTAGAGACTAGATGATTGCACAGTTTGTCATAATTAAATATAAGGTCTCTGGAGAATGATTCATAGTAATAGCACTATTCTGTGTCCATCCAGGATTTCCCAGAATGTCTGTGGTTACCTGCTAAAAGGAGATGAGGAAGAGAACCCAGCCTGGGAAGAGAAGCAGGAAAGGTGATCGTGTCAGAGGGAGCTGAGCAAGAACAGGGAGAGAAAACAGAGAGGAGCTTACAGGAGACATTTAAGTGGAGAGGAATAGGCAACTAAAGCAGCGAAAGCAGCTGGGGCAGAGAAGAATGAGGTAGAGCAGGGAGAAAATGCTGGAGGAAAACTTAAATGAGATGAGGAAAAGAGAAGCAGAGAAGTGGAGGACTGCCAGGGGAGAAGTGGAAGGAATTGGAATCAAACCACAGGGAGAAAAATCTCTGAAGCACAAGGGGAACTGGATAGCAAGCTTAGATAAGCATCATGGTGTAGTGAATAGAGCAGGGGCCCGGGAGTCAGAAGGTTATGGGTCCTAATCCTGGCTCTGCCACTTGTCTGCTGGGTGACCTTGGGCAAGTCACTTCACTTATCTGGGCCTCAGTTAACTCATCTGTCTAATGGGGATTAAGACTGTGAGCCCCATGTGGAGCAGGTACTGTATCCAACCTGATTACCTTGTATCTACCCCAGCGCTTAGAACAGGGCCTGACACATAGTGAGCAGTTAACAAATGCCATCATTATTATCATTAGAGCAAATTAACACAAGGGTTATGCACTAAAAGAGGAGAAGAGGGAGAGGAAGGGAGGACTCGGGAAGGAGGAAGAGCAGGAAGAAAAGGCAGGAGAGCAAAGCAAGAGTAATAGAGGACATAGGATCTTGTCTTAACGCTGTCGAGTCAACTCCGACCCATAGCGACATCATGGCTATATCTCTCCCAGAACACCCCACCTCCATCTGCCCTCATTCTGGTAGTAATTGTAGTATTTTTACCAAGGTAGTTTCCTTGTTAAGTCATATTGAGGTTATCATCCCATGGCAACGCCTTTACTTAAAACCAAAACAATACTATTTGAATTTATTGCTTCGGTTGACAGGAATCGTTCTTTAAACAGAAACTTAAAGGCTCATTTATCTCACCTTCCAACTCAGATCTTCTTTGTTCTGGTCACTAAAGAGAGTCTAACAACTGGAATATTAACCGAAGTACTAGCGAATGACTCCAATCAGTTTCTGCATTTAATGCACTTTATTTTTGAAATTCATTGCACTAAAGCCTGCTGAAGAGGCAGACTGCAGTTTAACTTTCAAGGTGAATAGTTTTGGCACTCTACGTATAGTGTTTAACTCATGAAATGCTTGGCAATGCTATTAAATGGTAAATTTAAATCCATTTGCCCTTTAGTACAGACTAATATTAATAGCTATAAAAATGGTCTACTGATTTAATTTATGGTTCTAAGATCACTTCCCTATGAAATAGGGCTTTAATAAATGTGGTTTCCTCAATGAATTCCTTCTTACAATAATGCTTTTGCAATAGGTATTGTTATAGTATTCATGCTCCCTAACATGTTTCCTAACAACGTATTTTCAACATCAGCTGTGCCATTTGCAAATTAAATCATTTATACTGCAGTCTTCATAAGGCATTTTGGGAAAGGCAAATTAAAATCTTGATCTGATTTTTGAAAAGCCCGTTCTTCCGTTTTAGTGTACCCCTGAGGTTCACCTGTTGGCATGGTCTAGTGGAAAGAACATGGACCCAGGAGTCAGCAGACCTGGCTTGCCTGCTTTGTGGCCTCGAGCAAGTCACTTAACCTCTCTGCACCTCAGTTCCATCAAGTGTAAAATGGTGATTAAACACCTGTTT
The DNA here is from genome assembly GCF_015852505.1 of Tachyglossus aculeatus. Taxonomy (NCBI): domain Eukaryota; kingdom Metazoa; phylum Chordata; class Mammalia; order Monotremata; family Tachyglossidae; genus Tachyglossus; species Tachyglossus aculeatus. Next base: position 6,396,160 of record NC_052076.1, on the reverse strand, counting down.
GCCCTCCCTTTCAAGACCATGAGCTGATGTGGGAAAGTGACTGTGTCCAATCTGATTATCTCCTATCTGCCCCATCATCTAGGATAACATTTGGGTCACAGGAAACACTTCATGGCCTAATGGAAAGAGCACGGGCTAGGGAGTCAAAGGACTTGGGTTCTAATCCCGTCTGCACCACTTGTCTGTTGTGTGACGTGGGCAAGTCACTTCATTTCTCTGTGCCTCAATTACCTCATCTGTAAAATGGAGATTAAAACTGTGAGTCTCATTTGGGACTGGGACTATGTCCAGCCCGATTATCTTGTATCTACCCTGGAACTTATAGTAAATGCTTAACGAATATCATCATTGGTATTATAAATACCATTTAATTGTTATAAATACCATTTGAGGTTCCCAGGTCCTTTACAGTACAATTGGCACTTTATAGGAAAACAGCAAAAATGTATCCATTCATGAACTGTAGGCAATGTTTAATTCTGATTTTTAAGAAAGCCTTCACCTACTTAACAGAAAGGAATCACGAGAACAAGAAGGATTTCCAAAGTGGACCCTGTTACAAGCTACACATGGTCCCATAATCTTTTAAAAAGCACAAGCGAGTCCCAATTTAATTATGTAATAGCACAAATGGAATTACACTTAGCTCAAACACATTCTGGAGTTGAAGGAGTGACCTCTACATGCAACTGACCCCTTTATCAGAAAGCTCAATTGGGTTGCAAGCAATTGCAGCAAGTGATAGCCAGTCAGCTTTCCCATTCCCATGAACTAAATCTTACTTATGGTTCTGAGACTCTATGTACGAGGAGCTTTGCGATAAACTTATAAAAACAGTTATCGTGCATAGTTTAGGGACAATAACTGTGGTATTTGTTAAGAGCTTTCTAAGTGCCAAGCACTGCACTAAGTGCTGGGGGTTATTTAAGATAATCAGGTCCCACATGGGGCTCACAGTCTAAGTAGAACGGAGAACAGGTTTTGAACTCCATTTGCAGATGAGGGAACTGAGGCACAGAGAAGTCGAGTGACTTGCCCGAGATCACACAGCAGACAAGTGGGATTAGAATCCAGGTCCTTTGACTCCCAGGACCATGCTCTTTCTGTTAGGCCATGCAGCTTCTCATTTTACTAATGATCTAATCCAGGCTCCACCGTTAGTCTGCTCTGTGACCTTGGGCAAGTCGTAACTTCTCTGTGGTTCAGCTTCCTCATCTGTAAAATGTGGATTTAATAAGCATTCTTCCATCTTCTTAGACTGTAAACCCTATGTGGAATAGGAGCTGTGATTAATCTGACTACAGTGAATCTGCACCAGCATTTAATGCAGTGTTTGGCATATAGTAAGCACTTAACCAAATACCATTATTAATATTAGCATTGTTAGTATTATCAATCATATTTATTGAGTGCTTCCTGGGTACAGAGTGCTTACTGGGTGAACTAAATGCTTGGGAGAGAACAATATAACAGAGTTGGTAGACACATTCCGTGTCCAAACAAACTTACTGTCTAGAGGGGGGAGACAGACATTAATATAAATACATAAACGATGGATAGATGCATAAATACTGTGGGGCTGAGAGGTTAAAATCCAAATGCAGGGGTGATGCAGAATAGAGGGATAAGAAGATATAAGGGCCTAGTCAAGGAAGGCCTCTTGAAGGAGATATGCCTTCAATAAGGTTTTGAAGGTTGGGAGAACAGCGTGGCTCAGTGGAAAAGAGCACGGGCTTTAGAGTCAGAGGTCATGGGTTAAAATCCCGGCTCCGCCACTTGTCAGCTGTGTGACTTTGGGCAAGTCACTTAACTTCTCTGTGCCTCAGTTACCTCATCTGTAAAATGGGGATTAAGACTGTGAGCCCCCCGTGGGACAACCTGATCACCTTGTAACCTCCCCAGTGTTTAGAATAGTGCTTCGCACGTAGTAAGCGCTTAACAAATACCATCATTATTATTATTTGTCAGCTATGAAGAGGGAGGGCGTTCCAGGCCGGAGGCTCCCAAGTGATCAATGCTAAGAGAGAAGGAAGAGAGACCCAATGTGAAATGGGAGAAATTTCTTGTGAAACACATAATGTGGAGCCCAGGAGAATCATCCAGTGGCCTGCTCCACCCTGCCTCTCAGGGCAGAGGAGAGACTTGGGAGCGATGCTGGGAAAATGCTCTTGTTGATGTCACAAACTGCATGGATTAATGTTGCCCTGGGTCTCATGGGGCCCCCGCAATATGGATCAGTCTTGAGGCCTATTCTGGGATTATTCCAGTCTTGCTAAAAGAGATGTAATAGATTCATGCCACGAGTGGGCTTTAGAAGGAAAATCACCAACTAAGTGGTTGGATTCCCAACTTAGTCTGTAATTTTGAGTGATGTCAGGGCTCAGCATTGGGAATGTAAGCAGAGCTCTGTATCTTGTGTCAAAGTCTAGGCATGAAAGGGAGAGACAGTGCTGATGAGCAGGTCAGTGGGTGGAGATGACAAATACCATTTTAAAAACAACAACAGGAACTGACTGCCCATTTTCCAGATGAGGAAACTGAGGCACAGAAAAGTAAGTGACTTGCCAAAGTCAAAGAGCAAGTAGGTGGTAGAGCAAGTGGTCTGTATATTTGTAATGTATTTAATAATTTATTTATCCATTTACTTATATTAATGTCTGCCTCCCCTCTAGACTGTGAGCTTGCTGTGGGCAGGGAATGTGTCTGATTTAATATTGTATTCTCCCAAGCACTTAGTACAGTGCTTTGCACTTGGTAAGCACTCAATATATGCAATTAATAATAATAATACTAAGTGGTCCTCTGACTCCCAGGATCGTGCTCTTTTCATTAGGCCACTGCACCCTCAACACAACTTGAACACAATCTGAAAAGACTGTATGATCAACATTTGAGATCATAAAACTCTACCTAACAGAAGCAACAATTTGACTAGCCACAAATAAAAAAAGCCCTTGAGCAGAAAAGAATCCGGTTTAAGCCACTTCCCGTTATTTTCCGGTCTGATAAAACAATTATCACATTTACAGCTTTCACAATGCAGAACTACATTCCTTTGATCATCTTATAAAATTAATTGATCTTGCTTATCTATTGTTCTATTTTAAATCATTTAATTGAGGACATTAAGAGAAGTAATGGTAACAACCAAGGCGTTTATTAGCTCCTCATGTTCAAACCAGCAATGCAAGCTTCGGAGCTAAATTGATCTATAAGAAAATGCTATTCTTATGGGAATTTACATATAGAATGCCTCCAGTCATCAATAATTTACTATTAAGTCCTAGAAGACAGTCAGAGAAACTGTGGAAAATCACTCTAGCCATAGTTAATTTTAATTATTCTTTTTTAAATCAGATATACACCCTGCAGATACATTCTTATAATTAAACAGAAATTAAAAGTTTCTAAAAGCCTTAATTTCAGCTTTAAATTTAAATGCAAATGAATGCATATGAGGTTGGAAAAGTTTTCCTCCCTAAAAATTATGCAAGGTGATAACCAAAAAACAAAGCTGTCAGGAGGCTTTGCAACCAGACAGCCAAAGAGCTTCTTGGGAGTCATTTCCATCCCATCATCCATCAAGCTTCTGCTTCCTCCGCATCCCCTCTCCCTTCTAAGGAAGAAGATGGAAACGACAATCAATCAATAAATGGTATTTATTGGGCACTTAGTATGTGCAGAACACTGTATTAAATGCTTGGGAGAGTACCGTACAACAGAATTCAGAGAAGCAGCATGGCTCAGTGGAAAGAGCATGGGCTTTGGAGTCAGAGGTCATGGGTTCAAATCCCAGTTCTGCCAATTGTCAGCTGTGTGACTTTGGGCAAGTCACTTAACTTCTCTGTGCCTCAATTACCTTATCTGTAAAATGGGGATTAGGATTGTGAACCCCACGTGGGACAACCTGACCACCTTGTATCCCCCCAGCACTTAGAACAGAGCTTTGCACATAGTAAGTGCTTAACAAGTACCATCGTTATTATTATAATTAGCATACATGTCCCCTGCCCATTATAAGCTCACAGTCTGGGGTGGGGTGGACAGACATTTATATGAATAAATAATTTATAATATCTAATTTAAAGATATGTATGTAAGTTCTGTGGGGTTGGGGGCAGGTTAAATAACAAATGTTCAAAGGTCACAGATCCAAGACCATATGCAATGCAGAAGGGAGGGCAAGCTGGGGAAAAGAGCTTAATCAGGGAAGGACTCTTGAATGAGAGGTGACCTTAATAATGCTTTGAAAGTGGAGAGAGTGGTGGTCTGGTGTTTATGGAGGAGGACCTGGTGTGGTGGATAGTGCATGGGACTGGGAGTTAGAAGGACATGGATTCTAACTCTGGCTCCACCACTTGTCTACTGGGTGACCTTTGGCAAGTCATTTCATTTCTCTGTGCCTCAGTTACCTCATCTGTAAAATGAGGATTGAGACTGTGAACCCTACATGCGACAGGGTCTGGGTCCAACCTGATTAGCTTGTATCCATCCCAGTGGTTAGTATAGTGCCCTGCACGTAGTAAGCACTTAGCAAATACCATAATTATTGTTATTATTATTAGGGGGAGGATGTGGGAAAGAGGTTGGTGTGAGATAGATGAGATTGGGGCACAGTGACTAAGTTGTTCCCCTCTCTTGATTGCTCTTGGAGAGTTTCCAATACTCTACCAGTCTTGGCTATGGGAGGGAGAGTCAAGCAGAAGCATATCCATTCCATTCCTCGCTTGACCAGTGGCTAGTGAGTGGAAGGCAATCTGCTACAAGTCAAAACTCGCCTCTGCTGGGCAGCAGCAGTATAGGAGGGAGTCGAGGGTGGAGACTCAAGTTTACTGTTCAGAAGAAGGCAGTGGTAAACCACTTCCATATTTTTACTGAGAAAACTGCTTGGATACACAATCAGAACAATTGCAGAGGGAGGTGGGGCATTCTGGAACAGATGTGTCTAGGGAATCACTATGGGTTGGAGACAACTCAACAGCATAAGACAAGACAAGTGAGTTGTTGCGTGAGAAGCAGAGTGGGCGGGCTGAGCTGTAGTAAGAGATCAGTGAGGTGAGGTAGAATGAGGCTGATTGCTTACTTTCTGTTGGTTGATGAGGATGGGATCTAGAAGAAATGCTGTATGAATGATGATTATAAGCTCCTTGTTTGCAGGCAGTGTGTCTGTTGCTTCTATGATACTTTCCTAAGCACTTAGTACAATATGCACCCAATACATACTATCGGCACTACTATAATTAGTGTGTGCCATTTAAATGGCATCTTCAGAGAGATCACAAAACAAAGGTGGAGTTTTCTATTCTCTAACTCCATGGAATGCCTGCACTTGAAATCCCTACTTTTGGGCAGGAAATGTGACTACCAGTTCTGCTATAGTGTATTTTCCCAAGGGCTTAGTACACTTCAGTCCATATCTGTTATTTATTTACATTAATGTCTGTCTGCCTCGCTAGACTGTAAGCTGTTTGTGGGCTGAGAATGTGTCTGTTACATTGTACTCTCCTAAGTTCTTAGTACAGTGTTCTGAACATAGTAAGTGCTCAATAAATATGATAGAATGAATGAGTGAATGAAAGGTGCCATTTTGAACCAGACCCTGCTGACAGAACAGTTTTTGTGGAGTAATATGAGACCTGATAGTTCAACCCAGTGACATGAGTTGGCAGGCATGGCTTAAGAGCATGGCAGCCATTTACAACATTAGTGATAATAATTACTACCCAAGGCTCAGAGACTCATTGTACACTAAAGGCGCGTACGGGCTTCTCTTCGGTATCGAGAGCTAAAATTGTTTCAGTGAAATACAATGAAGTAGCCTAACGTACACGATAGTCAGAGGGAGGAGGCTGGTTTTAATTCCAAACACCAGCCAAGACCCTGTATTATTGGCTCTTTGAAACCCATCCCAGTTTGCACCAGACCCGGGCAATTGGATTCGTATTGACGAGCACTCTAACAAGCGATAAATTCTGGCACAGAGGATGCTGCTAGCTCACTGTTTTATACTGGTTTCCTGGGGACAAGAGATTAATTTCACAGACTATGTGCACAATTATTGTCTCAGTGCTGTTAGTGGCATGCCTTTAGTGTATGTATATGTGTGGGTGGCTGTTCGTTGTCTCTTTACCAGTATCTACAGCCGGAAGAAGAAACAACTTAAAAATGCCTAAAATTGCGAGAAAAGCTTTAGGAACAACTGGACGTTGCTAGCCAACTTGGGAGAGCATTTTAATGCGGTTCTAGGCTAATACTAGTGAAGCATTTAACTGGTCTCCAGCTGGTTAATAATGTCCTCGATGGCTTCGATTTCCCTCCTCTTGGCTGCCAGCCGGAATGGTGCAGATTGGGCAGCCTGGACTAATCGGCCTTTATAGCAGTGTGGCCTGGTGGAAAGAGTATGAGCCTGGGAATCAGGAGTCCCATGTTCTAATCCCAGCTCTGCCACGGGCAGGGAAGCAGTAAGAGAAGCAGATATTGCAGGGCTCGCCTCCAAGCCCAGCCCTGGACCCATGAGCTCAGGACATTGCCTTCCATGACACAGAGCTTTATTCACTCACTGGATGTTGGCCCTCTCCCTGGGGAGTAGTGGCAGTAGTAGTAGCAGTGGTATTAGTAGTAGTATGGTAGTAGTAATATTCTAATTGTTAAGTAATAATAATAATAATAACAGTGGTATTTGTTAAGCGCTTACTATGTTCACAGCACTGTTCTAAGCTCTGGGGAGGTTACAAGGTGATCAGGTGGTCCCACGGGTGGCTCACAGTCTTCATCCCCATTTTACAGATGAGGTAACTGAGGCACAGAGAAGTTAAGTGACTAGCCCAAAGTCACACAGCTGACAGTTGGTGGAGCTGGGATTTAAACCCATGACCTCTGACTTCAAAGCCCGTGCTCTTTCTACTGAGCCACGCTGCTTCTCAGTACTTGCTATACTAAGTACTTAGTACTATAAGTAAGTACTATAAGTAAGTAAGTATAGTAAGTACTTATTATATGTCAGGCACTGTACAAAACACTAAGGTTGATACAAGCTAATCAGGTTGGATACAGTCCCTGTCCCACATGGGGCTCACAGTCTTAATCCCCATTTTACCAATGAGGTAACTGAAGCACAGAGAAATGAAGTGACTTGCCCAAGGTCACACAGCAGGCAAGTGGCAGAGCTGGGATTAGAACCCAGGTCCTTCTGACTCCCAGGCCTGTGCTTCATCCACTAGGCCATGCCACTTCTCCTCTAGTGAAAGTAATAGCAGTACGAAGCAGCATGGTGTCTTGGACAGAGCATGGGCCTGGGTGCCAGAAGAACATGAGTTCTAATACTTACTCCACCACTTTTCTGCTGTGGGACCTTGGGCAAGTCACTTAGCTGCTCTGTGTCTAAGTTTCCTCATCTGTAAAATGAGGCTCCATTACCTACTTAGACTGTCCTACTTAGACTGTAAGCTCCCTGTGGGACAGGGACTGTGTCCGACCTGATTAACTTGCATCTATCCCGGCACGTAGAACACATAGTGAGTACTTAACAAATACCATAAAAAAAAGGAGTCGGGGGAGGCTGGAGACAGGGAGACCAGCAAGGAGGTTGAGACAATAGTCAAGTCAGGCAGTATAATTACTGCTGCTACTACTACTACTATTACTATTACTACTACCACAACTGCCATTACTATCAATCCATCGATCAATTGTATTTATTGAGTGCTTACTACTACTACTACCGCAGGGCACTGTATCACTGCTACTACTACTACTACTACCAGAGAAGCAGCGTGGCTCAGTGGAAAGAGCTCAGGCTTGGGAGTCAGAGGTCATAGGTTCTAATCCCGGCTCTGCTGCTGATCAGCTGTGTGACTTTGGGCAAGTCACTCAACTTCTCTGTGCCTCAGTCACCTCATCTGGAAAATGGGGATTAAGACTACGAACCCCATGTGGGACAACCTGATTATCTTGTATCTCCTCCAGTGCTTAGAACAGTGCTTGGCACATAGTAAGCACTTAACAAATACCAAAATTATTATTATTATTAATACTACTACGCACAAAGACCTTTATACCAGGGTGGCAGATGTTTGGGTAAAGATGAAGGGGTGGATCCAGAAGATGTATGTAGGAAGAACTGGCAGGATCTGGCAGTAGAATGAATTTCAAGAGTTGAGAGTCATGGAGGAATCCAGGATAATAATAATGGCATTTATTAAGCACTTACTATGTGCAAAGCACTGTTCTAAGCACTGGGGAGGTTACAAGGTGATCAGGTTGTCCCACGGGTGGCTCACAGTCTTCATCCTCATTTGATTTATGAGGTAACTGAGGCACAGAGAAGTTAAGTGACTTGCCCAAAGTCACACAGCTGACAATTGGTGGATCTGGGATTTGAATCCATGACCTCTGACTCCAAAGCCCGGGCTCTTTCCACTGAGCCACTCTGCTTCTTATGATGACAACAAGGATAATACCAAGATTGCAGCTGTCTGGGGCAGGGAGGATGGTGATGTTATCGGCTGAGATGGGAAAGTTAGAGGGAGAGGGTTTAGTGGGAAAGACCAGTGGTTCTGCTTCTAGACATACTCAGTTTAAAGTGTCGGAGGGCCATCTACGTGGAGATATCCTGAAGTCAAGAGGAGATGAGGGATTCCTAGTCAGATGGATGGTCAGGATGAAAGGGATAGATTTGGGAGTCATCCAAAAAGAGGGGTTTGCTTTAGTCATGTGATCAGATGAGTGTCTTAAGAGATTGAGTGGAGAGTAAGAAGAGTAAGGGACCCAGAAAAGAACCCTGAGGTATATCATTCATTCATTAAATCATATTTATTGAGTGCTTACTGTGTGCAGAGCACTGTACTAAGCACTTGGGAAGTACAAGTTGGCAACATATAGAGATGATCCTTACCCAACAACGGGCTCACAGTCTAGAAGGGGACTACTATCCCAAGGTTGAGAGGATGAGAGGCAATGAGGCCAGCAGATGAAGCTGACGAGAGGTCAGCAAGAGGAGACCTAGATAATACTAATAATTGTGGTATTTGTTAAGCACTTACTATGTGCCAGGCACTGTACTAAACGTGGTGGGTGGTACAAGCAAATTGGGTTGGGCCCAGTCCCCATCCCATGTGGGGTTCACTGTCTCATTTTCCAGACGAGGTAACCGAGGCACAGAGAAGCGAAGTGACGCACAACAGACAAGTGGCTGGAGCAGGGACTAGAATCTGTGACTTTCTGACACCCAGGCAAGTACTCTATCCACTACACCATGCTTGAGGCCTTTTAGTATTTCAAGGCGAAGGGAGTGGTCCACAGTGTCAAAAGCATTTGGGTGGTTGAGAAGGATCAGGACAAAGTAAAATCCTTTGGATTTGGTTATAGGGATGTCATTAGTGACATAACGACAACAGTTTTAGTGGAGTGGAGGGGTCTAAAGCTTGACAGAAGCAAGGCACACATTCTCTGCCCTCCGATTGCTTACACTCAAACAGGGGAGGACAGTCAGAAACACTTCTACAGGAAAACTCCATAATAATTGTGATATTAAATGCTATGTGCCACAGCATTCTGCTAAGCACTGGGAGATGCCCAAACTAATGAAGCTGGACTCACTCCTGTTCCTCATGGGACTCACAGTCTAAGAAAGAGGGGTGGTATGTATTAAATTCCCATTTTACAGATGAGGAAACTGAGTTTCAGAGAAGTGACTTTGCCCAAAGCCACCCAGTAGGCAAGTGACAGAACCAGAATTAGAACCCAAGACCTCTGACTCTCAGGCCTGTGCTCTTTCCATTAAGCCACACTGTTTCCCTTCTTTAGGACTTTTTGCTGGAGTCCTTCCTTAGTGTTGAGGGTTTAAAAATCTCTTTTAACCCCAAGGAGGAAAACAACGCTCTTTCGGTAATGGCACGACCACTAGCCATAAGATTTCCCCTACCCTCGCTGTAAACACAGGACCAAAATTTGAATCGTGTCCCACCAAGTGAGAGCTGGGATATTAAAAGGTTTTAATCCCACTCAACTCAGTGACTAGCTGAAGGAATGACCTCTAACTAGATCTGGCCCTTGTTCTCTCACGCAACTCGATTTTTCTTACAGAAAATAAATTAAAAAGGTGTGACCTTGCTGAGGGCTGGCAGAGAAAATGAGGTACATCTTGTCACAGGCAGAAGAGCCTATTTGAAACCTGGTTTGTTCAATTTGAAAAGCTGCTGCTTGGCTCAGATCGGGAGTTAAGATAAAGGCGGCTGGTTGAAAAGAGGAGAAACATTTCCAAGAGATGAAATTAAAGAGCTACACTGGAATCCCATTCAGCCATACAGGGGCCTTTTTGTGTGGGGTTTTTATCGTGGTTCTATCAGCCCCACCTGGTCCCTGTGCTCAAAGCAACGTTCTTCATGGAGCATACAAAGCCTGCCATGTAAGGAAGTAGGGAAAACTGTTCTCTCTCTCTCTCTCTCTCGCTCTCTCTCATTCGCTCTCTCCCTGATAGCAATCCAGGACACAGTACCCTTTCCTTACAAAGCAGGGGGTCGTGGAAGAGAAGGAACTCTTCCGAATTTTACATCCAAGAAGAAGGCATCAAAGTCACCAACCTGCTTGACTCAGTGAGGGACTCCTGGTTTTTAAGTTCCTCCTATGGGTAAGCATTCACTCCTGAGAGGTTTCCAAGTAGGCCTCAAACCTGGGAAATGGAATTCTGTCCACAAACATTCCAAATGTACAGATTCCCCATGACAAGGCCTTGGAACATTGAAACCCTCTCTGAAGTACTATTGTTTTAGAGTAATCATTTTTTTTCTTAATGGCCCTTAAGTGCTTATTATGTGCCAAGCACTGTGATAAAAACTGGGAGAGATACAAAATAATTAGGTTGGACAACAGTCCCTGTCCTACCTGGGGCTCACAGTCTAAATTGGAAGGAAGAGGATTTAATTCCCAGTTTACGGATGACGTTAAGTAACTTGCCCAAGGTCACACGTCAGTCAGGGGATAGAGAGGGGTTTAAAATCCACATTTTCTGACTCACAGCCCATGCTCTTTCCTCTAGGCCATGCTGCTTCCTCTAATCCCACATTTCTTAACTTTTTAAGATGGATTTGCTATCTCACAACTAGTGAGGCAGATGAAGGAATGATGGTTCTGAAGTCATTTGACCAATTAATAGATAACATTTACTGGGTATCTACTTTCTTGGAGGATACCGTTCCAAATGTTTGACAGAGTACAATATAAGCAGAAGACATATTCTCTGCACTCAAGGAACTTACATTCTAATGGGGAAGACAGGTAGACACAGATGATTCCCAAACAGTGCGAACAGGAGAGAAACAAGAATTCAACTTCTAATAGCAGAAGTATGGTAGGATGAAATAGCTAAATGACTAATCTATAGACTGTTACATCTTTTTTATGATATTTGTTAAGTGCTTACTATGTGCCAAGCACTGCTCTAGACCTGGGGTTGGTACAAGTTAAACAGGCCAGAAATAGGCCCTGTTCCACATGGGGCTCACATTCATTCATTCATTCAATTATGTTTATTGAGCACTTACTGTGTGCAGAGCTCTGTACTAAGCGCTTGGGAAGTACAAGTCGGCAACCTATAGAGACAGTCCCTACCCAACAACTGGCTCACAGTATAGAAGGGGGAGACAGACAACAAGACAAGCTCACATTCAGGTAGGCAGGGGAATAAGTATTGAGTCCCCAGTGCTTTGCACACAGTAAGTGCTTAATAAATACCATTATTATTATTTTGCAGTTGAGGAAAGTGAGGCACAGAAAAGTTGTGACTCGCCCAAGGTCACACAGCAGGCAAGTGGTAGAGTCAGGATTAGAACCCGGGTCCTCTGGCTCCCAGGCCCGTGCTTTATCCACTAGGCCACGCTTCTTCCCTATCCTTTTCCCAGTCCGATAACACTTCCTGGCAGTGGATGAGGTTGAAATAGCTTAAATAGAGGAACGCCTATTGGGGCTAATGTTGTCAATAGTGAAAATTTCTGACCTAAGAACCACCAAGAGCAATATCTTTCAGGAATTCTGACAAACAACTGATCAATGAGAGCACAGAAGACCACAATGGCTACTCTGGCAACCACCTGCTGATCAGTATAACTACAGCACAGAGTCAGGACAGTTTTACGGTCACTTTGGCCATATATTTGTTTCATATATGAAACAATGGTGTTCACTTAGAGTTAGCAGCATGACCTAGTGGAAAGAGCTCGGGCCTGGGAGTCAGAGTCCTGGGTCCCAGCTCTGCCTCTTGTCTGCTGTATGAGCTTTGGCAAGTCACTTCACTTCTCTGTGCCTCAGCTACCTCATCTGAGAAATGGGGATTAAAGCTGTGAACCCTATCAAGGACTACATTCAAACTGATTAATTTTCATCTACCCCAGTGATTGACTGCAGATGGGGGTGAGGTGTCCTGGGAGAGATGTGTCCATGGCGTTGCCATGGGTCAGAAATGACTCGACAGCATAAGAAAACATAACCCCAACAATTAGCACAGTGCTTGGCACAGCAAAACACTTAAGAAATACCATAAAACCAAAAACAAAAAACCAAACCAATCTTGTATCTACTCTGGCACTTAACAATGCCATAAAAAGTGAAACAAAATGGAACAACAACAAAAAACACTTCACAATGTGCTGCCCCATCCCCTGCCTATTAACTCACTTATTGCTCCCACTCACCCAATGGGAACACAAAAGGCAGGGAACAGAAAGAGGCACTATGTGGCTTGAAGTCACTTAACTCTTCTGTGCCTCAGTTTCCACATCTGTAGAATTGAGATTCAACACTGATTTTTCCCTCCCACTAAGGTCATGAGGCCCTTGTGGGACAGGGATTTTGTCCAACTTGATTTTCTTTTGTCAACCCCAGTGCTTGGTACACAGTAAGCACTTAACAAATATTCCAATTATTGTTATTATTATAATTATTAGTATTGTTATTGTTATTATCAGCAGCGTAGTTAATTCTTTTAAACAGATCCTGAATCTCAAAGTCTTTCTGTCTAGACCGAGGCTTATCAATCATTTACTTTGGGGAACTCCACCACTAGATATAGATGAATGCTAGTAAGGATTTGTAGTTATTTAAGTACCAATGGGGCTATTGAGATTGAAAGGAATTCATTAAGGATGGTTTCCTGGAGGTGGTGGGATTTCAGGGAGTTTTGAAGAGGGAGAGAGCTGAATCGCCCTAAAGTTACAGAAAGGAGAAAGGGCAAGGGATAATGGACCACCCCTAAGTAACCAAGAGGTGTTTGTTTGTTTTATGGAATTTGTTAAGCACTTACTATATGTCAGGCATTGTACTAAGTGCTGGGATAGATATAAACTAATCAGATAGAACACAGTCCTTGCCCTAAATGGGGCTCACAACCTTAATACCCATTTTTCAGAAGCATTACTAGAGACACAGAGAAGTGAGGTGACTTGCCCAAGGTCACACAGAGCAGACAAGAGGTAGACCCAGGATTAGAACCCAGGTCCTCTGATTCCTAGGCCTGTGCTCTATTCATTTGACCACGCTGCTAGAGTTGACAATATTTCTGTTGGGCTTTTCAAGAAGACATTTCCAATTCTGAAATTTAGCTCCAGTGTACAAAAAAAAAGCTCTGGAAAAATCCCTTTGTTTCTCTAATCCCAATTTTAGTGCATCCTAATTGAAAGTTTAAAAATTCAAGCCCACAGTCTCCAAAACCTGGTTTCCTAATATCACAACACAGATGTCAGAGATTCACTGAAATCAACAAAGGGGGAATTATGAATTCCTTGGACTAAAATTGCTCAATTTTACTTGCTTAAAAATGGAGGCCAAGCAAAGCTTTTGATAAAATGACAGGGGGAATTCCACACAATTAAGACATAAGTACTTCTCCAGAGGCTAAACCTAATGTAAAATATTAATCTTTGCTCAACACATCTTTACATGTCTTTAGAGAAACACCTGTCCCAAACTGTTAATAACAAATACTTTTCCAGTTATATACTTCAAAGACTGAAATGTCAAGTATTGTTAAAAATTTTAAGTAATTTTAGTTAAATACTTCTGTGACAAGTGTCTGACTCGATTTGTTTTAGTTGACTACCTTCCGAAATTGTCAAATCTAAGCCTTGGGTATCTGCCAAAGGTGAGAATTTGAATAGAGCTAAATAACTGACAGGAATTTTAAAAAATGGAGAAATACACAGAATTGGGGTCCGCTCCAAATGTAGTTTGATAAATACCTTTCTCGACTTTTACCTGCCTACTCTGTTTCATAAATGCATCTAATCACCAGCTTTTCACTTCCAAATGAAAAAAGAGAGCAGAAGAGTTTATTTTGGCAAAACAGAATAGCGTGAGTTTATGTCACCCAATACAGGCAGACAAGAGGTCCTACAGACGGTCCCACAGAAGCAAAAACGTAAAGTGCTTTTCCTTAAGCAGGTTGAGGAAAATGCTGAATTATAGTACTTTCCTGGGTATTGTTGGCTGCTGGGAAATCCAGTAACTAAAGTAGAGAAAAACAATTTGAATTTGCAAAAGTTTCAAAGACATCAATGGGAAAAAAATGTTACAAACCCCTCTTTATATTTGGAGTTACAAATTCAAGTTCACTTTCTGCAATGCGCAGTTAATTTTTGCTCACTTGTTTGAAATAATGCAAGAAAGAGATGCATGAAAGAACAGTGTGGCTTAGTGGTTTGAGCCTGGGCCTGGGAGTCAGAAGGACCTGGGTTCTAATCCTGTCTCCATCACTTCTCTCCTCTGTGACCTTGGACAAGTCACTTACGTTCTCTGTGCCTCAGTTACCTCATCTGTAAAACGGGGATTAAGACAATGAGCCCCATGTAGGGCAGAGACTGTTTGCAACCCTCTAAGCTAAAAGGGTAGGGGTCATGTATTCTTCCTTAATTTTACTAAATTTTACTCACTTGAAAGCTGAGTATGGTGTTTGCCACCAACACCTCTCCCTTCTTATCTGACTGACCACCACTCTCCCCACTTTCAAAGCCTTATGAAGATCATATCTCCAAGAATTCCTCCCCAATTAAGCTCTTTCCCCCTACTATCTCTCCCTTCTGTGACACCCTTGCCCTTGAGTTTATACTTGATATTCTCCCCACCCTCAGCCCTATGGCACTAATATACAGATTTGTACTGTATTTTATTGCCTGTCTCCCTCTCTAGACTGTAAGCTCCTTGTGGGTAGGGAATGGGTCAGTTGACCTTGTTATCTTGTACTCTCCCAAGTGCATAGTACAGTGCTTGGCATACAGTATGTGCTCCATAAATACCATTGATTGATTGATTGACTTAGCATCTACTGGGTGTAATGCACTGTACTAGTCCCTTGAAAAAGCGGAACAGTTACACAGTGTGTGCTCCCTGACTACAAAAACTTACACTCTAATAAGGGAGGTCAACACAAAAACATTTACAACAGATGAGTCAGAAGGAAAAAATTGAAAGTATAGTTGACTATCTCCAGACAGTAAGCCCATTGGGTAGGGAATGTGTCTACCAACTCTGTTATATTGTACTCTCCCAAGCATTTGGTACAGTGCTCCGCACACAGTAAACACTCAATACATTTGTTTGATTGAATATACATTTGTAGACCAAGGCTGAAGATGGGTAATCATGAATACATAAATATTACCAGTAACTGAGTATCTGTTGGACATAATAATAATAATGGTATTTATTAAGCACTTACTATGTGCCAAGCACTGTTCTAGCCCTGGGGTAGATACAAGGTAATCAGGTTGTCCCACGTGGGGCTCACAGTCTTAATCATCATTTTACAGATGATGTAACTGAGGCACAGAGAAATTAAGTGGCTTGCCCAAGGTCACACAGCAGGCAAGTGGCAGAGTTGGGATTAGAACCCATGTCCTCTGACTCCCAAGCCCATGCTTTTTCCACTAAGTCATGATGCTTCTTGCCCATCTTCAGCCCTAAAGGCAGAAAGAGCAGGGACCAGGGAGAATCTTTGGAAGGAAAAGAACTGGGCTTGGTTGTTACATCTTGTCATGCGGAGGTGGAAAGGAAGGGTTGAGGGGAGAAGCAGAGAGAGAAAGAGTAGTTGCCTGGAAACAGTTAAAGAAACATTTGGGTTAAGGCCTAGGAGGAGGGAGAATCACATCTAACAGTAGGAAGAGGTCTCCCAGAATTCTGTCCCATGCCAGAAGGCATCCTTATGTAACAAATTTGGAAATCCAGTTTTAAATCATAATCAGGATTTCTAGTTGATTCCCCCTGCCGCTGCCCCATGTCTGTTGTGTGACCTTCATCAAGCCACTAACTTGTGCAGCCCATGCCTCTGTTTCCCCAACAACAAAATGGGTATAGCCCTGAGGGTCCATATGAGTTTCAAAGCCACCACACATAAGGCCGGTACACTATGTAAATGCAAATGCAGTGATAGTTTAACAAAGGCCTGTTGAAGTTATGTTCTCTATAAATAAACCCAGAAAGGAAGCCTTTCATTTCATAAAGTGAGAAGCCTCGTTTAAAGGAAGAACTCCCTTCCTTTCCTGAGGAAAATACATGCACACTAAACCAAAGCCCAAGTTATCAAAATGCAGCAACACCCTTTTAAAAACAGCTGTTCAGCCTGGTCCCATTAGAAGATAACAAACCAGAAATGAAAAGCAAACTGGTGTTTCTTGGAACCAGAAAATGAATTTTAATTTGTACCCTTAATTGTAAGAGTGAAAGAAATCAGAGAGGAAGGTCAGACTGACCTCCAGATCTCAGAAAGCCAAGCAGTTGAAATCTTAAACCTTCCAAAGAGCCATGACTTCAAGGCACACAAACGTAAGAGGATTAAAGTAAGTGCCTCACCTGAAAGCCAGAGAGCACACAGATTAGTTTTAGACATCAAAAAGAAACACAAATTTATATAGGCACTTCAGGCCCATGAAGAAAAAAAAAATGTTAAGGGGATGTTTGAAAGGGGGAAAAAATAAACACCAAACAAAGGGAAAGAAATTCAGAGGAGATTGCTTTCTAGTAGCAAAAATGCTCTTGTCAAATCTTAACCAGCATGAACGGTTAAGAATTGATCAAATAAACCTTAATTCAGCCGCTCCTTTTCTTAAGAGGTGAGAGCCTGATTCAAAGTCTGAAATACTGATGGAGTTGATGGGCGTGGCCCTGAGCATGCCAAAGACTTCACTGTCATCTCTGGAGGTGTTGACTTATTGACTTGAATTACCACACGGTCCTTTGCATCTGTTATGTGGGCTTGGAACGACCACCAAGCTCCAGGGTTGGACGCTTGCTTAGACTTATTTATCCATCAATTGGGAATTACCCATGGAGAGAAGGAGAGGTAGTTACAGAATCTGCTCTCATTCTGATTTGGATCATTTTTATAACACTGATCCCTCTCTCCCTCCTTCCTTCTTCCCTTTCTTCCTTCTTCCCTTCCTTCCTTCTTCCCTTCCTTCCTCCCTCCCTCCCCTCTCTCTCCTTCCTATTTTTTTTCCTTCCTTCCTCCCTTTCCTCTCGCAACTGAGAAAAGCACCATGCTAGCTGCTACATTTCCTCCCATCCCCAAGGGTCCCTTCTCCTGGCATGCTCTGTACCGGGCCAGAGATAAAAAGCTGCTCCCATGCACACCCACAGCATGATGCCTCCACAAAACCCCGGGAAAGACCAGTGGCTTCGGCTGGGCCCTGAACTCTGAGTCCCGAGGAGCCTGGAATTCTGCTCCACTAGGCTCAACACCCTACTGATTCTGTTTTAATTTGTGTATTTGTGTTGTGTTGTAATATTTTATCATTCCTCAGGATTATGTCTCCAGTCCTTCTTCCCACTTATGATCTTAGATTGTGAGTCCCCCTAGGGACAGGGATCCATGTCTCATTCCCACCTGAGTATTCTTTCCCAATGCAGACACAGTATATCACTGGAGTAGATATAAGATAATCAGATCAGACATAGTCCCCATTCCATACAGGCTTCACAGTCTAAATGGAAGGTAGAGCAGGCCCTATCCCCATTTTTAAAGATGAGGAAATTGAAGCACAGCCAAGTTAAGACCTTAACATCTAATCCCTGTACTTCAAGGGACTCACAATCTGAGCGTAAGGGAGGCTAGTGGGTATAGGCGGCAAAGGCAATGAGGCAATGACATATACAAGAGGGAAAGAAGCAGTGTGGTCTAGTGGATAGAGCACGGGCCTCCAAGTCCTGGGTTCTAGTTCTGGCGCTGCCACTTGTCTGCTGTGTGACCTTGAGTAAGTCATTCAATGTCTCTGAGCCTCAGTTACCTCATCTGTAAAATGGATATAATGACTGTGAGCCCCATGTGGAACATAGACTGTGTCCAATTTGATTTGCTTGTATCTACCCCAGCGCTTAGAACAGTGCCCGGCACATAGTAAGCACTTAACAAATACCTCATTATTATTATTGTTATTATTATTATTGGGCTTTATGGCTAGAGGAGCGATGTTTCAGGCTCTTCACGGCTCAAAGTCCAACAGTCCCGGCCACATCTGTGGTCACAGTCACAGTGGTGGCCTCAATCTTCCCGGGGCTCTGGAAGTTGAGGCAGACTTTTGCAGACTCTGCTTCTGCCCGCTCCTGACTAGAGACAGTGGGGATGGTGGGATTCCCAGAGGTAGGGCATGGGGGT
Organism: Tachyglossus aculeatus; assembly: GCF_015852505.1. Lineage (NCBI taxonomy): Eukaryota > Metazoa > Chordata > Mammalia > Monotremata > Tachyglossidae > Tachyglossus > Tachyglossus aculeatus. Next base: position 6,377,526 of record NC_052076.1, on the reverse strand, counting down.
CAGGGGGCATTATCCCACCCAGCAGGTCCGCACAATACATGCAGACTGGCTCTTGCTGGACTCTTGCTTCCATCGCTTCTCTCCTAAAAACAGCAGTCTACCTCACAGGGAGTCTAGCCTGAATCAGCCTTTCCCTAGTTCTTTCCTTGACCTAGTAGATAGAGTATGGGACTGGGAGTCAGAAGGACATGGGTTCAAATCCCGGCCCTGCCACTTGTCTGCTGTGTGACTTTGGGCAAGTCACTTCCCTTCTCTGGGCCTCAGTTACCTCAATTGTTAAATGGGGATTGAGACTATTATTGTTGTATTATACTTCCTCAAGCTCTTAGTACTATGCTCCGCACACTGTATGTGCTTAATAAATGCAATTGAACGAATGAATGAATGAATGAATGAATGGCAACAGGGCCAGCAGTGTGAGGCCCTGTGTTTTGGGGAGGGTCCTTGAAGAAGATGGCCAAAAAATCCCTCCCAACATGTATAGGGACAAAGACTCTGTGTGTGAGCCATCTGCCATTCCTAACCTCTAAAAGGGTACAAACTCGGGGTGGAGTGGAATGGCCCTGCTCTAGTGAACGCCTCTGGTAATGATTGGTTGTATGGGACCGGTTCATTCATTCATTCATTCATTCATTCATTCAATCGTATTTATTGAGCGATTACCATGTGCAGAGGACCATACTAAGCACTTGGGAGAGTACAATACAGCAATGAACAGACACATTCCCAGCCCACAATGAGCTCACAGCCTAGAAGGGGGGAGACAGACATCAGTACAAATAAATTAAATTACAGATACATACATAAGTGCTGTGGGGGCCGGTGGTGAGGGCGGTGGTGAGGGGGGAGTAAAGGGAGCAAGTCAGGGCAATGCAGAAGGAAGTGGGAGAAGAAGAAAGGGGAGGGCTTGGTCTGGGAAGGCCTCTTGGAGGAGATGTGCCTTCAGTAAGGCTTTGAATGGGGGGAGAGTAATTGACAGATTTGAGGAGGGAGGCGGAGAGACAGGGGAGATCAAAGGACAGTGAGAAGGTTAGCACTGGAGGAGTGAAGTGTGCAGGCTGGGTTGTAGAAGGAGAGAAAAAAAGTGAGATAGAAGGGGGCAAGATGATGGAGTGCTTTAAAGTCAATCATGAGGAGTTTTGGTTTCAGAGGGATGTGGATGGGTAACCACTTTCCAGCCCACCAACCAGGGCAGGGGAGAATCCACCACAGTAACTACTTAACTCGCTGCAACTTCCATGAGCCTCAGACCTGATCCTTTCCAGCCTTGTTTCACTCAAGTCCCAACCTTCAGTGGGCCAGGATAATAGGACAGCAGGCGTCGGGCTTAGTGGCAGTGTCGCCAAATAGGAATTGGAGATCTTATTTTGCTACGTTTTCCTGGGAGTACTTCAACCTTTTTTTTGTTGTGGCTTTTTTCAGTGGGGGGAAAAGAGAACTAGTTGAACAGTAGTTAAGCCTACCCATCCTGGGGATGGTGGGGGCAATTTGAAAAGGGCCACTTCTTTTCAGAGTGACCACTTGCCATATGGATCACAAGTTCATACCTGCCCTACCTGCTAACAGCTTTCCACTGAACATTTCGTCTAAATGACAAACCAATCAACTATGACTTTTTCGTGTAAATTTATCAGCAGAAAATCACTGTTTGTTTACAAAAGCTCTATCTTTGAGGCCCGGATACACAGAGACAAGCTTTCCGAACTTGTTGCCTACAATTAAACTGCAACAAAAGGCAGAGGGGTGATTTTACATTTCATAAGGCTGTAATTATTCTTTAACCACTGGAATATGGTGTCCCCCAGGAGCTAATTACCGAAACGCTCTCATCACCCACCAGAAACATACAAACAAATCCTTCAAGAACCAAGGAAAACGTTCAACATTAAAGAGAAGAATTCAGGAAGTCACACCAATCAGTTTGGTTCAGCTAATTACTAATCTGATTTTTTGGAACAGTCACATTGGATAATTATGACACGTATCCAGAACATGAAAGCAGGGCTTCTGATTGCTTTTAATAGAGATGTGGCAATGAAAATGAAAGTAATAAAAGCCAGAATGTAAAATAGGCATCCTAACGGACTTAAGTGCTATATTCTATCTTACATTGGTTACATTTCTCCAATCACAAGGCTTATATGATCCATAAATATTTCCTATTCATTGCGGCCGCATTGAATGACAGTAAAGACAACCACTTCATTAGGAGATCCAGTGTCTCTAAATGCATGTCACCTTAATTTTTTAAGAACTATTGTTCCATTCCACTGAAAATGCGGTGAAATTCATGTTTTACTATGATCTGGTGATTTACCCCACCTAGAGAAACTAAATATTTCCAAATGTAGTTCAGTTTCATTTTTAAAATGTCCAAGTCTGGTTTTTTTTAATGTATCTGCACTTACGCTTGAGTCTCTTTTCTTTTCCTTTAGGACTTTATGTTCCTCAGATTGATTTTCTAGTCAGTTTTCTAGACTGTGAGCCCATTGTTGGGTAGGGACCATCCCTATGTATTGCCGATTTGTTCTCTCCCAAGCACTTAGTACAGTGCTCTGCACACAATAAGCACTCAATAAATACAACTGAATGAATGAATTTTCTCTAGGTGGGTCCTGGAAGTCCTTTTCCAAAATGGAATTGCTTAATTACTGGTAATGTCCACAGGGTGGAGAATGTCTGGAGGCAGAACTCTGTTGAAAATGGGTAGTGACTTCTGTTAGTAGTCCATGTATCCTGCTGTCTCTCATAATATTTAATAGTAACTGTGGCATTTGTAGAGCATTTACTATGTTCCAAGCACTGTATTAAGTGCTGGAGTAGATACCATGTCCAATATAAATAGATGAAACATGGTCCCTGTCCCACTTGGGGCCCACAGGTAAAGGGAGAGGGAGAATAGCTATTCAGTCCCATAATACTAATGGGGAAATTGAGGCCCAGAGAAGGGAAGGGACTTGCCCGAGGTCACAGATCAGGCAAGTGGCTGAGCTGGGATTAGAATCCAGGTCCCCTGATTCCCAGTGTTGTGTTCTTTCAACTGCTTCCCTCTAATAGCTTTAAAATCAACTGAGAAGAGAAAGTTAGCTCTGAAAGTCAATCAGGCCAGCATTTATAGGCATCAATTAACCTGAATTACACTTCAATCACCACACCAGCAATTATGGCTCAAACTGCACAGTTCTTTACAACTTGGCCTCTTCAATAAGGTCCAACTTCTTCCTGACTTTACTACCACCTCATCAGAATTGATCCACTTCATTGTTTTAAAGCATTTATGATAAACAGCATCATTTTCACAGATGGATCATCTGTTCAAAGGTGCATTCTGAATTCACAACACGTGTAGCTAAAATGTCACCAGTTTTATCAGAACGTCACAAAGAAATAGCTGAATAGATTTTAGTAGAGCTGACATTAGACCATCCTCTAGAGGATAATCCCAACTGAGAGAGAGGGAGAATAATCCTTGTGGTATTTGTTAAGTTTTACTATGTTCCATATACTGTACTGAGTACTGGGGCAGATACGAGATAATCAGGTCAGAAAGCCCCATTACACTGAAAGCTCTTCTGTTGCGTATTCCCAAGAACCTAGTACAGTGCTCTGCACACAGTAGATATCCAATAAATACTACTGCATGAATGAACGAATTTAATGAAGGCACATCTCCTCCAAGAGGCCTTCCTTGACTAAGCCCTCATTTCCTCTTCTCCCGCTCCCTTCTGCATCGCCCTGATTTGCTCCCTTTCTTCTCCCCTCCCTCTCCCCCACAGAGGCTATACGCATATCCCTAACTATTTATTTATATTACTGTCTGTCTCCCCCCTCTAGACTGTAAAATCACTGTGGGTAGAGAATGTGTCTACCAACTCTGTGATACTTTTACATTATACTCTCCCAAGTGCTTAGTATGTTGCTCTGCACAGAGTAAGCACTCAATAAATATGATTGATCGGTTGATTGGTTGATTGATTTAAATGAATTGTGATGTGCTCTTCAGCTCCATTTTCTAAGGACTTTAATTTAGTGAACTGTTTGCTAAAAATCAAGTCACAAAGAGCCCAAAATAAGCAGGGAAGTTTGTAATCTTTAAGCTTTACCAAAAAATGTTGGACTACTGCAAACTCCTATTAAAAAGTAGGAGGCCATGTGATATGGTGAAAAGAGCATGGGGTTAGAGGCAGGGGGTGGGGACTGTGGGTTTAATCCTATTCTGCAACTGGCTAGCTGTGTGACCTTGGGTAAGTTACTTATCCTCCCTGGGCCTCAGGTTTTTTTCACCATAAAATGAGGATCTGATACCTGTTTCTCCCTACTTCTTAGACTGTGAGCCTTATGCGGCTACGTCTGCCACATCATGTCTAGGTGGAAAGAATATAGGACTGGGAGTCAGGAGACGTGGGTTCTAATTCTTGCTTTGCCACTTGACTATTATGTGATCTTGGGGATATCACTTAACTTTTCTATGCCTGAATTTCCTTATCTGTAAAGTGGAGATTAAATATGGGTGTTTAACTGTGAGCCCATGCGGATCAGGGACTGGGTCCAATCTGATTATCTTTTATTTATCCCAGTGCGTGGCACATTCATTCATTCAATCATATTTATTGAGCACTTACTGTGTCCAGAGCACTGTACTAAACATAGTAAGCATTTAACAAATATTATTATCATTATTATGATTTCTAACCCTGAACTTAACATAATGCTTGAAACATAGTAAGGACTTAATAAATGCCACCATAATAATAATTACTATTATTCTTGTTAAATGCCTCCATTATGCATGATATCCCTATCTCAATAAAAGGGATTTCCAAATTTAAGAATTTTGAATGATATCACAGACAAAAGAAAACCACCGCTTTCATTCTGAAATATGAGACATTAAAATGAACTGGCTTCACATTTCATTCATCACTGTCAATATATTCCTGGTGAGATGGAAAGATTTTGAGCTGAATTGTAATACTCCCATCAAGGGCTAGCATCTCCATGAGCCCCTCAGTATGCACATCCACGGAGCTGAGAAATCTGCTCCGGAAATGCCTGTCTGAGCACAGCTTGGGATTTGTTAGAAGGGACATCGATCCTCACCATAACGGGTGTGTATTTGTTATGTGTGTATGTGGGTCTACAGGTATACAGTCCTTCAGGTTTGATAACACTCCTAACAGGGAGATTTTATCAGTCTTCACAGGTGTGATTGAGAAGCCCCTGTGTGTATTGGTTGATCCCTTCTGTTTGTCCCACAAGGGTAAAAATTGTATTGCATTTGTCACCCATAGTGACTTGTGCTGTTTTTGCTTCTTCCTCATGGTGCCACGATCTTCCTGGGTTCTCTGACCTAGGATGGTCCCTTGTTTCTGATTGCTGGCCCACTGGAAAGGCTGGTCTTCTATATCTGTCTCCCTCCTGTCCCCTGCTGTGCTAAATTGGTCATTCATTCATTGAATGACTCATTCAATCATATTTATTGAGCACTTACTGCATGCAGAGCACTGTACTAAGCACTTGGAAAGTACAATTCAGCAACAGAGACAATCCCTACCCAACAACGGGCTCACAGTCTAGGAAGGGGGAGACAGTCATCAAAACAAGTAAACAGGCATCAATAGCATCAATATAAATAAATAGAATTATAGATATATACACATAATTAATAAAATAAATAAAATAATGAATATGTACATATATACACAAGTGCTGTGTGAGGAGGAGGGTAGAGCAGAGGGAGGGAGTAGGGGCAATGGCGAAGGAAGGTTTCATTACGTAGTGCATTTTTATATATTCAGCACCCACATCAGAGCTGCCAAGGTGTTGAAAAGGTCCTGCGTTCTAATCTCACTTCTGCCACTTGTCTGCTGTGTGATCTTGGGTAAGTCACTTTAGTTCTCTGTGCCTCAGTTCCCTTATCTGTAAAATGGGGATGAAAACTATGAGCCCCAGGTGGGACAAGGACTGTGTCCAACCTGATTAGGTTGTATGTACCCCAGCACTTAGAACTGTACTTGATATATAGTAAGTGCTTTCAAATACTATGATTATTATTACTAAAAAGCCAATTCCAGCAGTTCTGGGGCTGAATCCCAGTAAATCTCAGCGCAAATTAGGCATTGGCACTTAATAAGGCCAATTTCCTTGTCTGATCTTTCTCATTCATATTGGGTCTAGTCCAACACTGTTAATTTGGTTGGGGGTTTGTTTTGTTTCTTTGGGTCTCCTTTTGTTCATGCCCCCTCTCCTTCTCTCTATATATATCTCTTTCTCAGTTCACCAACCAGGAACTGATATCCAAAACTTTGGATGGGATAAAGAGAGGGAAAAGGAGAGGAGCAAAAGCAAAAAAAAGGAAAAATTAAGTGGAAAGCATGGAGTAGTGCAAAACCATCCCTCCTACCATAGCGATGGTCGGGGGTGGGAGGTGGGAAAAGTTGTCTTTAGGTAAGCAAAAGTGAATGCTAATGTTATCTACATGGTCAACTACAAAGTATCAATTACAAATGAACCTTGCTAAAACAAGAAGAGCAAACAAGGAGATCCTAGTTATAGTAAAATAAAACAAAGCTCTCCGTCAATTACTAATGCTAATACAGGAAAATTCCAGAGTCTTAACCAGCTGCTTTTTTTACAACCTTATTATAAGAAATGTTTGCTTACTGTTGACTATCTCTGCAGGAATTGAATGATTGGTTCACAAGGAAGGAAAAAAAATGCCCTGAGAGGAAACTAAATGCAGCTGTTTAGTTATTTACTAAACCTACAAGCTTGGAAGACAAACAGGAAAGTTATCTAAATTGCAAATCTTTTTCAATCCCTAGCAGATAAGAACAAAAGCTCATTAGTCTACTTTTCTGATTCAAAAAATAAGCTCTGTTAAGTGCCTGAATTGAAAGTTACTATTCTAACTTTGGGTAATAGCCATAAGATTTGAATACTGGTGTCTTCTCTATACCGGGTAAGTGCTCAGTAAATATTATGGATTGAAAGTCCTAGTTTCCCCAGTTCTGGTGATCTTTGAACATAAAATTAAAATGCAACCAAAGAAATACCTTTGGAATGTTGAAACAAACATGTTATACATGCTCATTTCCTAAGGTTGCAAAGATAACTCCAAAGAGATCCAAAGTTGTAGCTGAACTCCTAGACAGCAACTGTCAATCAGCCACAGGTCTAAAGCAATGAAGTCAAACTCATGAGGAGCCAACCCCAAGAAAACACATTTACAGTGAAAACAAAACACTTTTCTGTTAGGCCTCAATCAGATTTCAGATGGAACTTGCTAATTTGGAAGAAAAAACATCAGATGCAAATTCCCTTTTGTTTTGTTGAAAACCAGGCTGGAAACATCTGTGCCATTAAGAAACAGGTGGATTCCCCCCCTTTTTTTCCCAAACAGATGTTTATTTTGTCCTCTGAAGCACTGCCATTAGGTCACCTAGTGGCCTTCTCCTCTCCAGGCTAAACAACCCAATTCCTTTCACCTTTCCTGGTAAGACTTGTTTTTCATTCTGTCAATCATTGTTGTTGATCTTACTTTTAGTGGTATTTGTTAAGTGCTTATGATGTGTCAAGTACTGTTCTAAGCTCTGGGGTAGATACAAGTTAATCAGGTCTGACAGGGTCCCTGTCCCACATGGGAATCAAAGACTAAGCAGGAGAGAGAACAGATTTCGAATCCCCATTTTACAGTTGAGGGAACAGGGGCACAGAGAAGTTAAGTGACTTGCCCAAAGCCAAGCAACAGAAAAGTCACGGGACTGGAATTAGAACCCAGGCCCTCTGACTCTAGGGCCCCTTGCTTTTTCCATTAGACCACAGTGATTCTCTTTTCTGGAATCTCTCCAGTTTTTCCACATTTATAAATGTTGGGAAAAAAATGGAGCCATCTTCACAATAAAAGTTTGACTAATGCTTAAAGTAGTAAAAGAATGATTTCTCATTTCTCCCCTATTATGTTCCTTGAGGGAAGGGGAGTTCTGTTTTGTTTCTGTTGTATGCTTTCAAGTGCATTGCTGTTGGCAAAAAAAAAAAAAAATAGTAGGGTTAAGGTTAGGGTGAGGGTTAGGGAAGGGGGATTTTTGTTTTGCTTCTGTTGTATGCTTAGAGGTTGGCAAAAAAAACCTAATTAGGGTTAGGGTTAGGGAAGGGACTTTGTGTCTTGTTTCTGTCGTATGCTTCCAAGTGTTTAGTACAGTGCTTCACATTCAGTAGGGAATCATCTGTGGTGACTGGCCATAGGTAGGACCCGCTTATTAATTAACTTTCACATGCACTTCACAAAGCTCTGCACCCCTGCTTACCTCATTCATTTGTTTATTCAGTCATATTACTGTGTGCAATGCATTCATTTATTCAGTCGCATTTACTGAGCACTTATTGTGTTCAGAGCACTGTACTAAGCACTTGGAAGGGTACAATATAACAATAAACAGACACATTCCCTGCCCACAACGAGCTCACAGTCTAGAGGAGGAGACAGACATTAAAATAAATAAATAAAAATTACCGATTTATATGTAAGTGGAGTGGGGTTGGGAGTGAGGATAAGTAAAGGGAGCAAGTCAGGGTGATGCAGAAGGGAGTGGGAGAAGCAAAGAGGAGGGCTTAGTCAGGGAAGGCTTCTTGGAGGAGACATGCCTTCAATAAGGCTTTGAAGGTGGGGAGAGTCATTGTCTGTTGAATACCTCCTTGCTTGTGGCACTCTGCATCAACGGAAAGAAAACCTGCAGGGATAAGAGAGTGGGAGTAGTGCTGTGAAACCGTTAATGTTGTCATGAATTCCTTTGCCTGAGTTCTTGATCCCGAAGTCTTAAGACAGAGAATTGTCCATCATTCTGAAGAGAAGACTCCGTCACAAACATCAACACAAGAACTTAAGTGCCCTTAACTGGATCAAACTATAGTTCCAGTCAGGAAGATTCTGTCTCTACTCACGGACTAGGGTGCTTAGAGGAACTGAGTGATGGTGAAGTTCATGGAGACCCATTCTCATGGACATGGTTGATCCATTTAAGATCCCTAACTTTTGCTCCATTTGGAACATCTGGAGGGGCTTAGAACTAAGTTTTGCTCTGTAAACAATAAGCACTCAGTAAAGACCATTGATGTATTTCAATCATTCAGTCAATCAGTCGATGGTATTTATTGAGTGCTTTCTGTGTGCAGTAAACATTTGGGAGAGTACAATATAAAAGAGTAGATAAGCCTTTCCCTTCCCACAATGAGATTACAGTCTAGAGGAGGAGACAGGCACTAATATAACTAAATCGCAGATTCATTCATTAGTTCATTCAGTCATATTTAGTGAGTGTTTACTGTGTGCAAAGCAAACAGACATATTCCCTGCCCACAATGAGCTCACCATCTAATGGGGAGCTTACAGTCTAGAAGGGGGATATGTACATAAGTGTTGTGGGGCTGACGGGATGAATACCAAGTCTCTAAAAGTCACAGATCCAAGTGCATAGGTGAAGCAGAAGGGAGAGGGAATTGGGGAAAAGAGGGCTGAATTGGGGAAGGCCTCTTGGAGAAGATGTGACCTTAATAAGGCTTTGAAGGTGGGGAGAGTAGGTCGTCTGTCGATATGAAGTGGGAGGAAGTTTCAGACCAGGAGGAGGATGTGGGAAAGTAGTGAGCTAGACAAGAATCACTCCTGAAGTCAAACCATCCAGAGAGATAGAAACCCTTCATCTGCCCACATTCCCCAGTAGGGACTAGATTATTTTCTTTACTTCATTTACACTTCCTAGAAACCTATGGATTCCTTTGTATCTTCATTAATTGGCAAGTTGGTCTGTTGTTGTTTTTTAATGTGAGTGGAATACCTAGATGTGAATTGGTGAAAACATAGTTTATATGAAGTTCATTTTCCTCAGTTATCAGAGCACAACCATTTTGGGTCCCTAGACCTGAACCCTAGATGTATGGTGGATCAACACAAGTAAAGGAGAAAGTAAGAGGCCTGCTCTCTGTGGGTCAGTTGGGGCAAGTCACTTCACTTCTCTGTGCCTCAACTATACCACCTGTAAAATGGGGATTAAGACTGTGAGCCCCATGTGGGACTACGACTGCCTCCAACCTGATTACCTTGTATCTACCTCAGTTCTTAGTACAGTACCTGGCACATAGTAAGTGCTTAACAAATGCCATAAATTTTAAAAATAAAAAAATGCGTGGGACCAACATGGGCAAGGGTTCAGAAGTGGGAAGTGGAGGGTGTAGTAGAGGGAGAAGGTGACTTGGGGCAGGGCAGAGAGAGTGAGCTGGAGACCAGTGGGGGAAATTTGCAGTTTTGGAAGCCCTTGAACTTACTTCCCAATTAAAACCATTAACCAAAATGGACCGCTCGGTTTGTAGAGTCATGGGGGATTAGAGTGGAAGCAAGGGGAGCTGGAAGAGAAAGGCGGGGAAGGGCAGAGCAGGTGAGGAAGACCATCTGGTTCAATAACCACATAACCAAGAGTTCACACTGTGAAGTAGAACAGCAACAGGTGGCTGATTCAGATTCCCAAAATGGAGCATAGCCATGACTTTGTAATTAGACCACTCTGCCACCATCGTCTCTTAGAGTGCTCAACTTCCTCTTTACCCCCACATCTCATGAGTTTGTTCCCAGAGCCCTCTGGGAAAGGAACCATCACCACCTGATGTGTCCACCATTAGTCTGTAAGTTCCTCGAAAGCCAAGACTTCCATTGTTGTATTTGTACATATTTCTATGTCTATCATCCCCATTAGAATGTATTGTCCTTGCAGGTAGGGAACATGTTTTGTGCCTCCACTGTATTTTCCCAAGTTTTTAGTACAATGCATTATACCCAGTGGGTCCCCAATAAATATCAATACTATCACCGTTATTACTATTACTAGAGAAGCAGTGTGAGCCAGTAGAAAGAACACAGGCCCGGGAATCAGAGGACCTGATTCTAATCCCCACTTTCCTTGTACCTGCTGTGTGATCTTGGACAAGTCATTTAACTTTTCTGTGCCTCAGTTCCCTTATCTGCAAAATGGGGATTCAATCCCTGTTCTCCCTCCTAATTAGATTGTGAGCCCCATGTGTGATCTGATTATTTTGTATCTACCACAAAATTTAGTACAGTGCTTGCCTCATAGTAAACACTTAACAAATACTAAAATTATTATCATTATTACTAACACCACTACTTCTACAACTACCACTGTTTTCTTCAGCTCCTAGTACAGCCCACACCCAAATTAAGTTTTCAATAAATAGGGCTAATGGAAGAAATCCTTCTGCTTTATTTTGGTTTTGCCATATTTGCAAGTTTTTCTTTTAAAGTATTACACTGAAGACTGCTTTGGAAAAGATGCCTATGCTTTATTTATGAGCCAGAGAGAGCAGTAGAAATGTATTTGAAAGTCAATCAACTACAGTATTTACAGGTCTATTGTATATGCTGGTTTAAATTCAGAATCTTGTATGGGGTAGAAGCACACGCTATAGAATCTGACCAGAGCTACATTCATCCATCAGTTAAATGCTCGAGCTGTTTAATCAAAATATGAATAAAAGGTCTGCGGACCAACAAGCAAAAAATATCCTACTTCTGGAATTTAGCTCCAGTTTCCTATTGTCAAGCAATTACTGTGTAATTTTTTTCCCTGTGACTGAACGACTGTTAGCAAATAATGAAAAGGCAATTACAGCAACGCTTTGTTCCCATTTCTCTGCCCATTTTATTCCAGCTATAATTATTGTCAATGCTGGAGGCTTACTGTACCATGTAAGTGGCACCACAGAAGAAAATGGAAAGGGCTGGGGCATGGAAAATTGCAAATGTCACAGCTACCTTCATCATCCCTGTTGGACTTCAGATATTAAAAAAAAAACTCAGAGGTAAAAGGCTCTCCATGTGGGTTTTGGAGATTTGCTACCTCAAGCTGTTGCAACGACTGAAGAAGTGACAATGAGGGGAGTGGGGGGAGAAATCGAGCTCCATGTTTGTTCTTGTTTTTATTTCTGTAACTCCCAGAGGGCCGTGCTATGGGGCCACAGTGTGACAAGAAACACGCTCATGGAAAGATCCCTCTCCCTGGGTTTCTCATTAGCAGTTCCCATGCTGCTCTGTAATGGGCAATGCCATATAAATGATGCATTTATGGGTTTTGATCTTGCTTCTGAGCGGATGCATGTGACATATGGATGGACATCGAGGAGAGAGGGCCCTCTTGGTGCAGAGTTGGTAGCCAGGAATTAAATGCTGGCCTGCGCTTCCCCTAGATAATACACTTTCTCCCCTGAAACTGCTGGTTTCTGTACCAGAAGCGGAGGGATTGAACAGAAGAAATTAGGGGAGATGCTCAAATGTATTTTTCTTCAAATCAAAGCTATTTCCCTTGACTTGGCCATTTTGATTTCAATCATTGGAATTTATTAAGCTCTTACTCTGTGCAGAGCACTGTTTTAAGGGCTTGGGAAATACAATACAACAGAATTAGCAGATGTGTTCCCTGCCCACAGAGAGCTTCCAGGCTAGAGGGGATTTGAACTGATTTGAACTGAACAATTACTTTGAATTCAGTTCTCCTGGAACCCAGGGGTTATGTTCCTGACAGACACCATTTTAAGGAAAAGAGGCTATACTGGATCCAAGCTGATACATGCAACCACTTCTTCCAGTGCTGCCTCATGTTCTATCCCATTAGGCCCATGTACTAAGAAGAACATGTCCCAATGCCCCAATGGGGTTCTAGTAAAAACATGCAGTCCAAACAAGTGTTATGGAAGAATGGAGTGCATTCCTGCCCACAAGGAACTTACCTCTAGAAGGGACTTAGGGGCCTGGTTTTAGCTCTCTCATCTTGGATTTGAAAACTGGATTGTGATTATAAATCTTTGTGCTGATTAGCAAGAAGACAGGTTCTTAACAGCTCCCTGAATCAGGGGTGCCAGCGTTGGGAGTGTGGCTCAGTGGAAAGAGCCTGGGCTTGAGAGTCAGAGTTCATGGGTTCTAATCCTGGCTCCACCGCTTGTCAGCTGGGTGACTTTGGGCAAGTCACTTAACTTCTCTGTACCTCAGTTACCTCATCTGTAAAATGGGGATTAAGACTGTGAGCCCCACGTGGGACAACCTGATCACCTTGTAACCTCCCCAGTGCTTAGAACAGTGCTTTGCATATAGTAAGTGCATAACAAATGCCATCATTATTCCCCTTCTAGACTGTGAGCCCGTTGTTGGGTGGGGACTGTCTCTATATGTTGCCAACTTGTACTTCCCAAGCACTTAGTGCAGTGTTCTGCACACAGTAAGCGTTCAATAAATATGATTGAATGAATGAATGAATGAATGAATGAATGAATGGGGGACCAGGGTCCGGGAGGAAGAGGAGGAAACCACAATTGTAAACCTGTCTGGGGCTCTCTGAGGGCCCATTTGAGTTGTCTGCCCTCAGTTAAAGGGTGGCAGGGAGAGTAGCTTAAGTTTCTGTTGTAGTCTGCCAAGCACTTAGTGTAGTGCATTGCATCCAGTAGGTGCTCAATAAATAGCATGACTGTACTACTATGAACCTGAACTATGCCACAGCCTTTCTCTACTCTAGAAGAATTCAGATGGAACAGGACAGACAGAGGGTGGAGTGGCAAAACTGGCACTCCTGCCCCAACTTTCATTTCCCCTGTCCCACCCCTGCCAGCTCTCTCTTCAATCAGAATCTAAGACAGCCTATGATGATAAAAAATGGTATTGATGGCTGACAGATAATTCTCAGGTGTCACAGTTTTCTTTCTTTGGAAAAGAAATGCTAAAACCCCATAGGTGGCGGGGCAAGTATCTTACCTACACACTGGTCACGCAAGGAATCGAACATCTTAAGAAAACATGAAAAAAAGCAAATGAGATATACAAAATACAAGGCTTCTCCATGGAGGAATGAGATGAGCAAATCTGAAGTTGATTCTTAGGATGTACTGGAAGGAGAATAAAGATAAATGTAAGCTCCTGGAGGGCAGGAATCATGTCTAGGTGATGCTTAGGGAGTCTTAGTGTTGCAAGATTGCTATTTAACAATCACAACGAGGTTTGGGAATGTCTTTGTAAGAGTAAGGAGCAATGAGTGTGTGAGTTTCCAGAGAACAGGGGCGGCTGGTGTTCCACCAGCAGGATTCAGGGCTGGAGAAGAGGGTATATAATAATAATGCTAATAATGACAGCATTTATTGAGTGCTTACTATGTACAAAACACTGTTCCAAGCACTGGGGAGGTTACAAGGTGATCAGGTTGTCCCACGGGGGGCTCACAGTCTTTATCCCCATTTTACAGATGAGGTAACTGAGGTACAGAGAAGTTAAGTGACTTGCCCAAAGTCACACAGCTGGCAATTGGTGGAGCTGGGATTTGAACCCATGACCTCTGACTCCAAAACCCGTGCTCTTTCCACTGAGCAATGCTGCTTCTCTATGTATATGTATATACATATTCTCCACATATATGTAAGCAGAGCATTCATCAGTTGTTATGCTATTACCTGTGAGGACGTCAGCTAGACAACACAATGCTTTGCCGCCAATAAACACTCAATAAAATACCAATGATCAATTTAGTTGAATAACTGCACTGCATTAAGTGCAAGGACCATCAACCCCTTCAAATGATGTTGGCTTCTGTGACAGACTAGGATTGTCTTTTTCAGACAGGTGTACCTAGAAGCCACCTTGAGCACTTGATAGCTATCTCTAAACCTCAGCATTTGTGTGTATACATCTAAACAATCATACATGCAAATATTTATGTTGATACCACTCTCTGCCAATATTTTTATGTCCCTCTGCCCTCCTAGAGTGGAAGTTGCTTATGGGCAGATAACATGTCCTTCTTTTGTACTTTCCCAAGTGCTTAGTTCAGTGCATTGCACCCAGTAGGTGCTCAATAAATACTACTGTTTATTGGAGAAGCAGCATGGCTCAGTGGAAAGAGCACAGGCTTTGGAGTCAGAGGTGAGGGGTTCAAATCCCGGCTCCACCAATTGTCAGCTGTGTGACTTTGGGCAAGTCACTTAAGTTCTCTGGGCCTCAGTTACCTCATCTGTAAAATGGGGATTAAGACTGTGAGCCCCCCATGGGACAACCTGATCACCTTGTAACCTCCCCAGTGCTTAGAACAGTGCTTTGCACATAGTAAATGCTTAATAAATGCCATTGTTATTATTATTATTATTACTATTATTAGGACAAGAAATACCATTATGACTTGGATTATGCCTGATGGAGGAAGGTAATAATAATAATGATAATAGTAACTACAATTATCATTATTACTACAGCATTTGGTCAGACCTTACTAGGCACAGGGGGAAGTACAAGTTAAGATGTCAGACACAGTTCCTGTCCCACAGGGCACTCACAGTTTAGAGGAGAGGGAGAACAGGTACTGAATTCCCATTTTACTCATGAGAAGCTGAGGCACAGAGAAGTGAAGTGACTTGCCCAAGGTCACACAGCAAGCAAGTACTAGAGTCAGGATTAGAACCCAGGTCATCTGACTACCAGACTTGCGCTTTTTCCACTAGGCCACACTGCTACCAAGAGTGGGAGGGATGAAAGATGGAGGTGGAGAGTCAGCATTTCTACTCCTCTCCAAATCAGATCAGAGGGCAATGATGATAATAATAATAATAATGATTATTATTATGGTATTTGTTAAGCGCTTACCATGTGCCAAGCACTGTTTTAAGTGCTGGGGTAGATACAAGGTAAGCAGGTTGTCCCACTTGGGGCTCACAGTCTTAATCCCCATTTTACAGATGCAGTAACTGAGGCCCAGAGAAGTTAAGTGGCTTGCCCAAGGCCACACAGCATTCATTCATTCATTCAATCGTATTTATTGAGTGCTTATTGTGTGCAGAGCACTGTACTAAGCACTTGGGAAGTACAAGTTGGCAACATATAGAGATGGTCCCTACCCAACAGTGGGCTCACAGTCTAGAAGGGGGGAGACAGACAACAAAACTAAACACATTAACAAAATAAAATAAATAGAATAAATATGTACAAGTAAAATAAATAGAGTATTAAATAGGTACAAATATATATACATATATACAGGTGCTGTGGGGAGGGGAAGGAGGTAAGGGGGGGATGGGGAGGGGGAGGAGGGGGAGAAGAAGGAGGGGACTCAGTCTGGGAAGGCCTCCTGGAGGAGGTGAGCTCTCAGTGGCAGAGCCAGGATTAGAACCTGTGACCTCTGACTATCAAGCTCATGCTCTTTCCATTAAGCCATGCTGATGATGCCCCAGTGCTTAGTGCAGTGCTTGGCACAGAGTAAGTGCTTCACAAATACCACAATTAATGAGGAAGAAAGAATGCCAAACTTGTCAAATGAGAAATGCTTTTAACTTCCATCCACCCAATTAAATTCCAACAGTCTTTCAAACATTTCATAGCAAAATCAGCAAAATGTTCACGAGTCTCAAATAAAATCATCCCGACTGAAAATGTAAAAGTAAAGACGTTACTGCCAGATTAATGTATTGTCTGTGGACCAATTCTCATTCTAGGGAGCTATTTAACTGGGCATTGGTGATTAAATTAATTGCACATGGAAACTACCAAGATAGCTCTTTAATGTTCCACAGTTTGGGAGAGAAGTCGATATCCCTTATTCTCTATTTCCTGTGTGCTTTGTTAGAAGAAAGGACTGTTTCAAGTTTTGTATCCTTATTAAATGAAGTTCAAGAAGTGTGGCCCTGATATCATTGCCATTCATTCAGTCATATTTATTGAGCATTTACTGTGTGCAAAGCACTGTACTAAGTGCTTCTCTGAGATCAGAGCAGTGGTAAGTGACCAGAACCAACTATTTCAGGCAACTGTGCTGACCCAGGGTAAGTTTTCAGCACCTAGCATCTGAATGCTGATAGAACCTTTTCAAACAAAATTACAAAGTCAGAAATTCCTTCCTCTCCTTTCTGCCAAAAGTTTTGTTTCCATTTGTCTATAACAGTGCCCAAAAGGATATTGCTGGTGCGAATGCGTAAACCCATGAGAATCAAGGACATGCGGCACATACTCCATTGTATTTGGAAAAATCATCTAACCACCTTTTATTTGGACACAATTTCTTCAAAAGCAAAATAACTGATTTATTGGAAACTGGAGCATGATGTCAGCATGAATTAACATTTCCCATAGGTGCCCTAATAAGCTCCATGACATAATAACGTGTTATACGATACCAGTGGGATTACAGAATTATTCCAAAGATAACAGAACACAATATTTGGAACAGCAGGAAACTTCCAGCGCACTTTTAGATGTTTCGAAAAATTACCGATCTTTGAATTGCTTGGAAAAACTGAAAGGAAAGAGGTCATTCAAACTGTAAAACACCGCAGTTAGAAACTGATTTTATTCCAAAGTTGAACTTCGCAAAACGATTACGATCAGCATTTTAAAAAAATCACCAGCAAGGAAGTATTATATCTGCTGTCTGGTAAGCTTTTCTCAGGCAAAACATGTGTACCCTCCAGCTAATTATTTAAAGCAAAAACAAATTGGTAGTAAGTTATGTTGAAATAATTGAAAAATGAAATATATTCAAGATTTCAGTCACCCAAGAAATTCTAAACATTGATATAGCTCACGTCATTGAAATGATCATTCAATTAGGGTTTTGTCAACAATGATGTCTTGCAACAATTTAGGTTGAGAAGTGTGGCCTAGAGGAAAAATCATGAGCTTGGGAGTCAGAGCACCAGGTTCTAAGCCTTTCTCTACCATTTGTCTGCTGTGTGACCTTAGCCAGGACATTTCACTTCCCTGTGCTCCAGTTTCCTCAACCATAAGATGGGAATTTGAAACCTGTCCTCCTCCTTCTTGGGCTGTAAGCCCAAAGTAGGATAGGGACTGTATTAATCTGATCATCTTCATTCTACCTTAGTGTTTAGACCAGTGCTAAGTACATAGTAAGCACTTTACAAACACTATAATAATGACAATGATGATGATGATGATCATAAAAATAATAATAATACAGCCATGCTGGATAGGAACAGCCTAAGGAGCAGAAATAATCCCCAGCACTCTGAACATCATCAATCGTATTTATTGAGCGTTTACTATGTGCAGAGCACTGTACTAAGCGCTTGGGAAGTACAAATTGGCAACATGTAGAGACAGTCCCTACCCAACAGTGGGCTCACAGTGTCTACCAATTCTACTGAACTCTCCCAAGGACTTAGTTAAGTTAGTTAACTGCTCCATGGATTGATGGAATGATTTGCAAATAGCATTATATTTGCCTCGCCTGATAAATTGTGAGCTAGCTCCTCGTGGGCAGAAAACATGTCTGATGCTTAAACTGTAAGCCCCTGGTGGGAGATGGGTTGCGTCTGACCTGGGGAACCTACCACAATGCTTAGCAAAATGTTTGGCAGAAAGCAGTGTGGCCTAGTGGAAAGAGCGCAGGTCTGGGAAGCAGGGGACCTGGGTTCTAAAATTCCGATTTAGCATTTTGCTTGCTGTGTGATCTTGGCCAAGTCACTTAATTCCTCTGTGCCTGTTTCCACATCTAAAAATGGGGTTAAACATCTGGTCTCTCTCTTATTTATACAGAAAGCCCCAGATGGCCAGATCTGCTTATCTTGAATCTACCCTGGAGGCACTTACCATAGTGCTTGGCACCTAGCAAGCATTTAAGAAATAGTATTTAATAAATGCCATTATTGATATTATCCCAAGTGTTCAGTACATTGCATTGCACTGAAGGGAAGCATAGTAAATCCATAAGATGAGGATTTGATACCCGTTCTCCCTCCCCCTTAACCTGTGAGCCACTTTTGAGACAGGAATTGCATCCAGTGTTGACTTGATTATCTTGTATCTATCCCAGTGCTTAGCAAAGTTCTTGGCACGCAATATACGCTTAACAAATACCACAATTATTATGTATTATTATTCAGGCATTTGCTGAGACAGATTTAGTTGCTGTGATCTTTCCATTTTGTGTGTGATCTACCAATGGTAGAAAATCACTCCCCAAGATTTTTCTTTATTGAAACTGATGGCCTCAAATTTTAGTTTCCAAAAGACTTTAACCCAGGACTGTCAAACTCCTCCACCAGTTTCAAGAAAAGAGAGAACCAGATTTAATGGGACCACAGCGTGATGGAAAGAGTATGGATCTGAGGGTCCTGAGGTACTGGTTTTAATCTCACTCAACCACTAGCCTGCAGTGTGTCTTTGGATAAGAACTTTAAATTCTCTGTGTCCTACTTTCTCCTTCAGTAAAATAGGGATAATAGATACCATAACTTGATTCAAAGAGCGAGAGACTGGAAGCCCAAGATCTAGGTTCCAGTCCCAGATCTGCCACTGGAAGATTCATTCACTTAATTTGTTTATAGAGTGCTTACTGTGTGCAGAGCACTGTACTAAGTGCTTGGGAAAGTACAATACAACATAAACAGGCACATTCCCTGCCCACAACGAGCTTACATTCCGGGGGTTAGATGTGTGACCTTGGACAAGTCATTTAACCACTTTGGGCCTCTGTTTCCTCATCTGGAATATAGAAAAAAGGCACCTTCTCTTTCCCTACCCCTTAGACTTCGAGCTTCATGTGGTACAGGGACTGTGTCCAACCTGATTGTCTCATAGCCACCTCATTGCTTAGCACCTAATAATTCCTAATAAATGCCATCATTATTAATATTTCTCAAAAAAGTAAAAACTGAGTCTGCCAGAGAGGAAGCCCAGACAAGGAGGTTCCAGGATCCAGAGCAACCAATGGTTCTTCAGGAGAGTCCGACTGACCCAGCCAGACTTGGGAGGAAAATGGCAGGTTTCCATATGTTTCACCACTAAATGAATAGCTCACCAATGATATTCAGACTATTATGCAAATCTGGCATCTGGTATTTTTGAGTTAACAGCTTAGGCACTCTCTGTAATTATTTTTCAGAGTCAATGAGCAGTGTTCAGACACGGTATTTAGCATCCCCTTTTCCAAACCCTAAACCGGAGTCTGAGTTCCTCATTAAAAATGGCTTGTGTTGATGAGAAGGTTGAAATTCTCAGTCATAAATCTGTGGCAAAGCACTCCAGTAAACTGGAAATGTCCTCTTTGTGATTAGGATGTGGTAGTATAAAGGGTACGTGCATTACTGATTAGATGGCTTGGATATCACACCCTTCTAGGGTACAAGAAATCCACCACCTTCTCTTGAGCCATGGATCTTTTGATAGGGAAAGTAGACTGTGGATCGTTTGGCCTCTACTGGACAAGGTCAGCAAAGACTCTTGAGAGGCAGCATGGCCTAGGAGAAAGAGCACAGGCCCGGGAGTCAGGTTTAAATCCCAGCTTCGCCACTTGCCTGCTGGGTGACCTAGGGTAAGTCACTCAACTTCTCTGGGCTTCACTTTCCTCAACTGTAAAATGGGGATTCAATACCTGCTTTCCCTCCAACTTAGACTGTGAGCCCCATGTGGGCCAGGAGTGTGTTTAACCTGATTATCTTGGATCTACCTCAAGCTTTTAATAATAATAATGATGGTATTGGTTAAGCACTTACTATGTGCAAAGCACTGTTCAAAGTGCTGGGGGGATACAGGGTGATCGGGTTGTCCCATGTGGGGCTCACAGTCTTCATCCCCATTTTACAGATGAGGGAACTGAGGCACAGAGAAGTGAAGTGGCTTGCCCAAGGTCACAGCTGACAAGTGGAGGAACCGGAATTCGAACCCATAACCTCCAACTCCCAAGCCTGCACTCTTTCCACTGAGCCACGCTGTTTCTCCAGGTGCTTCTTTTAGCACCTGGTTTGTATTTACCAAATACCACAGTTATTATTTTTATTGTGACCTCCTAGGTCTTCCACCAATTCCAATTCCAATCAGTACCATACCACCACATTTTAAAAAACATACTCAGTTAAGCCAGAATGCTTATTTTCGCTGTGTGTTTTGGCTAGAACATTAATAGGAAATTAGGAATCATTGGTCTGACAGGGAAAGTATGTTTGGATATCCAAATGTATATTATGCACCATGGTACGGGGAAAAGCAGCTTGTGCCCACAGCATCAAAATCAATCAGTGATATTTTTTGAGTGCTTACTGTGTGCGGAGTGCTGTAGTGAGCACTTGGACAGTACAGTATAATAGAGTTGGAAGACACATTCCCTGCTCACCAGGAGCTTACTAAGTCTTGAGAGGAACCAATGAGAAATACAAAGTAAATTTTCCTTAATGAGGAATTTTAGCACGAATGCCCTCCCCACCCATCCCTTTCTAGAAGAACTGTGTTCACATGGCCTGCTGGTTTGGGGGATGCCCGCATTACCCTATTTTTCCATTAAGTCCACTCCAGGAAGACAGTTTTCCAGGGACTCTCAACTGGAACAAAACGTGACGGGCTTCAAAATGATGTGAGGATTTTCCAAACCAATCTTTGAAGGAGAGGAAAATCCCCAGGATCAAAGGAGAAACCCTCAAACCCTACATGCTGTAGAAGCCCAAATAGCTAGATCATCACACTGAGAAACACTGCGGTCTAGTGGAAAGAGTACAGCCCTGGGAGTACAGGGCCTGCCACATAGTAAGCGCTTAACAAATACCATAAAAAAAATCCAAACCTGGCAGGGGAAAGACCAGCTGAAAACTGGGCTGTTGTGTATAAGATTGGACAAATGTCCCTTCTTCACCCCTCATAAACAACTTAGCCCAGGCCTGTCAGCTGCAGCAGACAGCAGGTGCAGAGACTGGTGCTAACTTAGAACTCACCCCTACCCTGGATATATCCCAAACTGTCCTTTGAGTCCAGGGGAAACCCATCCGTCATACACTCCTAAACAATGTACCAAAACCGGGTCTGCTTCCCTGGAGATCTGGCTAACAGGACCAGATGGACTCACTCCAAGTCCGAGGACTCTGGGAGTCCCGCAAGACTATATCCAACCCATCAAATGTATTTATTGAGCACTTACTGTGTACAGAGCACTGTACTAAGTGCTTGGAAGAGTACAATACAACAGAGTTGGTAGACAAGTTCCCTGCTCACAACGAGCTTACAGTCAAATTGACCAATCAATCAATGCTATTTTTTGAACACTTACTCTGTGCAGAGCACTGTACTAAAATATTAAGAGAGTACAATCTGGTCGGTAGATATAATCCCAGCCCTCAAGGTTCTTACTGTCTAGTTGGAGAGACACAAGCAATAGAATTTAAGAATGTGGACATAAGTGCTGTCGATGGGGATGTCAGGACACTACCTAAGTTTTTAGGAACTGAAGGCTCAAGTGCTTGGATGACAGCAGAGGGGAGAATAAAGGGGGGAAATGAGATAATAGTAAAGAAAAGTGGGATTCAGAGAAGATGAAAGAGAAGAGGAAAAAGTCACTAAACTTCTTCCCTAAAAGGAGCCCAGGTAAAACAGAGTAAAAGGGTAACAAGAGAAGCATCATGGCCTAATAAACAGAGCACAGGCCTGAGAATCTGAGAAACTGGGTTTTAATTCCAGCTCTGCCACTTGCCTGCTGTGTAACCTTGGGCAAGTCACTTAACTTCTCAGCACCTTAATTTCCTCAATTTGAAAATGGGGATTCAATACCTGCCCTCCCTCCTACTTAGACTGTGAGTGAGCCTCATTTGGGACAGGGACTGTATCCGGCCTGACTAACTTGGATCTACTCAGTGCTTAGAACGGTGTTTGATACATAGTAAGCGCTTAACAAATACCATAAACAAAACCCCACAGAATGTCCAGTTCTGGCTACTGCTGGAGTTTCTCTTCCCAGGCCAATGTACTGTTCAGATTCAAGAACACGGAAGTCTTTATGGGAAATTTCCCTCTCTGATCCTAGGACACCTGGTCAGCTCTTTGTAGCCTCTGCCAAGAAGTTATCTGTAACTGGTTGGCTAGAGACCAAGGGGCTTTAATCTGAAAATGTCAATTGCAGACCGCTGCTGTTCCCGATTAAATGTTCGAGGGAAATCCTGGATGTGCCCCAAGCAAGAGGGGCAAGGGAAGAACCACTTAGGAAAGAATGGAGAGTAGCCAGTGGGAAGGAAACAGGGTGGAAACATAATTTAGTCTAAAAAGAAATCACAAAAGCCTCACAACTAACCAGAGATAAGCGTAAAAGAGTTTGTGTCTGAGTCCGGGAAAGTGTTAAAATCAGTCGGCACTGATCGTTTAATTTAGACTCAGTGAATAAAGATTGAGTGGGAAGATATCTCATTTGCACATATCTGTAATTTTTTTTCCCCCTTTGTTCTTCCCTCCTCCCAGTCCCATTTTATTTACCCCTTTGTTCTTCCCTCCTCCCAGTTATGTATATATCTGTAATTTTATTTATTTGTATTGATGTCTGTCTCCCTGACTCTAGACTGTGAGCTCCTTGTGGGCAGGGAATGTCACTGTTATTGTTGTATTGTACTTTCTCAAGTGCTTAGTACAGTGCTCTGCACCCAGTAAGTGCTCAATGAATACAATTGAATTAAAGAACGAACAAATGAAGAGTTTATATTTCTGGATAAATGTTTTTGAGATAAGGAATGGGAAAGTACTTTGGGAAGTAAAGTGATACTGAAATTAAAGATATTATAATAATTGCGGCATTGTTAAGTGCTCTATGCCAAACACCGTACTAAGCTTTGGGGTAATAATAATAGTTGTGGTATTTGTTAAACACTTGCTATGTGCCAGTCACTGTACTAAGTGTTGGGGTGAATACAAGCAACTTGGGCTGGACACATTCCCTGTCCCATATCGGGCTCAGAGTTTTAATCCTCATTTTCCAGATGTGGTAACTGAGTCACAGAGAAGTAAAGTGATTTACCCAAAGTGACATAGCAGACAAGTGGCAAAGCCGGGAATAGAACCCCTGACCTTCTGATTCCCAGGCCCTTACTCTATCCACTATGCCATGCTGCTTGAAACCCTCATAGGACACGGTTCCTGTCCCATGTGGAGCTTACAGTTGAAGGGGGAGGAATAATAGGTATTTGATAATTATTTGATCCCTATTTTACAGATGAGGAAACTAAGGCACAGGAAAATTAAGAGACTTGTCCAAGGTCACACCGCAGGCAAGTGGCAGAGCAGTGATTAGAACCCAGGACCTCTGACTCCCAGGCCTGTCCTCCTTCCACTAGGCCACACTTATGGGACTAGATCTTTCTTAAGCCCCCGGTAGAGAAAGCAATTTCTTTTTCATGCAGTGGAAGCATTCAGAGAGAAGGATTTGGGTATGCTGCACCAACAGAGAGTATTTTGGAGCATCTTCAAAGGAACACCAAAATTTTTGAAATGCTCATTCAGCTCTTTTTGTTCCCTGAGGAGATAATAACCTTGAACATCCCAGTTCAAAAAAGACAAATAATAATGGAGATCCTGGATATCCAGGTTTCAGAAACTACCTCCCTAACTAACTCCCTTCTCCTCTCCCTGCCCCTAATAATAGTAATAATTGTGGTATTTGTCAAGTGCTTACTGTGTGCCTGAAACTGTTCTGAGGGCTGGGGTAGTTACAAGCAAATCAGATTGGACACAGTCCCTGTCCCCTTTGGGGCTCACAGTCTTTATCCCATCTTATAGCTGAGGTCACTGAGGCCTAGTGAAGCAACTTGCCAAAGGTCACAAAGCAAACAAATAGTAGAGTCTCCTTTAGAACTCAGGTCCTATGCTCTAACAACTAAACCACAATGTTTGCTTGCCCAGGTAGCTTCATTGGCAAACTAGGGAGCTTCTGTAACTCATCTGAACTTTGCCCAGAATCCACATATTGGATAACTCCCTAGATCATATTTATTGAGTGCTTACTGTGTGCAGAGCATTGTATTAAGTGCTTGGGAGAGTCCAATATAAAAATATTACAGAATTGGTAGACATATTCCCTGTCCTCAGTGAGTTTATAGCCTAGGGAGGGAGATGGAAATTGTCAGTAACCTTTTGGGAAAGCCTCACTGCCCCTCTTTCAACTATCCATCCTCCAACCTCTTGCTTCACATCTTTCCCCCTGTCTGGAACTCCCTCCCCCTTCAAATGTGGCGAACTACTGGTCTTTCCATCTTCAAAGTCCTCCTGAGAGCCCAGCTCCTCCAGGGAGTCTTTCCTGAATAGTTTCCAGTCAATCAATCCATCAGTGGTATTTATTGAACACTGGATGCAGAGCACTGTATTAAGCACTTAGGAGAGTACAATATCACAGAGTTGGTAGGCACGTTCCCTGTCCACAAGAAGCTTCCCACCACCCTAAATTGCAACAACTCAACAAGTACCCTTAGCAGCTATGTATTCATACCCATCCTCTGCACTTATGTATATAATGATGGTGTATATCGATATATGAACACTATCTATTTATTCATTTATTTATTCTTCTATTTCATCTTCTACACTCTTCCTATTCCCAGTTTCGTCCCTGTTTTTCCTCCTACTCCAAAAATTTGTAAATAATTTGTTTACTCTGCTTCCCCCACTATAGTGTATAAGGGTGGAATATGTTCATTCATTCAATCCTATTTCTAGAGCACTCACTGTGTGCAAAGCACTGTACTAAGCGCTTGGGAGAGTACAGTATGACAATAAACATACACAGTCCCTGCCCCAACGAGTTTACAGTCTAGAGAATATGTGTGTTTTGTTTTTGGTACATTCTTGCAAGAGCTTAGAAAGTGCTCTTCAGCCCATAAACACTACTGATTTTCCCTGTATCCAAACGGTTTCTGCTCTGGTATTCCAATAATTCATCCAAGGTCCCTCGTACTTCTGTAAGGCATAGTTTCTTCCCCATCTGTGTCCAAATGATTCTAAATGATGATCCAATTGATGAGAAGCAGCATGGCCTAGAGGATAGAGTATGGGCCTGGGAGCCAGAAGGACCTGGGTTTTAATTCTGACTCTGCCACTTGTCTGAATGGTGAGCTTGGGCAAGCCACAACTTTTCTGTGCCTTAGTTACCTCATCCCTAAAATGGGGATTAAGACTGTGAGCCCCATCTGGGACAGGGACTGTGTCCAAACTGGTTAGCTTACAGCTACCTCACTGCTTGGTACAGTGCCTGGTCCATAGTAAGTGTTTAACAAATAACATAAAGAAAAAAAATGATTCTAACTGCCTTTCTCACCTGACCTGGCATCTAATGTGGCTATTGCAAGTGGCCCTTTAGAAACACATTTAATGGCACAAATATTTTCAGGTGAATAACGACCTCACAAAGGACAGTGGAATTGAAAGATTTTTCTCAGAAGCCCTATCCAAATTAAGTTCTCTCTTATTAAACAGGTGCTTGCAGGTTGTCAAGGGCACTGATCATGATGCCCTATTTGGATTACCCAGTGATTCATTGAACAGGCAGGTGTGGACATTTACACAGCAAACAGGACATAATCGGAAACACAGAATGTGACATGTCCATTAGGATGTGTCAAAGTTGGTCGTGTCATTCCTGGCCCTGGGTCAGCCTGCTGCATTTTCTCGTCTTGAGGAATTTTTTTACAGGGTCTGGGCAAAGGAGAGCTAAGCGACAGTTCCAGCTACAGCACACTCCTGTGGTTTCAGACATTTGGAAGATGACCTGTTGAAGGAACAAAGGTATCCCTCCAACAGAGATGCCAATATCAGACTGGAAACCCTAGGTACGCCAGGAAATGTGTATAAATCAATCAGTCAAACAAAAGAGGAATGAGGGGGCTATCTGTTATTTAATGAATTTTGCTGTCAATAAGGGCATGAGGGAAGTAAATACCTAAAACATGTCTGTTTACTGCTACATAGTACTCTCCTAAGAGCTTAGTACAGTGCTTTGCTCACAATAAGCATTCAGTAAACACATTTGAATGAAATGCAGGGGGGACCCTGACACTTCCAGAATTGGCAAGTCAAAGCCCACATAGTTCTGCCCCTGCCATTTCAGTAATGAAGGTAAAAATGAAAGAAAATCAAAGATTTATATTTGAAAACATTTTATCAAATATTATTATTACATTTGTTAAGCACTGACTATGTATCAAGCACTGCTCTAAGTGCTAGCATAGATACAAGTTAATTAGGCTGGGCCCAGGTCTGTCCCATCTGGGGCTCACAGTTAAAGTAAGAGCTTGTAATGTAATGAAGCAGATGGATAACAAATAGAGAGAACAGGAGGAAAAAAAATACACATTTCCAAGGGAGACATTTTCAGAGCACTTCCTCAATTTGGTTAGGGTAAGTTGAAAGAGTATCTCATGGAAGGGGATGGTCGTCTCCAAAGCAAAACTAATAAAAACAGTATTTTCTCATGTACTAAAATCTGCCCTTCCCTACTGCCCAGGACTGTAAACGTTTTAGATGGGGAAATTCCACTAGGAGATTTCTGTGAAACTTTCCCATTTGAATGTTGCTCCTAAGAAAACACTGAGACTAGTTACCATGTACTTTGAAAGTAGCAGTAAAATCACTTCAGGCTGGGGGTTTTCAGCAGGAGGGAAGAGAGGTTTTGTGTTTTTTTTTTCCTTTTTGCCTGAATTACTTGGGTAATTGAAGCTTTGTAGACCTGACTTTCGAATGACATCAGGCTGATTATAAATCCTTGTGGTTACACAACCACTGGAAACAATATCTTACACCATGTAATTTTGGGAGAAGGTCTTTCTTCTTATTTCTCAACGTTAGATCGATTGACAACTCAGAGCAGGAGAATTCCACCCGGGGAAGAGGGGGAAAATGATCCAATTAAGTCTGAAATGCTAACAAGCTCCTTGAGTGAGTTCTACGGCATGCTGGGATTTTACATGTCGACAAAGAAAATATTAATTTTAAGCTCAAAGAAAAATAAAAGTAAAATTTGGCTAGGGGCGGGTGGGGTGGGGAGAAACTGTCACATTAGGATATTTATATAAACTGTCATTCCCAAGTTTTCCTGGAACTTCAGTGCTCCAAGCAATCAATCAACACTCTCTGTGATCAGAGACTCAGTCCTGATGGAGTGGGAAGTCATCCGCCAGAGAGAAAAACATGTGGAAAATCTGTTAACCATGTGTGTCATTACTGATGTCAACATTTAAGTAAATAGAGAAGGGAAGACTAACATTTATGCGTGTGCACTCCAAGACTAAGATTTAAAAGAAAAATGCATTGCAGGGTGTATGAACCTAAATTAGTCCTCATGGATATGAATGAAAGGGTGTCCACTGCCTAGGCATCATTGAGATTCGTTCATTCATTCAATCATATTTATTGAGCACTTACTTTGTGCAAAGCACTATACTAAGCCCTTAGGAGAGTACATTACAACAATAAACAAGCACATTCCCTGCCCACAACGAGCTCACAGTCTAGAGATACCTGCTCATCTGTAAATGACAGGTTTGGAGTTAACTCATATTCCTTTGCTTTGAGGCACTGAAGAAGCATTTGGGAAATGATTTGATTCTTTGTAATAGCACTGAAAAACTGATCTCTTGATAGCTTTATGGTTCCAGACGCTTTGAGACAATAAGGTTCAAGGAATCCTATCAGATACATTCTGTTTCGTATGTCAGTTTAATTACAGCATATATTAAATGTTCATTAGAGGCAGAGCCCAGGGATGGAAGATAATCAAATTGGACATAGTCTCTGTCCCAAACAGGGCTCCCCAGCTAAAAAGCAGAGAGAGAGGGTGTCTTGGCACCATCTTACAGGTGAGTAAACTGAGGGCTTGCTGTGTCTTTAAGATGTCTGATCCAGCCCTTCAGATTGCGTAGGCCTTATTGCAGCTCCTCATTAAGCAGTTCTGTCAGTCAGTCAGGTAATTGTATTTATTGAGCGCTTACTGGGTGCAGAACACTTGATAACTCAGCAGGGTAGACTCAGCAGGGCTCTTCTTTTTTTTTTTATGTGTCAGGCACAATACTGAGCACTGGGGTAGATACCAGATAATCAGTTCGAACATAGTCGCTGTCCCACACAGGGCTCACAGTCTTAATCCCCATTTTACAGATGAGGTAACAGAGGCATAGAGAAGTTAAGTGACTTCTCCAAGGTCACACAGAAGGAAAGTGGCACAACCGGTATTAAAACCGAGGTCCCTCTGACTTCCAATCCCATGCTCTATCCAATAGGCTAATCTACTTCTCAGTACAGTGCTCTGCACACTGTTAGTGATCAATAAATACCATTGATGGATCAATTGCTATTGGTGCATATATCCCTTTCCTGGGAAGGCTAGGAATTCTGTGTCATGTCAGTTTTTAATCACAAACTGCAAATTATATCATTTTCATTTAGCGACTCTCCCCAAAGTGATCTGGGGAAAGTTTGGTTAAAGGCTCCAAAAGCTAATGCAATGTTGACATCCCCTTCTTTGGCTTGGAACTTAAATAAATGTTTGATTCCTCCCCAAGTTTCAAGCCCCTTAAATCTCAGGAATAATTTTATTAGAGTTCAAAAGCAAAACAGAGAAAGTGGTGTCCAAAGATATCACAGGGAAGATCAAAGTGTGAAACGGGATTAGTGCCATTTTCAGGAAATGAAGTTTAAGATGCCAGTGAGTTACACAAGGCTTTTCTGAAATGGAAATCATCTGTACCTGAGCAGAAAAGACAATTAAGATAATGTGTTAATTTTGGTCTGAAATCTGGTGGGGATATTTTTATCCTGCTAATTATACAGGAGGCAGGCAAAATGGAGAATAGGCTGACTTCTGCTGAGATGACATCCTTGTTGCCTGGTTAAGTCGCTACATTTATCCTATAATTAGCTTGTTGGAATGCAATTTTCAGTGCATACCAAAGAGTAAGTCCAATGTCAACTATGCTGCAAAAGCCAAAACATGAAAGCCGATACTCTTCTTAGCGCTGACCTCTGGAGAGGCAAAATGGAACAGCCTGGCCCAGAGAAAAGAGTACAGTCCTAGGGATCAGAGGACCTGAGTTCTAATCCCAGCTCCATCACTTGCCTGCTGTGTGACCTTGAGCAAGTCGCTTAACTTCTCTGGGCTTCAATTTCCTCATCTGTAAAAGAGGATTTAATTCCTGTTCTCCTTTCTGCTTAGACTGTGGTCCCCGTGTAGGACAGAGATTGTTTCTGAATGGATTATTTTATATCTACCCCAGTGCTTAGTACAATGCTTGGCACATAGTAAACACTCAACAAATGCCTATCAATAAATCAATCTGTGATATTTACTGGGCACTTACTTTATGCAGATCACTGAACTAAGCACTTGAGGAACTATAATAGAGTTGGTGGACAGGTTCCCTGCCCACAGTGAGCTTACAATCTAGAAATGGAGACAGACATTAATATTAACAATTTATGAACATGTATATAAATGTGGTCAGGCTAAGAGTGGGGTGAATAACTAAGTGCCCAAAGGTTACAGATCCAACTATGTAGATGACAGAGAAGGGAGAGGGAGTGGGGGAAAAGTTTGCTTAATCCAGGAAGACATCTTGGAGGAGGTGTGACCCTAACAAGGCTTTGAAGGTGGGAGGAGTGGTGGTCTGGCTATTAAGGAGCAGGAAGGAGTTCCAGGATTGAGGGAGGATGTGGGAAATGGGTTGGCAGCCAGATAGACAAGATCTAGACTGTAAGCTCAGTGTGAGAAAGGAATATGTCTGTTTCTTGATGTATTGTACTCTCTCAAGTGTTTAGTACAGTGCTCTGCACACAGTAAGCATCCAATAAATGTGATTGAAAGAGTGAATAGGAGCACAGCGAGCAAGCTGGCTCTCGGGGAGAAGAGTGTGCAGGCTGGGCTGTGGTAGGACAGAGAGGTAAAGAAGGAGACAAGCTGATTGCTTTAAAATCAATGGTAAGAAGTTTCTGTTTGATGCAGAGGTGGATGGACAACCACTGGAGTTTCTTGAGGAGTGAAGAGATGTGGACTGAATTTTTTTAGAAATATGGTCCAGGCAGCCAAATGTAATATGGACTGGAGAGGGGAAAGTGAGGAAGCAGGGAGATCAATGAGAATTCAGAAGCAGTAATCAAGGCAGGATAGGATAAGTGCTTGGATCAGCGTGGTAGCAGTTTGGATGGAGAGGGTAGGGAGGATTTTAGATGTTGTAAAGGTAGAACTGACAGAATTGGAGGACACATTGAATATGTGATCTGGACTTGTGAGATAGGGAGGATAGCGGTGTTGTCTATAGTGATGAGAAAAACACGGGGAGGTTGGGGTTTGGGTAGGAAGATAAGGAGTTCTATTTTGGACATGTTTAGTTTGAGGTGTCGGCGGGATGATTATGAGGCCTCTCGTTACCTCCCTTTCTTTGGGATTGAGTTCCACAAACCCACCATTTAAGAGAGGGAGTGTGGAAAGCAGTGTGACCCCCTACCTCATTCTGTTTTCATAGAGAAGCAGCATAGCTCAGTGGAAAGAGCCCGGGCTTGGGAGTCAGAGGTCATGGGTTCAAATTCCGACTCTGCCAATTGCCAGCTGTGCGACTTTGGGCAAGTCACTTAACTTCTCTGTGCCTCAGTTACCTCATCTGTAAAATGGGGATGAAGACTGTGAGCCCCATGAGGGATAACCTGATCACCTTGTATCCTCCCCAGCACTTAGAGCAGTGCTTTGCACATAGTAAGCACTTAAGAAATGCCATTATTATTATTAGTAGTAGTAGTAGTAGAAAGAGCATGGGCCTGGGAATCTGAGGATCTGGGTTCTAATCCCAGCTCTTCCACTTGCTTGATGGGTGACCTTGAATAAGTCAGAACTTCTCTGAACCACAATTTCCTCATCTGTAAAATGGGGACTCAATGCCAGTTCTCCCTCCTGCTTAGACTGAGCCTCATGTCTGGCAGGGACTGTGTCTGTTCTGATTATTTTTATCTCCCCCAGTGTGTAAGCACTTTATTATTATTATTATTATTATTATCATTATTATTATTATTATTGTAAATGCCATGTTCCACATCCAATCCCGAACTGCATGAGCATGTGGGCTGAAAGCTGGATGGACATATAGATGATTCAGCCCTAACACCTTCTTTGGGCTGACCAAAAGGAGGTCTGACCAACCTCACAGAGACTATCTCTCAGGGACAAATGTTTGAGAGGGTTTCTACGTAACTTTTTTTGTGCCAAAATGTATTTACTCAAATTCTCTTAAAGAGAACTTACCTAGGTCACCCAAATTCTGCTCTCATTCACTGGCTTCTAGATGTATAAGGCAGTCTTGCAGATAGCATAAAAACCTTCAAGCCTGAAAACGTTTTTTTCCAACCCACAAAATTTTCCCCAACCCATTTTAGAACACGTAAAAAGAAAAGAATGCCTTCTTTGCACTGTGCCAGTGAGATTGGAGGTGGGTATTTTATCCCCATTTCACAGATAAGAAAACAGAGGCATGGAGAGTTTAAACGACTTGTTCAAGGTCACAGAGCAGAACGGTGGTTGGTGTCCCTGACCCAGATTCTCAGGCCTAGATTCAGGTTCTTTCTTTTTCCTTTTTTTTAATGGTATTTGATAAGCACTTACTTACTATATGCCAGGCACTGTATTAATTGCTGGGGTAGACCCACTGTAATCATGTTGGACACAGTCCATGTTCTATATGGGGCTCACAGTCTTAATCCACATTTTATAGCTGAGAAAACTGAAGCACAGAGAAGTTACGTAACTTGCCCAAAGTCACAGAGCAGACAAGTGGCAGAGCCGGGATTAGAACCCAAGTTTTCTGACTCCCAGGCCTGTGCTTTAATCATTAGGCCATGCTGTTTCTCTTTCCAGGAAAGTACCCTAACTCTCCATTCAGATTATATTACAAAGCACAATTTCTATATGAAAACAGTTCTGGGGTCAGATACTTTTTTATGATATTTGTTAAGCACTTACTATGTGCAAGACACTGCACTAGGTGCTGGGGTAGATACAAGATAATCAGGTCAGACACAATCCCTGCCCTTCACGGGCCTCACAATCTTAATCCCCATTTTACAGATGAGGTAATTGAGGTACAGGAAAGTTAAGTGAATTGCCCAAGGTCATACAGCAGAGATGTGGCAGAGCCAAGATTAGAACCCAGGTCCTTCTGACTCCCAGGTAGTCTGTCCACTAGATTATGCTGCTTCTTTTTCCATTTTTAAAAATTGTTTCGCTGCCCATTGTCTAATTTCCTACTGACCCTTTACCTATCACTCCGGGCTGATTTGGATGACTGTAACCATGGCCCATCATCATATTCATTTTTGCAGAGCACTGAAGTAGATGGGGGAGGGGTGAGAAAGGGAGCATGGACATACTAGAATTCCCTACAATAATTTCTGCTTGAGGATCGGATGACCTTGGAAGGGTTAAATTTGAAAACTTGAATTTGCCCAAATGGCTCATGTTTGTGAAATCCACAGAAATATGGTGATTATAGGATACATCCAGAAAGGCAGGATGCCAGTGAAGCACTGGGTTTTCTCACTGAAATCCCTCAAAGCCAAGAAATCCTGAAGATTGTAAAAGGAATCCACTCATAGTAAATTCTATCCTGAGCCCCATGGAATCATTTATACTCGAGATCTGGCCCAGAGAGCAATTTGCACCTGGTCCTGGAGGTCAATAAATCAGAGCAGAGGTATCATATTAATTATTTGATTACAACTCAATCAAAAATGTTACTTTATGCATCTTAGCCATTTTGAAGCCATCTTAAGTTTTTAAAGGCCTCAGATCAAACTCTGGTTACGATCACAAACAGACACCCTTTACTAACCTGCTGTTTTCAATTCAAAATCTGCCCAAAAATCATCCTTGAGGCTCAAATTCAGAAGACCTGGTTTCATGTCTTACAGTTTCACCAATAAGATATGGAATTTGCATGTTGAGATTTTTTTCATGTAATTGCAAGTGATTTTTAGTTTAAAAGCTAAGAATTCTGCTCCACTTTTTTGGAGGAGCTTGTGTGTCAGGGGCTCCAGATGCCCAGACTAAAGAAACTGGCTGGAAACAACAGATGTTAGAGAAAAAAATCTATATCTATATCTATATATATCTATATCTATATATGTATATTTCTCAGCTCATTCTTCTCTTGAGCAATATCTGATTGAATGGCCCAAGGTTAATGATCAGGGGAGTCATTGCGGATTTCAGAGGGGTTTAAGTGCTTATTTAATCACCTCTCCATGATTTTTTTTCCCCTAGTCGTACTTTTTCTGTGTCTGTCTCTCCCACTAGACTGTAGAGTCCTGGAAGGAAGGGATCGTGTCTTTTCTCTCTATTGTACTCTCCCAGAGGTTTTTTTTTTTTTAAAAGTATTTCTGAAGCACTTACTACGTATGTACAGAACACTGTTCTGAGCACTCCAGTAGGTACAAGTTAATTAGATAGGACACAGTTCCTTACCCATACAGGGTTTGCAGCTTAAGTAGGAGAGAGAATAGGTATTTAATTTTACTTATTAAATTTACATTTAATTTAATTTCCTCATTTTACAGTTGAGGAAACTGAAGCCCAGAGAAGTTAAGTGACTTGCCCAAGGTTACACAGCAAGAAATTGGCAGAGCCAATTAGTACCCAGGCCCTTCTGACTCCCAAGTCTGTGCTCTTTCCACCAGGCCACACTGCTTCAATACCCAGTGGGTACACTGTAAATCCTAGTGATGGATTGATAATGTGATCAATAACGTGATTGATAATGTGACAATGTGACATTAAAATGCCAGAGGAAGGTGAGGGAGAGAAGGTCTTATCTCTTCTAAAAATGAAAACAAAAGGTTTTGTGGATTTGTTCCAACCTTATTACCTGTATCTACCCTAATGCTTAGTACAGTGCTTGGCACCAGTAAGCTCTTAACAAGTACCATTGCTATTGGTGTTATTATTATCATTATCAATGGTATTTTTTGAGTGCTTACTATGTACAGAGCACTGCACTAAGTGCTCGAGAGAGTACAATACAGCAGATTAGTCAGATAAATTCCCTGCCCATAATGAGCTTACAGTCTAGGGGAGAAGATATTATTACCACTATTTTTATTATTGTTATTATTAATATCCCAGAAATAGTGAATGTTCTGGCCTTCAGCCAGCCTTGGACTGAGGGTCTGATTCCAAGACCATTCCAACTTTGTTCCCATAGGTTGAAACCCAGCCACAGAGGTAGTATGAAGGAGTGGGAATAAAGAGGCCGTTATCTGGAAGGTAGAAACTCTGATTTGGGAACTTGTTGATATGCCTCTCAACTAGAACACTTTCAACCAGATCCTGTGGGTGGGCTAATAATAACTCGTGGGAAGTGGGCAGAGAGCAGTGGGTTTTCTGATGTGGTTTTTGTCATTTGTCACCTGCCAAGGGAATCAAGGCCCACTCCAGTCAGGGTCCTGCTGGAAAGTTGATTGGGAAACAGGGTTTGCGTGAGGCATTCCCCGCTTCCTGACAAAACCAAACTTCACCATCCTCTAACTGCCACTTCCTCACCTATCTAGGCCTGCTTCCCCTCCCACCCAGATGGCAGCAAAGATCTCAACAATTGGTACTGTGGATGTGAGTGTCTCACTTGACAATAGTGTGCCAACTGGATGAGGCCACGTAGATATTGTTTATGGTATTTGTTAAGCACTTAATATGTGCCACACACTGAACTAAGTTCTTGGATAGAGACAAGCTAATTAAGTTGGACACAGTCCATATCCCACAGGGGACTTGCTGTCTTAATCTCCATTTTACAGATGAGGTAACTGAGGCACAAAGAAGTTAAATGACTTGCCCAAGGTCACACTGAAGAGGCATGGAAGAACTGAGATTGGGACCCAGGTCCTTCTCGCCCCCAGACCTGCGGTCTACCAATTAGGCCACGCTGCTTCCCCATCTTGAGATTATTCAAATGAATCCCACCATTCCCTCCACAAAGTTGACCCACGGGCTCTTCGTGGTGTTGATTCAGGGAAGCTCAGTGGGCAGCACCAGGAGGACTGGGCCCTGACCTGGTCCCAGATTCCAGCTCCAAATAGGGACCATCCCCAGGATTCCCTACTCAGCACCAATCTGGGCCCAAGTCAGTTCAGTTCTCCTGAAATTCTCAGTAATAATGATAATTTTTGTTAAGCACCTACTGTGGGCCAAGCACTGTGCTAAAAACTGGGGTAGGTACAACATACTGAAGTCAGACCCAATCTATGTCCGTGACATGGGCTCACACTCTAAGGAGGAGGGAGATCAGGTATCTAATACCCATTTTACAATGAGGAAGTTGAGGCATAGCTAAGTGAAGTGATTTGCACAAGACTACACAGCAGGCAAGAGGGAGAGTGGGGATTAGAACCCAGGTCCTCTGATTTCCAGGTCTGAGCTCTTCCCACTAGGCCCTGCTGCTTCTCAACCAACCTATCCATCTACTCTCTTGGTGCCTTAGAAAACTGCAGAAATGCTCGGACCCTAAAAGGCCCCTCAGCAGGACAGGCTCTGTGCGAATGACCAGCGCAAGGTGACTGCCAATGTGCAAAGCCTTGTGGGAGGAACCTAAGGGGTAGGACTTCTTGGAGTGTAAACCTTACAGCCACAAGTTAATCCATAAATCAATAAATCAACACCATTTACTGAGCACTGCCTACTGCGTGTTAGGCACTGTTAAGCTCTTGGGAGGGTACAACAATAGGAAGAGGAGAAGCAGTGTGGCCTAGTGGAAAGATCACAGGACCGGGAGTCAGAAAACCTAGGTTCTAATCCCTGCTTGCCACCTATCTGCTGTGTGACTTTGGGCAATCCATGTAACTTCTCTGGGCCTCAGTTACCTCATCTAAAGTGGAGATTAAATACCTATTTTCTTTCCCCACTTAGACTCTGACCCCCATAAGGGGCAGGGACTGTATCCCACCTGATTGCACTGAATCTACCCCAGTATTTAGCACAATGCTTGGCACATAAAAGTGCTTAACAAGTACTACTATTAGTAGTAGTAGTAATAATAATAATGATAATAATAGTAGTAATAATAATAATAATAATAATGACATTTTCCCTGCTCTCAAGGAGCTTAAAATATAATAATAATAATAATAATGGCATTTATTAAGTGCTTACTATGTGCAAAGTACTGTTCTAAGTGCTGGGGAGGTTACAAAGTGATCAGGTTGTCCCACAGGGGGCTCACAGTCTTAATCCCCATTTTACAGATGAGGTAACTGAGGCCCAGAGAAGTTAAGTGACTTGCCCAAAGTCACACAGCTGACAATTGGTGGGGGCAGGATTTGAACCCATGACTTTTGACTCCAAAGCCCGTGCTCTTTCCACTGAGCCATGCTGCTTCTCACAATAGGGGGGATAGATTAAAATATTTATAAATGGTGAAAGCTGGAGGAAGAATAAAGACAGAACAGGAAGCACTAAAAGCTCACTGGGACAAAGGTCAACAAATCATTGAAAATACCAACAGATCCATGAATAATAAATACAAGAAGAAAATATCCTATATATACAAGGCTGAATCAGAGGCTTCTATGGCAATATCAAGCTGCTGAATGCTATTGCCCCTGTCCCAGACCAAACCTGGGGACCATTTGAGGGGTCCCAGACAGCCCTGGGGTTTGGAGTGGCCCCAGGGAAGGCTCATGAGATCTGCTCAGAACCCCAGCAACTGCCAGGGCCAGGAATGAATGTTCCCTTCTGGTCCAGATCTGGAGCAGGGCTGGGGCCACTCCAGAGGGAGCCTCCCTGAGTTCCAAGGAGCTCAGTAGCATTCCTCGTGATCCAGCTGACCTGAAAACCGTGACCCCATCAGACACCCCCAGCCCAAAACACATACCCACACATGGGAACGCCCCCAAACTGAACTCTAGTGGCTCCATATTAGGGGCATTTGCAGGTCAAATCTGCCACTTCCTGTGGCACCTATTGGGTTCCCAAAAGAATATGCCCCTTTCCTCCAACATTTATGAGAGGGTATCCCAAAAGCACCCCAGGATATGGAGTCTAGCA
The DNA here is from genome assembly GCF_015852505.1 of Tachyglossus aculeatus. NCBI lineage: Eukaryota > Metazoa > Chordata > Mammalia > Monotremata > Tachyglossidae > Tachyglossus > Tachyglossus aculeatus. The sequence goes on along the minus strand of NC_052076.1, from coordinate 6,339,685 downwards.
ATTTAGGGAGGCAACTCTGCAAAGCCTGATGCTTTAGCCCCTTGTCTGAAACAAGTTTAGACAGTTCCTTCTTTCCCTGGAGCTAACGCAGTACCCATCCATCTGGCTCTGGGTTAAACAACTAGAGTAAAATTGGAGAAGCAGCATGGTCTAATGGATGAAGCACGGGCCTGGGAGTCAAAAGGTCCTGGGTTCTATTCCCAGCTCTGTCACTTGTCTGCTGTGTGACCTTGGGCAAGTCATTTAGTTTCTCTGGACCACAGTTCCCTCATATGAAATGAGCCCGCTGTTGGGTAGGGACCGTCTCTATATGTTGCCAACTTGTACTTCCCAAGCGCTTAGTACAGTGCTCTGCACACAGTAAGTGCTCAATAAATACGATTGAATGAATGAATGAATGAATGAATGAGCCTCATTTGGGATATGGGCTGTGTTCAACCCGATTAGTTTGTATCTACCCCATTGTTTAGTACAGTGCCTGGCACATAGAAAGCACTTAACAAATGCCATTAAAAAAAAAAAATCACCTTCTAGACTGTGAGCCCACTGTTGGGTAGGGACCATCTCTATATGTTGCCAACTTGTACTTCCCAAGTGCTTAGAACCGTGCTCTGCACACAGTAAGTGCTCAATAAATATGATCAAATGAATGTATGAACCAACCTCGCTCAGGTCAGGGGCTTACATTCCACCACTTGCCTCTAGCCCATAAATTGGATTGCACAACGGGCAAGGAAACCACTTTGCTGAGGATGAGGAAATAAAACAGCCTTTGCATCTTCTTTGAGCGTCGCAGGAGTGCTGTCTTCTGAACAGACAATGGGAACTATGATTGATCACTGTTCATAACTAAAGGAACGAGGCAGCTGATTCTGGCCTCAGCAAACCATGCCTTGCTTGTCCCTTACTAATGCCAAATGTTTCTAGCAATTCTTTGATTAATCATTTTTTCCTCAGTGAAGGAGCCAGTGACCTTCCCCAGTTAGACACCAACCCCATTTCTTAGGCACAGTCAATCGAAAACAGCTATGCGGACACCAGAAGGATCTGTTCTTGGTTTTCTTCAATCTGCTAATGTTCTAATAATCATTCCAACACAGCTGTTCAGGCCCCTATTGGAGGAAGGCCCTCCAGCACTTATGTATAGATCTGTAATTTATTGATTTAAGTTAATGTCTGTCTCCCCCTCTAGACTGTAAGCTCATGGTAGGCAGGGAACATGTCTACTAACTCTGTTATAGTGTCCTCTCCCAAGTGCTTATTACAGTGCTCTGCACATAGCAAGAGCTCAATAAATACAATTGTTTTGATTGAGGAGTGTGTCCTGCTTGGAGCACTGTTTTAAGGGAAAAGATAGAGGAACTAGGATAGTCCAGAGAAGAACAACCCGAAATTGTGTCCTACAGGGAAAAGTTAAAGGAAATGGGATTGCTTAGACTGGAGAAGAAAGGTCTGAGGTATGAATCAGTAATTGTCTTCAAGAATGATTTTATATGGTGGTCGTGGACTTGTTAGTCCTCCAAGGTGACTGAACAAGAAGAAATGGGCTAATCTTGGGGAGGAAGAGAGTTTATTTAGACATATGGAGAAAAGTTTTGAATTCTAGGGTGGAACAAAGTGAATTGGAGGAGTCTAAAATCTTAAAGATCTTTAAACAAAGTCAGACTTCCAGCTACTCTGGATGGTTTAGGCATTCACCTTCCTGAAAGCAGATGGCCAATCAATCAATCAATAGTATTTATTGAGTACTTACTCTGTGCAGGGCACTGTACTAAGTGCTTGGGAGAATGCAATACAATAGAATTAGCATAAATGTTCCCTGCCTATAAGGAACTTACAGTATAGAGGAGAAGACAGACATTAATATGAATAAGTAATTTATAGTAAATAATTTAAAGATAGGTACTTAAGCGCTGAGGAGTTGGGAGTGGAACAAAAATCGAATGTCCAAAGGTCACAGATCCAAGGGCAAAGGTGTTGTAGAAGGGGGGTGGGGCGAAGACAGGGTTTAATAGGAGAAGGCCTCTTGGAAGAGATGTGACTTTAACCCAGAAGATCTCTTGACTTCCCTTCCAAATCCAAGATAGGTGTCCACTATATGCAGAACTCTAGAATATCTAGAGAGCTGTCAGAGTTCAAAGATGTTTCATCTGGGCAGGGAATATGAGTGTTTATTGTTGTACTGTATATTCCCAAGTGCTTAGTACAGTGCTCTGCACACAATAAGTTGAAGAAATGTGATTAACTGACTCATCACTGATGGGGAGATGGTTTCCAGGCTGAAAAAAGCTTAAAAAAAAGATGTACAGTTTACATACCATTTTTGACTCTGTTTCAGAACCCTGTGGTTTGGTGATCGATCGATCAATGGTATTTATTGAGAGCTTACTGTGTGCAGAGCACTGTACTAAGTGGAGGTGGAAGACATGCTCCCTGCCCACAAGGAGCTTAGAGTCTAGAAGATCCCATCTGTCCATTTGATATTGAGTGTACCTTGTAAGTGAGGCTGATGAAAGTGGTAAAGAAAGAGACTCAGTTTTCTGAGGTTAGTCCATGTCTCTAATTGGTCCTTACTACAGATTTTGATCTTGAGGAGGTGAAATAGGAAGCTGAAAATGGGGAGATAATAATAATAATAGTAATAATGGTATTTATTAAGCACTTACTATGTGCCAAGCAATGCACTAAGCACTGGGGTGGATATAAGCAAATCAAGTTAGATACAGTCCCTGTATCACGTGGGGCTCACAGTCTCAATCACCATTTTACGGATGAGGTAACTGAGGCACAGAGAAGTGAAGTGTCTTGCCTAAGGTCACATGGCAGACAAGTGGCGGAGCTGGGTTTCTGACTGACCACCTACTATCCAAAGCACTGAGGAGAGTGCAACTGAAGCAAAACCCATGTCTCTTGCCCTTCTGAAGCGTACAATCGAAATCTAACCAAAGTAGGGCAGGAATGAATCTATTCTATTCTATTTATTTTATTTTGTTAGTATGTTTGGTTTTGTTCTCTGTCTCCCCCTTTCAGACTGTAAGCCCACTGTTGGGTAGGGACTGTCTCTATATGTTGCCAATTTGTACTTCCCAAGCGCTTAGTACAGTGCTCTGCACATAGTAAGCGCACAATAAATACGATTGATGATGATGAATTTGGTGGAATTGAAAGACCAGAGTCTTTCTGCTGGATTTGAAAATTAATCTGGAGGAATTGTGAATGCACACATATTGTCTCTTCAGCAGCCTCAAGAAATGTGTTCACAGTCACCTAATAATAATAATAGTAATAATAATAATGGTATTTATTAAGTGGTTACTATGTGCCAGGCACTGTAGGAAGCGCTAGGGTGGATTCAAGCAAAATGGTTTGGACACAGTCCCTGTCCCACAGGGGGCTCATGGCCTTAATCCCCATTTTACAAATGAGGTAACTGAGGCCTAGAGAAGTGAAGTTCCTTGCCCAAGGTCCCACAGCAGACGAGTGGTGGAGCTTTGAATAGAACTCAGGTCCTTCAGAGTCCCAGGCCCTTATTCTATCCACAAGGCCATGCTGCTTCTCTATGCAATGCCTAGACAAAAAGGAATGGAGAAGGAAGTCACAGCTACAGATGGCTCTGTTTCTGAACAACCCGATCAAGTAACACAAAGGGAGAGACAGACACAAAAGAGAAAAAAAAAGCTTTGATTTGGGCAATACTGTAGATGTAATATGGGTGAAATACCTGCCCATCCCTTTTGTAGTCTATAGCATAAACTCCCAATAACAGATAAACAGAACATGTCCTTTCCATTCTGAATAGAAGTACATTCCAGCATCTTTAAAACTAAGGTAGTGTGATTAGTTTATTATTTTCCACTTTAAGCCCTGCATTAATTTTGATTTATATTTAAATAAAAATGATTAAATTTTATCTTCCAAGATGGAAATATTGTGATAAATTCTGGCTCATGGCCAAATTAATCTCTAAAGCTCACAGCTTACAGCCATTGTCTTGTATAGATATTTGAATGGCAATAGGGTTTATCAGTATTTCTAAAGGCACTCATTTAATTATGTGGTTGTACGAATTTTCAAAACCCCAAAGAATACCGCCCATACATATTCATCTATTGAATTAATTCTACATGAACTTCTGAAAATATCATTTAAATAATGCACTGGTTGATTTTATTTCAACAAACATGTAGAGTCAAGTTCTGATAGTAACAGTTGCAGTACTGACATTTATTAAGGGCTTAAAATGTGCAAAACATGGTAAAAATGGTGACAAATAAGGCCTCATTTTCCATTTCCATGCTGGGTCACCTATTAGAAGCCACTGCTGCCTTGTTCCTCTTCAAATTAAACCACTTTGGAGAGGTGGTGAATTCCCTAGACCTGTGAAGAGAAAAAAAGCAGGAAGGGTGGATGAAAACATCTGTAGATACATCTATGTAGATACATCTATTAGATGGTAAGATCATCCATTAGACTGGAAACTTGTGTGACTTTTCATAATAATAGTAACAAGTGCGGTATTTGTTAAATGTTTATTATGTGTTAAGCCCAGAACAAAGCACTGGGAGGGATAAAATACAATCAGTTGGACAGAGTCCCTGTACCACATGGGGCTCACAGTCCAAGGGGGATGGGGATCAGGTATTTTATTCCCATTTTACAGATGAGGAAACTGAGGCTCAGAGAAGTGACTTGCCCAAGATGACACAGAAGGCACGTGGCAGGGGCAGAATTGGAACCCAGGACCTCTGACACCCATGTTCAGGCTCTTTCTACTGGACCACGTTGCTACTCATACATTTTTTTAAAAAATATGGTATTTGTTAAGCACTTTCTATGTGTCAGACACTATACTAAGTGATTGTGTAGATGCAAGCTAATCAGGTTGGACACAGTTCATGTCCCATACGGGGCTCATGGTCTTTTTTCCTATTTTACAGCTATGGTAACTGAGGCACAGAGAATTTAAGTGACTTGCCCAAGGTGACGCAGCAGACAAGTTGTGGAGCCAGGATTAGAAGCCAGGTCCTTCTGATGCCTAGGCCTGGGTTCTATCCACTAGACCATGCTGCTTCTCTTCCCAAACACATAATAGGGTGCTCTGAGCACAGTAGGGACTCAAAGAGTGATGAAGATAATGAGTTGGGTTCAAATGACAACCAACACAGCCTTCTTTGTGTCCTGACTTCATTCATTCATTCATTCATTCATTCATTCATTCACTCGTATTTATTGAGTGCTTACTGTGTGCAAACCACTGTACTAAGCGTTTGGGAGAGAACAATGTAACAACAAACTGACACATTCCCCCTCCCACAGTGAGCTCACAGTCTCGAGCTTACATCCCTGGAAGCCACTGTGAATAATCAAGCCTATTCCTTGAATTCTAAACCACAGCCTAAAATGAAGTTGTAAATTCTAAATGGGTTCTTCATAGAGAATAAGCCAACTGGAAGAATATTTTGCTACTGTCACTTTCATAATTAGCACATATTTTTCATTGACTGTTAGTACAGTACTTACTAACATGTTTGAAAGAGCACCAGTTTCTCTTAGTACATTTATTTTGGCAAGTGATGACTTTTTAATCCACAGTAGAGAATTAGCCTGGTTTTCACACCACGATGAATTATTAATACATCTTTTGAAGACTGCTGTTTGTTTCTCCATTGTGCGGCTGTCACCCCTCAAGCACATTTAAGTGGGAATTTTCTGATAGAAAATTATGAACCATGATTAACGAATATGCCTTTCTAATGCATTCATTACCTACAATTGGTCCTAAGGATGAAAACATTTGTATAATTCTCAGAACTCACAGGGCAGCTAATGGATCACATATCTCATAGAAGGCGATCTGAAAGTATTTGTAACTTTGTCGCCCTGGTTACCTCATTAACAAATTTGCTTCTCTCTATTTTCAGTGACTCTGGTCTTAAACGAGACATTCAGCCATTCAGGTGTCCTCCAGCTAAAAAGCACAACCCTGAGTTCCAGGAGATGATAGAACCAGCCTTCTTTAAATTCATTCCCTAACCCAACATAGTTCATTGGGAAAGTTTTTACCAAAATGATGCTCTTATTCACTGGCTCCTTCTCAAACACAGGTACTCATGAAATGTGAAGGTAGCCTGGTCTCTCTCTTCTGGGCAGGGAACAAAACACTTTCTTTCAGCCCTTATCATTTCTTTGCAAGTCGAATCAACATCTTCTTGGCTATACCAGACATGTCTTATCTTTCTGCAGATTTGAAGCCTCTTGTGTTTATATAGATTTAGTCATCAAAAAAGGCTAAATTCTGCTATTAGCTGAGCTTTTGCTAACCAACAATATTGGAAGCTGCCTGAGCATATTTTGCAAACAGTTATACCTGGGTCAGAGCAAAATAATTCATATACATGTGTGCGTATATATATATATATATCTACAAATATGTGCACACATACAAACACACACATATATATATGCATATATGTATGATAGACCATACACGCATACATTTGTGTATTTATCTGTATGAATGTGTCATATATGATATATATTTAAAACACACATATAAGAATGTACATATGTGAACATATATAAGAATATCCAGACAGTATTGACTTTAAGCTGTATTGCAATAGTTAATGCAAGTGGTTAATCTCATTTATATTCATATTAGTCCAGGGTATCTTTTGCTCTAAGATTTATCCATTTGTATGCTTGCATGAGTTGAACAGCTTTATGCATGATATCAGTACTTTTGTAATTTAAATCTATAAAAGGCAATTTCTTTTAAATATACTTCCTAACAGTGGGTGAAAGAATCTCTAAACTTATTTGAGAGTGTACACATCAGTAAACATGTGCACTGAACTCCAGGAAATGTGCAATGAGAGAATTCATCTTCCACTGTATAAGCTAAACTAAAAATAAAATCTAGTGCTGGGAAGTAACAAGTTTTGAAAATTCCCATTTGGGGTCTTATCGGGAGAAATGTGTGTTTTAGGATTACACTTTAGAAAACTAAAACTTTTCTTCCCTTTAATAAGCGTTGAAGATGATATTCCTTAATCATTTTTTTGATTTTCACATCCAAAATAACCTTTGCCACACAATAAACAAGTGGAACAACTTAATGTTGGGGATGATAATAAAAGCATTTCAACATTAATGATCAGCAGGAGAAGCAGGGAATATGTAACATGGCAACATTGTCTAGTAGCTGAAGCCAGTAAGATGTTGTGATAGAAGATTTTCAAATCCATAACATTCTATTTTGATTAGGATTCAAATTATTTCACTCCCTAAAGTTCCAGGTTGGTTATGAAACAAGAAAAATGTGACTTGGTGGAAAGAGCACTGGTCCGGAAGTCAGAGAGCCTAGGTTCTAATCCTAATTCTCCCATTTGCCTGCTTTGTGACCTTGGGGAAGTCAATTTACATCTCTTTGCCTCAGTTTCCTCATCTGTAAAATGGGGATTCAATATTTATTCTCCTAACTTGGGAGCCCCATGTGGGACAGGGACTGCCTAATTTTCTGGTATCTACACCAGTGTTTAGTACAATATTTGGCACAAAGAAAGCCCTTAATGAATACCATTAAAAAAGTTTTTAAAAAGCTAATACTTATCTTCGGATGAGGCAGGTTCAAGAAGGTTTGGTTAAACGCATGGGGTATTAGAGGGAAAGGTTAAGGTTAGAGATATAGTGGGGGGAGTCAAAGAATGAATGTCCAGGAGAGGAACAACAATAATATTAATAATAGGTGGCATTCATTAAGCCCCTATTATACAGGACTCTCCTCTAGAAAACCTTTCCAGATTAAGCTCTCATTCTCCCCCCACCTTTTCCCTCCCTATTAACTCTCCCATCCACCATGTCCCACCCCTAAGCACTTAGTTATTCCCTCCCACAACCCCTCCCCTACACACATATACTCAATTGCTTCAATTTCCTGTCATTTATTTGAATGTCTGCCTCCCCTGCTCCACTTTAAGCTACTTGAGGGCAAGGATCATGTCTACCAACTGTGTGGTATTCTCCCAGGTGCTTAGTACAGTGCTCTGGATAGAGAAAGCACTCAGTAAATAGCACTGATTCACTGAGATGAATCCTGCAATTTCCCAGGGTTGATGTTCCCCAGCAAGAATCCACTGGGCATGACAGTTCATGGATCCTGTCATATACTGAAAGGCTGCACTAAGCTCTCTCCCCAGGAGAACTGGCCTATCAACTTCAACATTTTCATTTGGACCACAACAACCTTCTGGTGGCTAGGGAAATTTCCACCTGTGAGGGACTTTCTCAGTGTAGGTACCCCCCTCACTGACCCACTACTAATCAGAGCACCATTTAGGAATGGAGAATACTTCATAATATAATAATTAGCATTTGTTAAGCATTTACTACAAGTCAAGCACTGTACTGCATGTTATGGGCATGGAACATGCCTGTTAATTCTATTGTACTCTCCCAGGCTCTTAGTACAGGTGATCTGCATATAATAAGTGCTCAATAAATATCACTGATTCATTGTACTAATCACTGGGGTAGATATGTCAATCAGGTTGGGCACAGTCCCTGTCCTACACAGGGCTTATAGTCTCAGTAGAAGGGAAAACAGATATTAAATCCCCATTGTGCAGATGAAGTAACTGAGGCAAAGAGAAGTGAAGTGACTTGCCCAAGGGCACACAGCAGACAAATGATGGAACTGGGATTAGAACCCAGGTCCTCTGACTCCCAGGCCTGTACTCTTTCCACTAGGCTGTGTTGCTTCTTACTACCCTTCAATGAAGGGGCCTAGCCCATGACCCTATTATTATATGCAACTAGAGTCTGGGTTATTTTACACTGAACTCGGTTCCATTTTTAGCCTTCCTCTAGCACCTTGACCTCTTCACCAGATTGGAAATGAGCCCAGGAAGCAAATCATGTTATTTATGATCTCTTAGCCAATCAATAGGATCCTCAAATGGACATAGAGCTTTGGAAACCAGCAGGTTTTATGCACTCTGCCTATTTCGTTGGTCACCTAAGACCTTTCTGTGGTTCTCTCAAGTCGCTGACACTGAGAAGGGTTTTCTCTTCTAATTCTCATTTAGTGATGGTAAATTTCTGCAAATAAAGTCTCCCACCTGTAATAATCATCTGGATTTCAGGGGGATAATATTAAGTACACTGGAAATACTTATTGGGCTCTGCAAATCAGTATCCAATGCGGCTGCCACCTTAAAGAACTATAAAATCTGAAATGAATGTATAAGTAATCGGCAACTGTCTAGACAGTATAGGTCACTTGCAAAGAGACTAGGTCAGGAGGAAAAGTGTCCATCAGTCAGACATCCATAACTGATTCTGATGCTAAATAATGGTTTAGATATTCAGTATTCTATAAATGCGCCAGGCTTCACTGAGCTTGGTTCTTCCCAAACAGAGTGGCTTCCTACTTAGCCCTCTCTTTATGCCGCCTCTGGAAAAGGCACTTGCTATTTAAGCATTAAAATGAATGCCAAAAGAATAACCGTTTAGCAAGGGAGTGAAACAGAGATACGTAATTGGCCGTGGGTAAAGCAGAAATAACTGCTCCAGGCTAGCAGTCCCAGATCTACAACCTGACAGAATCTTAAACATGGGAGTTCTGGAAACTTGAGAAAGAAAAAAGGGGGAAAAAAATATTTCTCTCCTCTAATTCTAAATTGCAGCCCCTTAATTCACACAAGTTGCCTTATGCTGTTTCTAATTGGATTAGAATGAATAAGAACCAAAAGAATAATTGGAACATAAACTGAACATATTTATTTTTAACCAATGATATTTTGTGTGGCTAAAAATCCAATAATATATTGTACTTAGAATGGCACATGCCCTTAATTTGCAGGGTAATTGAACTGTTTGATGCTGGATGAAAGGACATAATGTGAAAGTAATTTATTTTAAAGAGCATAAAGTTTAAATGGGTAAATAGAAAGATAAATAGAATTGTTTATATTTTAAAATTCCGGCTGCTCTTTAAAACTAAAACCAGAAAGAATGTACAATATTCTGCGACCTAGAAAGAGCACAGGACTGAGAGTAGGAGAAAAAAAAGGGTTCTAAACTCTAAGCTCCTTGTGGTCATGGAACAGGTCTACCAACACCGCTACATTGTAGTTTCTCAAGCCCTTAATATATAGTGCAGAAAGTGATCAATAAATACCACTGATTGATTTCTAGTCTCTGTTCTGCTGCTGGCCAGCTATGGAACAGGGGCAAGTTATGTAACTTCTCTGGGCCTCAATTTCCTCAGCTGTAAAATGGGGATAAGATACCTGCTTTCCCCGTCTTTTAGACTGTGAGCCCCATGTGGGATAGACATTGTGTTTGATCTAGGCTGTACCTACCTTAGTGCTTAGCACTGGATATGGAGTAAGCACTTATATCGAACTGTACTGAATTTTTAAACTAAGATGGGAATCAATTGCCAGAGGACACTGGCTTCTTTCCTTAGAATTTGACCATCACATGTCAGAATGTATTGCTAACCTGCAGAAACTCTTCCTTTCTTCTGCCCAACAGGGATGAAGCCTTTGACCTCTTGGTGTCCTTAAGTGTGACCAGGTGTCTGGGGAGATCATGGAGGAGGTTCATCTGCCCCTTCCTCCTGGAAAGCCTCTCAAGCTGTGAAAAAAAAAATCCTTGATGATTGCATTTCTTAGTCCTCTAGTCTTTAGAAACAATCTCTCTTTTTCCAGATGTTGTTACAGGGTCTGTAATGAGGTTGATTTTTTTAATGGTATTTGTTAAGCACTTACTATGTGCCAGGCGCCATACTAAGCACTGGGATAGATACAAGATAATCTATGTCCCACACAGGGCTCACAGTTTTAATCCCTGTTTAACAGAGAAGTTGACTGAGGGACAGAGAAGTCAAATGACTTGCCTAAGGTCACACAGCAGACAAGTTCCAGAGCTGGGATTAGGACCCAGGTCCTTTTGACTTCCAGTCCTGTGCTCTAGCCACTAAGTCTTGCTGATTTCAGTCAGGTCCATGCATATCTTGGCATAGTATATAAGTAGCCCCATTTCCGGTCGATCTCATGATAATCATCAATAATATTCATTGAGTGCTTACTATGTGCAGAGTACTGTACTAAACAGTTGGGAGAGTTCAGTACAACAAAGTTGGTAAACACGTTGCCTGCCCACAAACAGCTTAAGGTCTGGAGGGATGATTCACCCAGCCCATGGTTCTGTCCGTGACAATGGTTCCTGGACATAGAGAAGCAGCGTGGTTCAGTGGAAAGAGCCCGGGCTTGGGTGTCAGAGGTCATGGGTTCTAATCCCAACTCCACCACATGTCTGCTGTGTGACCTTGGGCAAGTCACTTCACTTCTCTGCACCTCAGTTCCCTCATCTGTAATATGGGGATGAAGACTATGAGCCCCATGTGGGACAACCTGATCACCTTGTTTCTCCCCCAGCACTTAGAACAGTGCTTTGCAGATAGTAAGCGCTTAACAAATGCCATCATTAAGCACTTAGTACAGTGCTATGCACTTAGTACAGTGCTCTGCACACAGTAAGTGCTCAATAAATATGATTGAATGAATGAATGAATCAGGAGGCACCAAATGATGGTTACCCTTTAATTAATTAGTTAATTAATTAATTATGGTATTTGTTCAGTGCTTACTATGTGCATTATTGAATTGTACTGACCCCTGCTTTTCAGAATATATTGCTAACGTGCAGAAATTCTTCCTTTCTTCTAAGGGCTGGGGTAGATACAAGGTTCTCAGGTTGGACCCAGTCCCAGTCCCATGTGGGGCTCACAGTCATAATCCCCATTTTACAGATGAGGTAACTGAGGCTCAGAGAAGTGGAGTGTCTTGCCCAAGGTCACAATGCAGACAAGTGGCAGAGGCGGGATTAGAACCCAAACTCCCAGGACTGTTCTCTATGCACTATGCCACACTGTGTTCTCCAGTTTAGGAAAGGACCATCTGACATTTCTGGCTTTTGTTGGCTGCATCACCAACTTTCCCTCTAGAGACCCCTCAAACATGAGCAAATCCAAAGCCCTCATGAAGCTATTTCTACATTCTGGCTGCCCAACTTCCTGTGAGATTGAACTCCCAACACTGACCACTCACTGACTGGAGAAATGTTTTCCTTTTCTTGGTCTTGAACCTACCACCTCCACCTTCAATCAATGCCCCATGTTTGGTGAACAATAAGCCTTCTGTTTGCGGAGTCTTCACCCTTCGTGATTTTGTAAACTTTAAAACTTGCTCGACTGTGACCGAGAGATTCCACTCCTACAAAACTCTCACAAGCTGTGGGCCACCCTCCAAAGCAAATGTAAATGATTTTCTTATGAATGCTCTTTTTAGGAAGCATCATAGCCGAATGGATAGGGTATGGACCTAGGAATCCGAAGGACCTGGGTTCTAACCAGAGCATAGAACAGTGCATGGCACATAGTAAGCGCTTAACAAATACCATAATTATCATCATTATTATTAGTAGTAGTAATAATAATAACCACAGCTCTGCCACTTGTCTCCTGTGTGATCTGTGGCAAGTGACTTCACTTCTTTGTGCCTCAGTTACTTCATCTGTAAAATGGGGAATAAGACTGTAAGCTCCATGTGGGACAGGGACTGTCTCCCACCAAATTACCTTGTATCTATCCCAGCACTTATAAGATTGTTGTTGTTGTCTTACGTTGTGAAGTCGTGTCTGACCCATAGCGACGCCATGGACACAACTCTCCCAGAATACCCCACCTCCATCTGCAATGGTTCTGATAGTGTATCCATAGAGTTTTCTTGGTAGAAATATGGAAGTGGTTTACCATTGTCTCCTTCCACACAGTAAACCTGAGTCTCTGCCCTCGACTCTCTCCCATGCTGCTGTTGCCCAGCAAAGTTGAGTTTTGACTTGTAGCAGATTGCCTTCTACTCGCTAGCCACTGCCCAAGCTTTACCAGGAACATAATAAGTGCTTCACAAATACCACAATTATTATCGTTATTATTATTTTCTCTGGACTTCAACACACCACTAACGACAATTATCTTTCCCTGGTTAACTAATATCTCTCACTCATTGCTCTGTACTCCTCTGCCTCCGTTAAGAAATCCCTTGACTCCCCATACTCTGCTCCATTTACCATGTCTCTTCCACCTACCACTGGAGTCCAACCCAACCATCAGCATCCCCATCCAGGCATGATTCCCAGGTCACTGCTCTGTACACTAGGCCACACTGCCTCTCATCAGTAGACAGTCACCCTCCCCATAATTTCACTGATCATTGGGATTGACTAGTGACATCGCAAAAACACACTTGCCATTATTCTTAATAAATGTTCTGTGTTTGTTCCTTCTAAAACTCTTGACCAAAGCCTGTATCCATTATTTTCTGTGTTTTTCCCAGATCACTATATCTCTGGATTGTCCCTTGTTCTGTCTCTGCCAGAACTTCGCACAATGTCAGTAAACAGTAATCATTTAAACAAATACCATTATTATTATCATTAGTAGCAGTTGTAATAAAACTCTGATATAAATGCCAGCTTCATTCAGGAAAATGTTGCTTCATTTCAGAGAATCACAAGCAGCATGGTCTAGTGGAAAAAAGCACGGGCCTGGGAGTTAGGGGACCTAGGTTCTAATCTCGGCTCTGCTTCTTGCTTGTTGTGTGTCCTTGGGTAAGTCACTTTACTTTTCAGTGGCTCAGTTTCCTCATCTGTACCTGTTCTTTCTCCTCCTTAGACTGTGATCCCCATGTGGGACAGGGTCTGTGCCTGACCTGAGACACTTATATCTATTCAGTGCCTGGGAGTCAGAAGGTCATGAGTTCTAACTGTGGCTCTTTCACTTGTCCACTCTGTGGCCTTGGGCAAGTCACTTTACTTCTCTTTGCCCCAGTTACCTCATCTGTACAATGGGGATTGAGACTGTGAGCCTCTTGTGGGACAGGGGCTATGTCAAACCTGACTTGCTTTTATCCACCCTGGTACTTAGTACGGTGCCTGGCATGTAATAAGCACTTAAATACTACAATTATTATTATTATAATCATCATCATCATTATTATTATTGCAGTGCTTGACAATAGTAAGCGCTTAATAAATATCACAATTATTGTCATCATTACTATTATTATTCTTTTCTCCAGGTCCAAATACCCAAATGACCATTTTTCTCTTGCATTGAAAGGCCTACTCGCACATCACCTATGGCCTCAGCTACTGTAAGTTCCCAAAGGAATTCCAGGCTTCAGACCAAGGCCCTTTCTACTGCTGGCTTCCTAAATCCACAGCAAGTGTAAGAAATCAGGAAAAAGGCTAACCTTGCCCCATACTAGTAGATAGAACACCAGGTTTCACTTAAAAATGAATATCGCTTTACTGCTTTTAACCAGCTTCAAAGGAAAAGTTGTAACGCCATTATTCTGCATGTCTGTTTTCCATCAGTCACAATTATATCCCAGTTTCACATCACTCTCCCTGATAGCCCTCAAAGATGTTTGCACTGCAGTGAACACACAATGTATGGATTGAATTAAGCTATCTATAAAAGAGGTTGGATCATGAGTGCTGATGGTCACTTTTCCTTTCTTGAATACCTGAAATGGAGCTGGGGAAGGTTATCATGTTTTACAGCACCAAAGCCAACCTCCTAAAGGTAGATGATTTTAACTACTGATGTTTCAAGCCCTTGAACTTTCAAGTAGTAAAAGTAATGCAATTTATTGAGAACCCACAGAGTGCATTGCAGTGTAGTAAACTCTTGGAAAAGTATGGAAGAATGAAGAAATATGTGCCCTGCCCACAGGGAGCCTATCAGCAAACAGGGAAAACATCAAAGAGATATTTACAAATAATCAGTATTAATAATTGAATGTACTGCAGCCCTTGGTGTAATTCAAACAGGACTTGTCATATAATAATAATAATTAATACAGTTTAGCACTTAGCATGTGCCAAGCACCATACCAAGTGCTGGGGTAGATGCAGGAAAATCAGGTCCCAAATGGGGCTCACAGTCTAAATAGGAGGGAAAACAGGTATTGACTCTCCATTTTAGAAATGAGGGAACTGAGGCTCAGAAAAGTGATGTAACTTGCCCAAGGTCACACAGCAGGTAAATGGCAAAGCTGGGATTAGAACTTAGAAAAGTAACATGATCTAGTAGAGAGGCAGCATGCTCTAGTGGAAAGAGCATGAGCTTGGGAGTCAGAGGACCTGGCTTCTAATCCTGGCTCTGCCACTCATCTGCTGTGGTACCTTGGGAAAGTCACTTCACTTCTCTATGCCTCAGTTACCTCAACTGTAAAATGGGCATTAAGACAGTGAGCCCCAAGTGGGACCAGGACTGTGTCCAACCTGATTATCTTGCATCTACTCCAGTACTCAGAATAGTGCCTGGCACATACTAAACCCTTAAACCCCAAAAAAAATTTTAGAAAGGTCCTCTGAGACTCCCAGGTCTGTGCTCTTTCCACTAGGCCATGCTGCTTCTCTACGTGGCTTTAATCAGCAATAAATAATCATTGTGGTATCTGTTAAGCTCTTATTATAGGCCAAGCACTGCACTAAGCACTGGGATATGTAGAAGATAATCAGATCAGACATAGTCCCTGTCCCACATGGGGTTTGCAGTTTAAGGGGAAAGGAGACCAATTATTGAATCCCCATTTTACAGATGAGGAAACTAAGGCACTGAGAAATGAAGTGACTTCCCCTAGGTAACACAGCAGGATTAGAACCCAGATCTCCTCACTCCCAGCCCTGTTCCCTTTTCCCTAGGCCACATTGCTGTTCTGATGTCAAGGGCTCTGGTAAAAAGGTTAATTTAGATAAATGAATATTCACTTAAAAAGAAGAAAAGAGTAATTCCAACTGGGGAGGTGAATGAAACCCTATTCCCAGTACAACCAGTTCTCTTAGAACATGGGGATGGCTTTCTTGCTGAGTCCCAGAATAAGGAAAACTTGAATTGTTGTTCTCCCCCTATTCCCCTAGGCTCACTGTTTGTTCTGACGCCACATTGTGCTGTATCCAAACTGATGTGCACTGCATTTATCGATCACTTATTGCGTGCAGGGCACTGGACTAAGCGCTTGGGAGAGAACAATATAACAGAGTTGATACACAGGTTTCCTGCCCACAAGGATCTGAAAACTTCACTAACCACGGCTCTCACATGATGGTCGGGCTTAGGAGAAATCTTGAAAATAGCTGGATAATATAGATGGGAAGTCTACAGGGCTATGGAAGTGAAATGGATTTTGTGTATAAAATTCTTGCCTGCACTTTACAGTGCATTGTATCCCCGCCTTCCAGGCAGCTCCTTGACTCCACTGCTCCAACAGGGTGATGACTGATACAGGGACAAAAGAATGTGAGTAACACTGTGGAAACCACTAGTTGTTTCTTCATCTGTAAAATGGGGATGTGATAACTCCTCCCCCTATCATTTAGGCTATAGTCCTGTATGATTCTCATACATAATAATAATAATAATAATGGTATTTGTTAAATGCTTGCTATGTGCCAGGTACTGTACTAAGTGCTGGATGTGCCCCAGTACTTAGTTCAGAGCTTGGTATATAGTAATAATAATAATAATAATTATGGTATTTATTAAGTGCTTAGTATGTGCCAAGCACTATACTAAGCTCTGGGGTGGATACAAGCAAATTCGGTCGGACACAGTCCATGTCCCATGTAGGGCTGTCAGTCACAATCCCCATTTTACAGATGAAGTAACTGAGGCACAGAGAAGCAAAGTGACTTGCCCAAGCTTATACAGCAGGCAAGTGGAGGAGCAGGAATTAAAAAACACAATTATCTAAGATCAACAATAGATGTGAAAGCAAGATATGAGAAGCAGGGGTATGGTAAACATGAATTAGAGGAATTAAAGAATTAGCGGGGCCTCATAAAAAGAGGACAAGGCTGGGAACCAGGAGAGTTGAGTTCTAATGTGACTTTGCCACTTGCCTGGCGAAGTCATCATCATTCATCATGTTGCTAAAATTTGTTCATGACTTTGCACAAATCACTAAACTTCTCTGTGCAACTGTAAAATGGGGATTAAATACTTGTTCTCTCTCCTATTTTAAACTGTGAGCCCCATGTGGGACATGTCCAGGACTGTATCCAAACTGATTAACTTGTATCTACACCAGTGTTTGGCACAAACTAAGTGCTTAACAAAGAGCAGGGGCCTGGGCACCAGATGGCCCTGGGTTCTAAACCTAGCACCACCACTTGTCTGCTGTGTGACTTTGGGCAAGCCACTTAACTTCTCTGTGTCTCAGTTAACTCATCTGTAAAATGAGGATCAAAGCTGTGAGCCCCATGTAGACTATGGACCGTGTCCCACCTGACTAGCCTGTATCTACCCCAGAACTAGTACAGTGCCTGGCATGTAGTAAGTGCCTAACAGATACCATAAAAAATCCTATGTGGATTAAATATCCGTCATCCCTCCCCCTTTGTCTATGAACTCTGGGTTAGTTAGGATCTGTTTCAGATCTAATTATATTGTAGCTACCCCAGTGCTTGGCACATTGCAAATGTTTAACAAAATATCACTGCTTTAAGGTTTGGTTTCTAGTGGTCCCTGTTCAGTGTAACATTGTTTTCTGACTCAGTTACCCTCCTGCTAGTATTGAAGAATTGAAGAATTTTGATGGCTGTTACTCAACAGAGGATCCTCCACTGTTTATATACAGCAAATACAGCCTCCAAGTTGGCTTGGCACTTGAAACTCCCATCTCATAAAAGTCCACAAAACCTGAAAGCCTCGTGGATGGCAATAAAATGCATTCCCGGGAACATTAGATAACGGAAAGCAATGGTCTTCTGGAATTGAAACGCATCGCGAGCTGCCTGTTGGGTAGTCTGCCAATCCATCAGGATTCATCACCCCAAAGAGCACTAGGTTCTGAAAATAGAAAAATGAAGACTCACCTCAAAGCAGGGCTCTTTTATGGTATTTGTTAAATGCATGCCTTGTGCCAGGCACTGTACTAAGCGCTGGAGTATGTACCAATGAATCAGATTGGACACAGTCCCTGTCTGGCAGAGGATTTACAATCTTAATCCTCATTTTACAGATGAGGTGACCAAGGAAAAGAGAAGCTAAGTGACTGGCCCAAGGTCACACGGCAGATAAGATGGAGCTGGGATTAGAACCCAGGTCCTTCTGACTTCCAAGCCTGTGCTCTATCCACTAGACCATGCTGCTTCTTAAACTAAATCACCAGGAGTTGCTTTGGCTTGTTCCCCGAATTCCTGGATGGGAGGCATGGGGCCTTCAAGTGAAGAATCAAGAAGGACAGGATCATGCAGGCGTGAATGCTGAGGAGCGTGTCCGCCACAGCCTTCGTGGGGTTTTGGGGGTAGGCAACTCAATCTACCACTCAGAGAGTTAAAGAAACCTCCACTGACAGTACTAAGCACCTGGGCTGATCTGATATATATTCATTCAGCAGAGGGCAGTGGATTACATACGTGAACCATTCATCATGTTGCTAAAATTAGATCCTGCTTAGGAGGAATGATATATTACTGATTACATAATAAAGATAGCTATATTTCTCATGAGAAACAGAAGGGAGAGATAGATTTGGGCAGGAGGCAAATATATCTGGGGTCTGAAAAATGAATTCATTATGTATTTAATCTTTATACCATTCTTGGGAAATAAATGCAGGCATACATCACATGTGTTTTAAAGTGACTTGGTAATTAACATTGTTACACATGAGGAAAATCCAAGTTCTCAGGAGTGAAGTCATGTAATGAGTCAGGGAAAGCCTAATAAAAACCTTGAATTTGTCAAGGGCTTTATTTTTTCAACGGGCTTTGACATTACTTATCTCATTTTGTTCCTACAACATCCCTGTGAGGTAAGGAATGATGGTATCATTATCTCTATTTAACAGATGCAGAAACTGAGGCACACAGAGCATTAGTTCTGTTAAGAAGGACGCTTCAAACTAGATTCATGCCTGCCAAAGATCATCTCTCCTCCAAGAGGACTTCCCTGATAAATATTTTTTCTCCCCAGTCAGTCCTACCCTACTTACACAGTTATTCCCCTGTAGCATTTCTGTACATATCAATCGATCAACTGTATTTATTGAGAGATTATTGTGTGCAGAGCACTGCACTAAGTGCTTGGGAGCATAAAATATAACAGAATTGATAGACATGTTCTCTGCCCAAAAGGAGCTTACAGTCTAGAGGAGCTGACATTCCCTTCCAACTTGCATACTCATCTTCACATCCACTGTTCCTCTTTTCCATCTGGAATTTATATTGCATTTGTCTCTCCTACCAGATTATAAAATACCCGAATGCAGGGATGGATCTTCCAATCTATCTTCCAATCTCACCCAACCACTCTGGATAGTGCTCTTCATAAAGCAGGTGCTGGACAAATACTACTAATGGATTGACTGATTCATGTGAGGGTGACCAACATTATTAGGCCTGTTTGCCATCAGTGGGGAAGAAGGAAAGGAGGAGAAGCTGGGGAAAATAAGTTGGTGGGCTGGGAGGAGAAGTCTTCTCCCCAGGAAGGTGTCAGTTAATAATAATTGTGGTATTTGTTAAGTGCTTGCTGTGTGCCAGGCACTGCACTAAAAGCAGGGATAGATACAAGTTAATCAGGTTGGACACAGTCCCTGTCCCACACGGGCCTCACATCTCAATCCCCATTTTACAGATGAGGTAATTGAGGCACAGAGAAGTGACTGCCTGAGGTCACACAGAAGAAAAATGGCAGATCCAGGATTAGAACCCATGACCTTCTGACTCCCAGGGCTGTGCTCTAGCCACTACTCCGTGCTGTAGAGGGAACTGAGGTATAAAGAAGTTAAGTGACTTGCCCAGGTCACACAGCAGGCAAGTGGTGGAACTGGGATTAAACCCCAGGTCCCAAGCCCATGTTTTATCTCATAGGCCACACTTTTTCCCTTCTCAGCTAGAGCTTTCTGCCAAAAACTGGGGAACAGAGGACTGCAGAGATAGCAACACAGCTCCAGAATATTTGCCAAGTAATCCCCCTTACACTACACTTGCGAGTTTACCTTGCTTACTTATTAGCCTATAGGTCTGGTTGAACTAGTTGTTTGGGGGAAGACAACAGTCCCATTTCAGAGATAAGCTGGTTGAATTGTAAAACTATTATTATCATTATTGTCATTATTATGATTATTTTTATTGGAATAGCCCAAGCTGGTGACCCCTGGACTGCCAACCCAAGTTATCATCCTCAGGTATGTAGCAAAAAGAAGTGGGCTTGCTTTCCTTGAGCAAAGGATTCATCAGGAGTGGTGAAACAAGACTGTATCTCAAAACAGAAATGGGACCTGTAAGGGAGAAAGAAAAAGAACTATCTTCACATACTTTTTCTCTCTTCTGCATTGCCTAGGCAAGTGGATCTGTCCCCTTTAAGCATTTGATTTTCACCCCACAGCACTTATATACTTATCCATAATTTGTTTTAATGCCTGTCTCCTCCTCTAGACTGTATGTTCCTTGTGGACAGGGAATGTGGTGCTGACTCTATTGCACTGTACTCTACCACATACTTTGTACAGTGCTCTGCACACAGTAAGTGCTCAATAAATATCATTAATTGATTAATTGATAGAGGAAGTGCCAAGGGGAGGGTGAGTCAGGCACTGGCTTTTCTTCTCACAGGGACACAGGATTTCACCTCTAGCTACGTCATCTTCAAAAACAAAGGACACTGCTCTATAAAGCACATAATAATGGTACTTGTCAGGCACTTACTGTGTGCCAAGCTCTGTTCTAAGCAAAGGGGTAGATGCAGGATAATCAGGTTGGACACAGGCCCTGTCCCTCCACTTTACAGATATGGTAACTGAGGCACAGAGAAGTTAAGTGACTTGCTCAAGATCACACAGCAGACAAGTGGCCGAGCCAGGATTAGAACCCAGGTCCTTTGATTCCCAGGTCCATGCTCTTTCCACTAGGCCATGCAGCTCCTAGCCATATCTCCATGTACACACAAGGGAAGGGTGGCAAATGTCCAAGGCAAATAATCTCTCCTTCTTCACATAACAGAAGTCCATCTCTTCAGTTGAGAATTTCTTCAAGTCTCTACAGTCTCAATAAAAGAGATTCCAGAAGCCATTTATAAGTGCAAAACCCAGCACATTTTGATGTGTATTTCCCCAAGATGAGACTTTACATCTGGATGAACATAGAAACAGGCAGAAACTCCACTATACCCTAGAAATGTTTTGCTCAGATATTCTTTTGGTTGGCACTCGGAAATTAACCAGCAAGTCCGTAAGGGCGCAGTGTAGCCTAATGGAAAGATCTTGAGAGTCAGGAGACCTGGGTTTCAGTCACTGGCCTGCTGTGTGACTTTGGGCAAGTCCTTTTACCTCTCTGGGCCTTAATTTTCTCATCTGTAAAATTGAGGGTTATAATACCTGTTTCTCCCTGCCTCACAGAGATCAAACAATCAATGATATTTATTGAACACTTGCTGTGTGCAAACCACTGTACTAAGAGTTTGGGAAAGTACAATACAACAGAATTAGCAGACAAATTCCCTGATGGTGTGAGGACAAGGCACTTATCTTCTCTGGAACTAAATTTCTTTGCCTTTCAACTCAGGGATTCCCCTGCCGCTAACCCCCCTCACTGTACCTCGTTCTTGCCTGTCCCGCTGTAGACCCCTGGTCCATGTCCTTCCCCTGGCCTGGAATGTCCTCCCTCCACACATCTGCCAAGCTGACTCTCTTCCACCCTTCAAAGCCCTCCAGGAGGCCTTCCCAGACTGAGCCCTCTTTTTTCTCTCCTCCTCCCCATCTCCCTCAGCCCTACCTCCTTCCCCTTCCCACAGCACCTGTACATATACTTGTACAGATTTGTTACTCTATTTTACTTGTACATATTTACTATTCTATTTATTTTGTTAATGGTGTTCATATAGCTTTAATTTTATTTGTTCTGATGATTTTGACACCTGTCTACGTGTTTTGTTTTGTTGTCTGTCTCCCCCTTCTAGACTGTGAGCCCATTGTTGGGTAAGGGACCGTCTCTATATGTTGCCGGCTTGTACTTCCCAAGCTCTTAGTACAGTGTTCTGTACAAGGTAAGTGCTCAATAAATACGATTGAATGAATGAATGAATGAAAGGGAGATGGAGTCGTTCAAGATAGGATGAATGGCTATTGAGTGATGGGTAATTCATTCAATTCATTCATTCATTCATATTTATTGAGTGCTTAGTGTGTGCAGAGCATTGTACTAAGTGCTTGGAAAGTAGAATTCAGCAATAGAGACAATCCCTGCCCACACCAGGCTTACAGTCTAGAAGAGGAGAGACAGGCACCAAAACAAATAAACAGACATCAATATAAATAAATAGAATTATAGATATATACATGTCAAAACAAGTAAACAGACATCAATATAAATAAATAGAATTATAGATATATACATATATACATAAGTGCTGTGGAGCGGGGGGGGGAAGGGCAAAGGGATTGGATCTATAGATTAATGATAATCTCTCGCTGACAAATCTGTTTAGAAAATCTATTCAAGGGAACAAATCTAGAATTAGTCAAAGCTTTGGTTTTCTGTCTCTAGTTAAGATCCACCATTTCATTCCTGGGAAATAGCTCAATTCCTCCCAGCTCTCTGACAAAGCAGAGGTCAAAGGGGTCAGAAACACCATAAAGCACAGATATTGCCTATTTGCGGGGCTTTCCACTTCCAAACAGAAGTAATTTTGGTACTTGTTAAGTGCTTACTCTGCACACAGTAAGCGCTCAATAAATACGATTGATTGATTCCAAGTACTGTACTAAGCACTGAGGTAGACATAACTGAGGTTTGACATAGTCCCCATCCCACTAGGGGCTCACAGTCTAAGTAGGGAGTAGGATTTAATCCCCCTTTTACAGATGAAGAAACTGAGGCACAGAGAAGTAAAATGACTTGCCCAGGGTCATACAGAAGAAACAGACAAGTGTTAGAGCTGGAATTAGAACCCAGGTCCTCTGACTCTCTGGCTCATATTCTTTCCACTAGGCACCCCCATGCTCCCCATCCCTGCTCCCCACCACCACCATATTACATAGACAGTTGATGCTGCTCTTCTCAGACAAAGCCCCAGAAATCATAGCTCAGGTTTCCTAGATTTCCCCCCACTTTTTTTTTTTTTTCTGTTTTGCTATCTTCCTGGGTAAGGCCATTGGATGAAGTGAATAGGCTGGAAAAGTAAATGAAACTGGAACACAGTATTTCCACCTGAGGGTCTCGGATTTAGATCGTATCAAAGCCCAAAACCTGCACTTAGGAGGCCAGAGAACAATCATTGCCTTGACAGCCCGTAATAACAACAACGCTAAATGGAATCAAACACAGAGACCTCCTTAAAACAGAGCCACAGCCAAAGAGGCCACTGTCTGGATTTGTCTTTATGGGGACAGTGCTATTTTCTTTCAAATGAAAATGATTTGACTGCCCAAAGCCATTTCTTCTTATGAATGATAGGAGATAATTTTTTATTGATCTTATTTTTTAATCTGGGTCACATGGGTCCTCCTCTCTAAGGATGAAGCAGACAGCATGTTCTATAAATCAAACGAATAAATGAATTGGGAAAGAAACAACATAACATAGTATAAAAATATCTCTCTCACTCCATCACACTGTTTAGTACTTTTAAAACTGAAAAATGTCACCCAAAGGGTAAATAATCAGAAAGGGAAAATCATAAAGAGAACTATTTTGTAGTCTAAATCCCAAAAAGAAAGCACTTAACATGGTTTTCACATTTTCCCAATTCCTGAAATAACTTTGAAATAAGCAGAATTCTGGATGCAAATACCTGAATCAAAGTTTGCAAAGATCAGTCAAAACATAGGACTTGGAGACTTAAGGCTAGAAGCCTCATTACATACCTGCCATCATTTGACACAGACACAAATTCTTGAGCTTTTATGGATAAACACAAGAGACATAATCTACTTTACCTTCTAATGCTCATGATGTGAATTTTCTAAAATGGTAAAATGTATTTGAATAAGGAAAAGAGGTCCTACTGCACAATAAAATGTAAAGCTCATAAATAATCAGCTGACAAAATAACAAAGGATCATACTGCTCCGTGTAAAGTCGATGATACAAAAAAATTAATTTTTGAGAACCACATAGTGCCACTCAAGCTATTAGTGATTAAGGAAGATGCTCAGTGTCTGGCATACCCCAGGTTTTCCATGAGCACATATTCAACATAGCTGTTCTTCATTTAAAACAAAGAAATCGGGTAAATAAATTAGGAACACTGTGTACTTCTGATCATAGCAGAGAATATAAATCAGGTGAGATGAAAAGGAATTTTTCATTGAGGATTGTCTATTATCAGCTATCTCATCAGCCAGTGTGATAACAACTTCTGATAGGCTGCTGCCCCTTGTCATCTTATCATTCGTTCATTCAATTGTATTTATTGAGTGTTTACTGTGTGCAGAACACTGTACTAAGCACTTGGAGGGTACTATATAATAGTAAACAGACACATTCCCCACCCACGAGTTTACAGTCTAGCTTACATCCCCCCGCCCCCAGACTATAAACTCATTGTAGGCAGGGAACGTGTCTACCAACTCTGTTATATTGTCATAATCTGCTCCCTCATTTAGTACATTGCTCTGTGCACAGAAAGCATTCAGTAAACATGATTGATTGATTGGTCTTTTAGGTCTTCACACTAGGTTCCTTCTTCTTTAAATAGTCCCATCCTAGTCCTTACCCAAGGAAGTCACTCCAGCAGCCACCACCCAGCCAACACACCTGGAATCGCCATGTCTTTTCCGAGATTTTGATGCGACTGTCAGCCGGCTCACCCGTACTGACAGAGTCTATTTGTTCCTTCCTTTCGAAGGGCAGGGATCTTGGGTGGGCAAGATTTGCTCCCCGTTGGGCAAAGAGGAGATATAACAGAGCCTTCAAAGGGGCCCTGAATTCCTTACCTCTCGAGGAACCCTTAAGTTGAAAGCCCATGGGCTCAGGAAAAATGCAGGTCGGAGAGTGAGATCTGCTCAAGTTGTCACTACACTGAACGGCGAGGGTGGGGTGAAAGAAGAGCACTAAAGTGTGATTCTTCATGCTCTGCCAGACTACCAGTGGGTGCCCCAGCAGGCAGAAAGATAATGACAATAATAATAACAATAATTATGGTATTTGTTTAGTGCTTACTATGTGCGAGGGACTTTACTAAACGCTGGGGTGGATTCAAGCAAATCGGGTTGGACATAGTCCCTGTACCACGTGGGGCTCACAATCTCAATCCCCATTTTACAGATGAGGTAACTGAGACCCAGAGAAGTGAAGTGACTTGCCCAAGGTCACATAGCAGACAAGTGGCAGAGTCGGGATTAGAACCCATGACCTTGTGAATCTCAGGTCCATGCTCAATCTACTGCACCATGCTGAAACCAGAGCTCTTTCTCCTGAATGTACAAGATCCACCCACCTTGCCAAGTGGGAAATGTAGTTTGGGAGCACCACAAAAACCATCACCTCACCACAAAAACCTAATCTCCAGATTGTAAACTCACTGTGAGCAGGGAACGTGTCTAACAAATCTGTTACATTGCACTCTCCCAAGGCCTTAGTAAAGTAAGCACTGAATAAACACATTTAATTGAAGAATAAGTTTTCTTCTTCCCCCTCAGAAATTCAGTTCCACCTCTAAAAGGATACTGAACACTTTCACCATTAGGCTCTCAGAATGTTCATTTGTTTCCAAGAACAATCACACAGCGAAGTCAATAAATTAAACAGAGGCTGGAGTCAGGCACTATTGTCAAATTAGAACCTGATTCTCTTCCCCATTTCTCATTAGCTTTGGCCCGCTCTATAGTTACCCTTTGGGGGATAAGCCTAGATATTATAAGAAAATGTTCATGAGCAGTGTTGCCCAGTGGATAGAGCATGGGCCTGAGAGTCAGTGGACATGAGTTCTTAGCTCTGCTACTTGTTGGTTCTGTGGCCTTGCGTAAGTCACTTAACTTCTCTGTGCTTCAGTTTCCACAGTTGTAAAATGGGGATTCAATAGTTGTTCTTCATCCTACTTGGACTGTGAGCCCCATGTGGGATAGGGACTGTGTTCAACCTGATTATCTTATATCTACCCTAGTGCTTAGCATTGTGCCTGGCACGTAGTAAGTGCCTAACAAATGCCATTAAAAAGAAAAGTGCTGAGAATTGACATAAATACATAGGCCGATGATGGCTGTGGGCTGACATGACTTGGGGTGTTGTGAAAGAATTGGGGAAGGCTTCCTTGAAGAGGTGAGATTATAGGAGGACTTCAGAAAGCAGGAGAACTGTCATCTGATGGAATTCCTGGCAGGGGGAATGGTAAGAGTGAGGAATCAGAGGCAGCGAGAGCAAGATCCATTTAGAAAGTAAGTCTGGGAGGAGCCAAGAGTGCTAGCTGAGGAGAGGAACAAATTCCTAAAATGGGGAGTGATTGGTGGAGAACGTTGAAGGCAATTATAAGAAGTTTTTGCTTGAGGAGGAAAATAAGTAATCAATCAATCAGTGATATTTATTGAGTGCTTACTATGTGCAAAGCACTGTATGAACTGCTTGGGAATGTATAATGTGACAAAGTTGTTATACATGTTCTCATCATTTTGTTTACTGCCATCCTTTCTAGAATATTAGGGAGGAGCGAGGGCAGTTTTATTTGAGGAAACAAATTGCTCTTATTCAGGTACTAGGTAGTTCTCTACTAGTTTGAATAGCTTTCTGTTCCTCCTCCTCTTCAGCAAGCAGTATATCCAGGTGGAACTTTTAGAGTCAAAAGTCATCTGTAAAACAGGAGTTGCGCACCTTCTTTCCTTACCTCTTACCACAGGATTTAATCCAGTGCTTGGCATCTAGTAAACAATAAATACCATAATATCAGCTAATAAGCGCTCAATAAATACCATTGTTTGATTGATTAGGATGGGGATTGTATCCAATTTGGTTATTTTGCATCTACCCCTCTCGACTATAAGCTTGTTGTGGGCTGGGAATGTGTTTAGTACGGTGCTCCGTACACAGTAAGCACTCATTCATTACCTGATATTAAATCATCACAGTGAGTATCAACGGTAATGATAAGTCTCTGAGCATCTACAAGTGTTAGGGAGAAGCAGCGTGGCATAGAGGATAAAATGTGGGTCTGGGTGTCAGAAGGTCATGGGTTCTAACCCTGGCTCCGCCACTTGTCTGCTGTGTGACCTTGAGCCACTCACTTCATTCCTCTGTGCCTCTGTTCCCTCATCTGTAAAATGGGGATTGAGCCTATGAGCCCCACATGGGACAGGGACTGTGCCCAACTCGATTTGCTCGTATCCACCCCAGCACTTAGACCAGTGCCTGGCACATAGTAAGAGCTTAACAAATTCCATCATTATTACCACCCTCGATCCTCAATTTTGGGGTGGGAAAACTTAGGCAGTCATTGGAACAGATCTCATCAATTCTTCCCCTCTCCAGGCCTGCCCTCATCCAGGTGCAGATTGGTATCCTAGGTAGAGACAGGCTTTCAATAAGAGGATGGGTCTTCCCAAGACCTTTCAGCCTTCTCCTAAACATCCATCAAAAGATCAGATCTTCTGCCCACCACCACCTTCTGCAAAACAGCAGTGTAGGGGCTGGAGAAGAAAAAGTAGTTGTGATCAGAATGAGATAGGCTAATAATAATAATGATAACAATAATAGTATTTGTTAAGCACTCATTATGGGTTGATCACTATACTAAGCACCGGGGGAAAAACAAGATAATCCCTGAACCTCTTGGGGCTCATAGTCCAAGTAAGATGAGAGTTGAAAAGGCAGAAAGATGTTCTCAAATCCACAGATGCAGAGCCAAATACTTCGGATTTGGGGGTCCCGTGCCTTGAGACCTTATTCCCCCACTCCACTCAAGGTCAATCCAGATGTATTGAGCATCTGGGTGCAGATCACTGTTCTAAGCACTTAGGAGAGCACAATAGAGTTAGTAGACATGATCCCTGCCCTTAAGGAGCATACAATATTGTGGGAGAGTCAGAAATTGAAAGGGAGAAGGATTTGTTGGGTTTTTAAACATCTTTCTGTTTGATGCAAACTTTAACACTGAGCCAAGTTAGGTGGTGTCATTTCTACCACCCTGCAGGTGGCCACCATCTCTCTGAGCTTCAGTTTCCTTGTATGGAAATTGGTATAAAATATCTGATCTCCCTACCCCTTAGATTATGAGCCCGATGTGGTTTAGGGTCTGTGTCCTGATCTGATTATTCTGTATCTTCCCCAGAGTGGAGTCCAGTGCTTGACTCAAAGCAAGTATTTATTAAAACTGGAATTATTGGTGGGTAGGGCCCCTTGGATATTTTTTTCCTGCCAGGGCAAATAGATAACATTACGGCAAAGGAGACATTTAGAGGTCTTAGAAGAAATTTTCCAACAGACCTCTTATTTCTTAATCAATCAATCATATTTTTCGAGTGCTTACCATGTGCAGAGCACTGTACTAAGTGCTTGGGTGAATACAACACAACAATATAACAGACACAGTCCCTGCCCAAAACGAGCTTCCAGTCAAGGTTGGGCAGGGAAGACATTCATTCATTCATTCAAGTGTATTTATTGAACGCTTACTGTGTGCAGAGCACTGTACTAAGTGCTTGGGAGAGTACAATATAACAATAAACAGAAATTACACAAAAAAGCAGCATGGCATAGTGGATAGAGCATGGTCCTAGGAATATAATCCCAGCTCTGCCACTTGTTTGCTGTGTGACCTTGAGTAAGTCACTTTACTTCTCTGTGCTTCAGTTACCACATCTGTAAAAGGGGGATTGAGATTGTGAGCCCCGTGTGTGACAAGGGACTGTGTCCAACCCCATTTGCTTGTATCCACCCCAGTGCTTAGTACAGTGCTTATTAAGCGCTTAGCAAATGTCATAATTATTATTATTATGGATAGGTATATAATTGCTGTGGGATTGGGTTTGGTGAATAAAGGGAGCAAATCAGGGCAATGCAGAAAGCCTGAAATACTATAAAGCACTGAATTTCCCTTCCTACCCAATCGCAGGCTCTCATAGGAGCAGAGCCCCCCATTTTTATCCCTCATTCCAGTCCCCAAATACAGCTGAGCAGGGGGGTAAATAGTAATAAATTGCCTGCCCTTAAAGCCCTGTGAATGATTCCATTTGCTGGCCCTATTGCAAGATAGGTAGGGTTATTACTAGTCAAGCAGAAAAGACAGTGGTGGTGGAGGGGGCGGGTGGGGGGAATTTCAGTCCACCAAGTGTGACATTACACTGGAGAAGTAAAGCGTTCAATTAGAGTGAAAGGTTAGAAGGCTGACAGAAACCTGATCTGCACGCCCTAATTACAGAGTCTCCCCTTCACAAAACTGACACAAATGTTAAGCCGAATTAAATGTTGTCTAATTAACTATCATACACAAAGCTTCAAAGCAGGATGACTACATGTTATTTAGCAAAGCGAGTGAAAACACCAGGACTTGTGAATTACCAATCAAAAGAGCCCTGCCATGTAGGCTAACTGGGTTAAGCCATTTCATCTTCACATACCTCTCCTTGGAGTGCCCTGCTTGTAATATTTGCAGAAAAAGGCAATCCTTAAACAGTTTCACACAATGAGGTGTGAGGCTTGAGAGGGTTTCTGCTCAACACCCGGACCTGACTAGCTGCCAAAAGCCATTATTGAATGGGCCAAGCTGATGACTGATAGCAGAAAACAAACAGTGCCTGTAATTCATGAAAACACACACTGCCTGACCTAAGCCTAAAAGTGGCGAGTGACAGTTCAGATAATGGAATTCTAATAGGGCCCTCCTTGAAATGACTCCTTCAGTGGATTCCTCACGGATATCCCCTAGTTGGGATCCCCAGCTATTTACTCGGAGAAGCGTATTTATCGGGATGGCCAGAATCACATCCTCTAGTTCTTGTGTGTTTAAACTTCATTTCTACCAAGCTCTCCGATAGATGTTCCAGTTGGAGGCTGTTCATATATTGCAATGATGAAACTGGTCTCCTGTTTCAGTTTAACTCGGGAAAAACACAGCTCAGAAGGCAGGGTTCTCCATTTGTTTCACTTAAGAGTCGATGTCCGCTCCTTATTTCCTCACTTATTTATTCTTCTATTTCATTTTCCCATTCACTTGTAGAGGGTTTCGCATGCTGAATCAGTTTGGCACATAGTAACCGCTTAAAAAATAACACCCATTTCTAGCATTCACAAGAGTTCCGTATACTGTCTGCACTTTACGAAAACACTTAAAATTGATTTAATTTCCCCAGGCAATGCCAGGCAAGGAAGTTGGCATAGGTCTAAGGCACAAATTCAAGGCTACCAAATTCAACACACGTCCTTACCCAGATTTTCAGCCAAAACATGTTAAAAAAAATCCCTTCGAATAGCTGTCGGGTTATTTTGAGATCGCCCTCCAAATCAGCTTTACTAAATTCCCCTGAAACCCTCACTCTTCTTGCAGGAGTTACTAGATTACACCTGTAATAAACATATCAGGTTGGATTCAGTTGCCCTCAAAATATGTTCTCAAAACGTGTCTTGTAACAATACCTTCCATTTATATAACTTCAGTGAGTTTGTAGTATGTTTATGTATAACAACCCTATCAGGTAGCGGGAAGCAGGTTTTGTCATCTCCTTTTTTTATTGTCATTCCCATTTTACAGATGAAGAAACAGAGACCCAGAGAGGTTAAGTGATTTCCTCCAGGTCACACAGCAGACTAAGGGCAGAGTTGGGACTAGAACCCAGCTCCCCTAGACCCCTGCTCGTTACAATTTACTTGTTTTCCTTTGTTGAAACCTGCCCAAATTCATTCATTCATTCAATCATATTTACTGAGCACTTACTGTGTGCAGAGCACTGTACTGAGTGCTTGGGAAGTACAAGTTGGCAACATATAGAGACAGTCCCTCCCCAACAACGGGCTCACAGTCTAGAAGGGGAAGACAGACAACAGAACAACAAAACAAAACATGTGGACAGGAGTCAAGTCGTCAGAACAAATAGAATTAAAGCTAGAT
Organism: Tachyglossus aculeatus; assembly: GCF_015852505.1. Taxonomy (NCBI): domain Eukaryota; kingdom Metazoa; phylum Chordata; class Mammalia; order Monotremata; family Tachyglossidae; genus Tachyglossus; species Tachyglossus aculeatus. The sequence continues at coordinate 6,308,574 of NC_052076.1, read as the reverse complement.
GCATGTCATTAACAAAATAACTAGAATAGTAAATATGTACAAGTAAAATTAAGGAGTAATAAATCTGTACAAACATATATACAGGTGCTTTGGGGAGGGGAAGGAGGCAGGGCAGGGGGGGTGGGGAGAAGGAGAGGAAAAAGATGGCTCAGTCTGGGATGGCCTCTTGGAGAAGGTGAGCTCTCAATAGGGCTTTGAAGGGAGGAAGACAGCTAGCTTGGCCGATGTGTGGAGGGAGGGCATTCCGTATAAAGGTTTACTGCTAGACTAAAATCCTCTGGACTGTGACTCTCTCTAGACTGTGAGCTCTTGAATGATTGAATAATTAAATAAAACATCAAGCAAAATCCTGTGCCTAAGTCTTGGTCCCCATTTTGCAGATGAGGTGGCTGAGGTCCAGAGAAGTGGAGTGACTTGCCCAGGGTCACATAGCTGACAATTGGTGGAGCCAGGATTTGAACCCATGACCTCTGACTCCAAAGCCCATGTTCTCTCAACTGAGCCACGCTGCTTCTCTATGTTGCTGACTTGTACTTCCCAAGCGCTTAGTACAGTGCTCTGCACACAGTAAGAGCTCAATAAATACGATTGAATGAATACATAAGCTAGTACAAGAAAAATGAAAAGTGCTCTATTCCCTTTGGCTCTTCTAATTCCTTGTCTCTAACTTCTCCAGCTTTCACTGGTTAACAAAGTTCCCCAGAAAATTTTCTCCAGTATTCACATATTTATAGAGATAAGTCGATTTTGACACCTGTCTCCATGTTTTGTTTTGTTGTCTGTCTCCCCCTTCTAGGTACTGTGAGCCCGTTGTTGGGTAGGGACCATATATATATGTTACCAACTTGTACTTCCCAAGCGCTTAGTACAGTGCTCTGCACACAGTAAGCACTCAATAAGTACAATTGATTGAATGAATGAATAAATAAGACCTGCCTTGGATTACCAGCCACCTGCTGCATAAAAATATCAGACAGGCTGGTTCTTCACCAATCAATAAACTTTAAACAAAATGAACACTAAATTCATGAACCTGGTTCACCTTTCAGATTAAAGAAACTATCTATTTAATATTGGTTTCAAGGGAGCTGCTAATATCTTGCAGCAAATTGACTAATTAAAATATGTTTGACTTTAATTCCATTACTTTTACCAGGCACCCGGAAGAGAGTGCCATTAAAGTGAGGCTTGGCTTGATTTATTAGTTAAGGGGGAGTTGGAAGAAAATTGGCATAAAACAGGTTATTCAACCATCACTAATTCCATCCTGGACTTTGGGGAATAAATGTGGTGGAGCTATGTGAAAGTGAAAGTTATCTTTAGCCCCTAAAATTACCAGTCCAAATTTTCTTCTTACTCATCTAGCTCTAAACCTCCCCCAGGAATTTCACATGAAACACCAGCAGTCTTTTCTCCTCAACTCATGGAAACAGACCCTCAGGTCGGGACAGCAGGCATTTCTCCCTTACTCAAAGCAAAGTCATGTGCATGTAGGTAGCCCAGGACATTGGCCACATAATTGTGAAGCTGTCAGGGCATGCTGGGTGTCTGACCAGCCCTATTTAGGGACACACGGGGCTCTCTGAGTTGAGGGGCATCCAGAAAAGGTATTTCAAACATTGCCTGACTCTGCTCATTGGAAATCTGTGTGTGGTGGCCTGAAATCTTGCAGGCCCATTACCAAATCAGTCAATCAACAGTATTTATTGTGTGTTTATTCTGTTCAGAGTTCTGAACTGAGTGCTTGGCAGGGACAGAGTTAGTAGATACCATCCCTGTCCTCAAGAAGTTCATAATATACCAAAGTTTAAGAAAACAACTGCAAAGAATGCCCATGTTCCTACACCTAAGGAATGCCAGTCTCAGTTTGGGAAGCGGATACGCACTGACAGTCAAACAATCTCACTTCCGTCCTTCAAAGCCCTACTGAAGGCTCACCTCCTCCAAGAGGCCTTCCCCGGCTAAGCCCCCCTTTTCCTCAGCTCTCCCTCCCCTCCACGTTGCCCCGACTCACTCCCTTTGCTCTACCCTGCTCTCCCCATTCCGGAGCACTTGCGTGTATATATGTACATATCTATTATTCTATGTATTTATATTGATGCCTGTTTACTTTTTTGATGCCTGTCTCCTCCCTTCTAGACTGTAAGCCTGGTGTGGGCAGGGATTGCCTCTCTTTATTGCTGAATTGTACTTTCCAACTGCTTAGTATAGTACTCAATAAAGCACAGAAAGAGCTCAATAAATACGATTGAATGAATGAATGAACTAACACCAAAACCCACCATCACATTATGTGGTTTCACCCTCACAGGCATCAATAATCTCTTTTAAACACACACACACACACACACACACACACACACCCTCCCTTCCTGAGGTCAAACAAATGTCCATTTGAAGCAAAGTCATACAAGTCTTAGTGGCAGGATAGCTCACAGTCAATCAATAAATTTAATTTATTAAGCACTTACTGTGTGCAGAGCACTGTACTAAGAGCTTGTGAGAGTTTAATACAGTTGGTAGACACGAGCCATGCCCTTTACAAGTTTACAAGTTAGTGGTGGGTGGGGGACTGACAATAAATGCATTTCAGATAGGAAAAGCAACAGAGTATAAAAACATAGGGTGCTCTGAGTATCAAGGTGCCTCTCTAGACTGTAAGCTCATTGTGGGCAGGAAACACATCTGCTAACTCTGTTGCACTGTACTAAGCCAAGCCGTGTGGCTTAGTGGAAAGAGCCCGGGCTTGGGTGTCCGAGGTCCTGGGTCCTAATCCCAGCTCCGCCACTTATCAGCTAAGTGACTTTGAGCAAGTTACTTCACTTCTCTGGGCTTCAGTTCCGTCATCTGTAAAATGGGGATGAAGACTGTGAGACCCCCGTGGGACAACCTAATCACCTTGTAACCTCCCCAGTGCTTAGAACAGTGCTTTGCACACAGTAAGCACTTAATGCTATTATTATTATTATTATTATTATTATCAAGTGCTTTTAGTACAGCTCCCTGCACATCCTCAGTAAATATGATTGCTATGAACACAAGTGTGGCTTCATTCTGATTAGAGAAAAAGGAAAGGCATTATTGGAGATGTGGTCATCATTCAGCTGGATTGGAGAAAGCCATTTTTCTCAGGGACCTTCCAGATTCATTCAATCGTATTTATTGAGCTCATACTGTGTGCATAGCACTTTACTAAGCACTTGGGAAGTACCGATTGGTCCATGGCTTCTTTCTGGCAGACTGGCCCAGAATCTGCTCGATTAACCTTAAACATCCAACTCTTCCTTCTTGAGAAAAGAAACTGTAGCAAAACTGGAAACTGCCCTCTGTTGTCTCGGCATTTAGAATGGAACTGTTTTGTCGGCTCTAAATCCAGAGGGTCGGGTTTCTCAAACAAGTGATTTAGCTCAGGGGCCAAAATAATAGAACAGGAGAATAGGTCTCTAGGTCTATTTAATCCTACCTTTCCGGGCATGTCCTCCCATAGCTATCTCAGTGCTTGTGGATTTGTCTGCACATGTGGTCTATTGATCCACTTGTTTGCTTGTGTGTCTTATTCATAACCATTTTCTCATGCTTAACCTCGGGTTTACTTTTCTACTTCTGACCACTGTCATCCCCCACATTAAACTATTAGCTCCTCGAGGACAGGGAGATCTCATTTTTCCTTTCCCTGTGCTCCCCAAAGGCCTAGGACAGTGCTGTGCACACAAGGGACTCAATCAAAACCGTTGAAACTGATACTGATACTACTTGTCGGCTCTTTGACCCATTCATTCCCAAATCCTCAGGAGGATTACCATACAGATGATTTGTGAGAGGGAAGAAATTCAAAGAACAACAAAATAATTTTTTAAAGCTGTTACTGCTGTGGTATCGGGACTGAGCACATGAGCTGCCACAGGTGGCTTCCTTTCCCCTTCCCGCTGCCCTCCAGGCCCAACGAGGGGCCGGCCATCTCTCCCAGACCAGAGGGAGGACAGAAGCACTTGGCCGGCAAGAACAGATCCTGGTTCTTTTGGGGAGCTGATGGAGAAGGAGGGGTATTGCAGGGGGAAGGTCCCAGTTTGGCCACTTGCTTACTATGTGACCTTGGGCAAGCCCCTTAACCTCCCTGGGCTTTGGCTTTCTCATCTGTAAAATGGGGACAAAATACCTGATCTCCCTCCCTATTAGACTACGAGACCCATGTGAGACATAGTCTGTGTCCCAACTGATTATCTTATATCTACCCCTGTGCTTAGCACAATGCATGGCACAGAGTAAGTGCTTAATAAATCCCATCATTTTTATTATCACTGCCCTGAGTGAACCTGTCAGTAACTCTGAGTTCATCCTCCTTTACTCCTATCCCCTGCAAATCCCTACTCCTTTTTTCCACTCTCTTTGTGCTAGGGGAGAGAGAGAGGAGAATGGGGGATAGGAGGAAGGGAAAAGGAGTTAGCCCTAGCCTAGCTGGAGGCTGAAGAGGTAACATCAGGTCAAAATGAACATTTCTCGGGGGTAAGTGGACCAAACTCCAGCAGTCAAAATTGTAATGAAGCCCATAAGAGAACCTTAGAATTTCAACAAGGATATTTAGAATTATAAGTTAAGGTACTTGACTCCACTTGAATCTGATAATTAATGCTAAAAATAATAGAATCTTTAAATTGTTTTTTCCTCAACTACTCACTTTTGTCAGTGACCCATCTTTGGTGAAGTAACCTGGTCCTAAAGATCCCAGTTAAGATGCTGTATCTAGTTCATATGAATCACATCATCTTTTTCTAATTCAGAAATCATTGTTTTAATTACCAAAACAACAATAATTTAGGAGTCTAGAAACTTCCAAATAAAAACATCACCAAGCCCAACATCTCTCTCACCTCTACAGCCACAAAATTTCAGAGTGCTCTCCACAAGCCTGGATTTGTTCAGAGTTCAGAAGTATTTTGAAATTATTCAGGCAAGAATGTCAACAAACGTTTTATGCCATTTTTAGGGCTGCATTTTACTTATGGGTTTTGAATACTACTACTAAGGCAATCGTCCACCTTAAGGCCATTCAAATGACACTAAGGTTGTTTTATTTTGTAGCTTCACTGGGATAAACCTCTCTAAATTAAAAGGACTTATGTTTCTTCCTAGATTCATCATTCCTAGATCTTCTGAAAAATCCCTCTTCCCATCCCAAATAGTACTTTTACAGGGACGTTTGTTTTTGTTTTTTAAAGTATTTGTTAAATGCTTACTATATGCCAGGCACTGTACTAAGTTCTGGGGTCGATAATCAGGTTGGACACGATCCATGTCCCACTTGGGGCTCGCGGTTCTAATATCCATTTTACAGATGAGGGAACTGAGGCAAAGAGAAGCTAAATGACTTGCCCAAGGTCACACAGAAGACAAGTGGCTGATCTGGGACTAGAGTCCAAGTCCTCTGACTCCCAGGCCCATGCTCTTTCCACTAGACTGTGCTACTTGTCCTCTGTAGAAAAGGTTTTTGTTCAAAATTCCTTCTCTCTAGAAGAAACTGACTGAACCTGGGAGGAATTTCCAGGTGGCACAAAAACTTAGAATGTTTTATTGGTAGAGTTTAGGATCATGCTCTCCAATAGATCTCCAGGATCTATTTAAAAAGTTGGAAATGCAGGGAAATGAAGGGAATTCAGGAGGCAAATGGAGTAACTCTGTACAGGACTCTCCTTCTGGTCTTCCTCAGGGGAAAGGAAAATTGATACCTCTCCCACTTTCCGCTTCTGGCCTGGAACTTCCTCCCCTTTCGTATCGACAGATGACCTACTCTCCCCACGCTCAAAGCCTTACTGAAATCACATCTTCTCCAAGAGGCTTTCCCCATCTAAGCTCTCATTTCCCCTACTCCCTCCCACTTTGGCGTCACTTTTGTATTCAGATCCGTACATTTAAGTACTTGATATTCACCCCACCCTCAGCTCCATGGCACTTTGGCATCATATCCATCATTTATTTTAATATCCATCTCCTCATCTAGACTGTAAGCTCCTTATGGGCAGGAAATGTGTGCACCATCTGTGTTGTACTGTGCTCTCCCAAGCACTTAGTACAGTGGTCTGCACTCAGAAAGCGCTCAATAAATATCACTGGCTTAATTTAGGGAACTGAGGGAGGAGATGTGGTTCCCCTTCCTCTGTGCAGTCCTCTTGTAGAACAGCAGATGGTACTGTTTCCTGTCGAGGATGGGGGCCTTTTCAGATTCGGCTTGAGCTCAGCTTTCCTCCTGGGGAGCAATCAATCAAACAATCAGTCATTGGCATTTATTGAGCACCTATTGAGTGCAGGACACTGTACTGAGAACCAAACAGTGGATAAACCACGGGCCTGGGAGTCAGAAAGCCATGGGTTCTAATCCTGGCTCTGCCACTTGTCTGCTGTGTGACCTGGGGCAAGTCAGCTCACTTCTCTGGGCCGCAGTTACCTCATCTGTAAAATAGGGATTGAGACCGGGAGCCCCAAATGGGACAGGTACTGTGTCCAACCAGCTTTGCTTGTATCCACCCCAGCGCTTAGTACAGTGACTGGCACATAGTAAGCACTTAACAAATACCGCAATTATTATTATTATTAGAGTTGATTGACATGATCCTTGCCCTCAAGGAGTACTGGGCTCCTCTAGAGTGCAAGGCCCTGCACTAAATGTTTGGGAGCGTCGACAGGAGCAACACAAGTTATCCTTGCCCTTGAGGAGTTTACAATCTATGAAGCACATGATGGGAGTCAAGAGAAGAGGCAGTTCCCCAGGATCCAGGGCTGAATCCCACCCAAGAAATTCCAGATCAGACTTAAAAATGTGCTGGCACCAGCCTCTCTACTGAGAGAGTCTTTTTTGGTTCTTATCATTTTAACAGGACCAACCCTTTCCATGTGACCTTGGGCATATCACTTCATTTCTTTGTGCCTCATATTCTTCACCACTAAAATAGGGATAAAATAACTGTTCTCTTTCCCTCTTAGACTGTGAGCCCACTGTGAGAAAGGGACAGGGACAGGTCCACTCTGATTATTTTGTTTCTACCCTAGCACCAAACACAGCACTTGGCCTACTGTAAGTGCTTAATAAATACCATCAAAATTCAATAGATGGTTCAAAGAGAAATTTAACTGATGATTTTAACTTTGTCAGGTTCTCAAATATTTTCAGATCTGAAACATGTCATAGTAGTAAGAGTATTTATTAACCACTTATTAGGTGCAAAACACTCTACTAAGTGCTGGGGAGGAATATGGAGGTGAGAATTAGACAGAGTCCCTGACCCTCAAGGGGTTCACAATCTAAAGGAGTCTGGCAACGGACTTCTAAGTAAAAATAACACCATAGCATCATAAAAGATGAGGACAAGGAAAATTACAAAATAAAATGGACGCTGTAGAATGCTATGGCTAGAAGGGCAGAATTTCAGGATTTTCACAGCTCAAAGTCCAACAGTCCTAGCCACCTATAGTGACCCCCACTGCCAAGATTCTTCACTTTGTGAGGCAACCTCTTGCTGCTGTTTCTGTCCCTCCCACAAAGACAGAGCAAAGCAGGTCAGGGAATAGGCCCTGAGATGATGGAAGCAGGCCATGGGCAGTCTGGAACTAGAACCCAAGATTCCTGCCTCTCAGAGCCACTTTCTTTCCACTAGGCCACACTGCCTTCCTAGCAGTAGAGGAGACAGGCCCGGGATTGCTGTCATCTTCTCTTGTCTGGACAAATGCCTATTCAGACTCGATAAAGGCAGAATCATCAACCCAATGTTTTAAGAAGAAACAGTAATCTTCCCACGCTGACTTTTCTGATCCTTGACTTCTCCAAACAGTAGTACCCATGGAGCCACAAACATTGGAAACTTTTGTACCCTTATTGAGGAAAACTCGATTACTGTCGGTAAACCCCAAGCTGGGTTAGTTCTTTCACATTCGTTTTTTGAGTTTCCTCTGGAAGTAAAACTCACCCACTGAGAAGCAAAACTCCTTCAGTCACTGGGGAGAGAGGGGGCATAGAGGAATAAAGCAAAAACCTGCCCTTGATGCCTCTAGAAATTTGAAATGGGCAAGGTCCTTCCTATACCCCTGGCCTGCCACCAAAGAGTGACTCAGCTGGGGAGATCCTGACTGAATATCTTTCCTACGAGGAAACTTGTTTTGGGTCCAGCCCCCTGGACCAAAACGCAAAAACACTCCCACAAGTGTCTGTAGAAACAGCAAAATCTCCAATATCTCCATGGTAGGTGCTGGACACCTTGAAAAGCAATAGCTCAAGTTAAAGAGAAATCAAAGCCTATTACAGAGGATTAGGGGCAACCATGATTCAAAGCAAGTTTCATTTAAAGGGCTTTTTGCTGTTGTTTCAGCCTTTTCCAATACTTCCAGCTGGGGCTAAGCAAAGCAAAAAACAATCAACTGGATTTCCAAGAAGCATCTTCTCAATTAAATGCTTCCACTCCATCAAAGCATCTGACCAGCTTTCCTTCTTCACAGAGTGCTTAACATTTTTAAAATGAAAATCACGAACCTTGACCATGCCTAAAGTGATACAAAGAAATGAAAATCAGGTTAAGCTAAACCGGTTGTGTTTACCTTTTATCAATCTGATATCCTCTCCAAAAGAAAAGCGTAAGACGGAGACCCTTTAATGCTACTTATTAGTTGGTAATATAATACATTTTGACCAGCTGAACAATGGTAACAGGCGGCTGTTAAAATCTCCTCAGGGCCCATTTAGAATGAAAACAGGAACGAGGCAGCTCTCGGTAACTGGGTTTCAATAACAGCTCAGCCATAATACTCTAACCAAACCAAGTACTTTTATCCAGTTAATTTAGTGAATGAATCCCTCTGGGTCTTAAGCCATCTACCACTACAGCTCATTAGAGTCCAATAGCGGACTTTTCATGTTGTACCACTGAAAGCATTTATGCTTAAAATGTAATTAAACTTAAAACAAACAAGATCCTTTTTCCCTGATGTCGCCACTTTTTTTTTTCTTTAATTGACAGAGACATGAACTTCTATAGGGTTATTTCAGAACGCACCATACATCTCAAACACGGCAAGACATTTGCCCGGCTGTCCGTACTGCCTGCAATTAGAAATCTAAATACTTGGGTAACGGGCTTCTTTTGGGAATTAAACTTGCAGATCTTTTACAAACGAGTAATGTGGTAAGACTCGCTGTCCAATAGGGTGTCTTATTGAAATATCCCAGGCCGTTTCACTTGTCACAGCTGTCGTTTCAGCCGTTTGCACTTTCAGTGTGTAGCTTTCATTACAAAAATAGAAATTTGTGTCCTAAGTGCTGTTACATTACTAATGTTAAATATTTAATTCCCTGGGGTTCTAATTATGGTTGAGCACTGGCAACACTGATTCTACTTTTTAATAACAACTATAAAAGCAATTTGAGCATTTTTCAATTAATTAAATACATAGTGAACGCATAACCTCTTGTCATTGTGCCCTCCAGGACCTAAGGTAATTGGTGTAAAGTGTTTGGAAAATTAACGGATATTCTTGTCGGCTTGCTGATATCCCATTAAATTACAGTTTGCACAAAGAAAATTGTATCCTAATAGTTACACAGAGTATAGTTTGCTTATGTATGTAGGTGTCTCTGTGTTTAAAATGTTCTACAATGAAATATTATCTCTAATTAGGGCATGTAAAGAAGCAGAGCAGAGCTTCACTAAGCACCAGGCAGTGTAATGATACTTTTCATCATCAAATCCATGAAAACCCCAAATTAAACACAGGACATTTTCCTCTCTTTTATGTTACCTGGAGTTCATAGCTTTTGATTGATTCAATTTTATCCCACCATTTAACGTACAAGATAGACTGCTACAGCCAATTAAATTTTCAAGCAAAAATATTTTCAAAAAACATACTTTATTATCGCACTAACAAAAGGGACAAATTTGAATTCAATAAAAAAAATAAATGATTTAAATAGCACTCTCACAGTCTAGTGGATAGACTACGGGTCTGACAGGCAGAAGGACCTGGGGTCTACGCCTGGCTGGCTCCACCATTTGCCTGCTGTGTGGCCTTGGGCAAGTCACTAAACTTCTCTGTGCCTCAGTTACCTAGTCTGTAAAATGAGGGTTTAAGACTTTAAGCCCCATGTGGGATATGGACTGTGTCCAACCTGATTAGCTTCCATCGACCACAGGGCTTAATACAGTGCCTAGCATAAAATAAGCACTTAACAAATGCCTTTAGAAAAAAATCACAGATACCTGTGCAGTGAAATAACATTAAAAAGTGATATCATTTAGCCCCTGAATGTTTGTTTAATTTTTTAAATTATCTGAAAATAGAACATGGAGAGAAGCTGTTTCCTTGTCAATTCTTAAAAAAGTTGAACAGCATAATGCACTAGCGCAGATCTTAAAGACTCCAACCCTGCATCTTACAGAACAGTACTCATTTTGACAGGTAGCACTTGAACAAAAATCCAGACTGAGAAAATCCAGGTCCCTGGAGAGATGTCCTTCCACCTGAGATGGTCACATCAACAAGTTTCACTGAAATCAAAATTCTAGCCAAAGCATCCAGGCCACTGAATAAGAAACCAAAAGGGAAATTAATTATATTAATAAAAATGAAGAAGGTAAAGACAAAGCAAGGAAATTTTGTTTGAAAGTTTTGAAAAATCTCTAAAACGTGAAGGGGATGGGGATGAGGAAAAGGGCTTTAAATACGGGCACAGCTAAGTAGAACATTTCTAATTCCAGTCTCGACATTTCTACACATACAGAGATAGTTAAATAGATTTGTTTTCAATGTGCAATGTACAATATTCAGAGGTTAAGCCTTGACTCTTCTGAATTTTGATTGTTTCTGGATGAATATTTCTCTCCCTTATGCATTAAAGCATTTAGAGGGGAAAAGGAAAGAAAAAGACTATCTACAATTGCCAGTGACGAGTTATGCCACTTACACCTCTAAAGAATTCCAGACATCCTTTTGTCGACCCTCATCTTTGCACAGGCAATAAAACATAATGGTGTCAGTCATAAGAACACATAGAACACACATGAAAAGCTTCTTTGCAGAAATTTGCAGAATCTATCTAGTTGCTGAGCATGGCTGAAGGGGAAACCCACTGCCTCTTCACCTGCTCCAGATCCCTGGCATTCCCCTCCAAAGGGCCATGTCAACATGGGTACTGCTTTCGAGCCACGAGACTCGGCAACAAAATGCACCTGGGCATTTAAAATTAAAATATCAGATACAAAGGCTCGCAGTGCTGTTTCTTTTCCAGATAGAGGAAAACCAGATCAATGACCATTCTATCATGGCAATTAATAAATACTACTACTATTACTACTATTGCAGTATTTCATTACCCAAATTTATACATCTTAGTAGCACCTAGTAGGATTTAAGCAACAGGTTCTAAAACACCAAACTATTAGAGGAGCAGCATGGTGTAGTGAATTGATCATGGGCCTGGGGGTCAAAAGGTCTGCTGTGTGGCCTTGGGAAAGCCACATCTCTTCTCTGTGCCTCAGTTACCTCATCTGTAAAATAATGATGAAGACTAGAAGCCCTGTGCGGGACAGGGACTGTGTCCAACCCAATTTGCTTGTAGCCACCCCAGAGCTCAGGACGGTGCCTGGCACATAGTAAGTGCTTAACAAATACCATAATTATTATTAAACATTGTATTTTAACTGTCCCTTTAAACAAAAACAAACAGCAGCTATATTTGCTTCCTTCATTAATTGGTTGAGCAAATTGTAAATGCAGAGCTTTGCATGATTTGACTTTGGTTACTGTTTTGCAAAGGAAGTAGGTGTTAGCCCAAATTGGACAATTCTGAGAGCTCGGCTGACTTCAAAAATAAAACAGAGAACACTTTGACTCTGGACATGATGGACACCACTCTCTTTGGGCCCATGCCAGGCTCTCAGGCAGAGATGAGGAGGGTCAGTATGGCCCTCACCTTCTTAGATGGGCTTTCTTGGGATGGTGAGACCAAGAAGCCAGGTAAATATGATAACGATGAACTGTAGATGCTCCAAACCCCTACCTCCCAACTAATCTGCAAATGCCAATAACCCAATAAACGTGGGTAAGGCTTTTTTTAAATGGTATTTCTTAAGTGCTTACTATGTGCCAGGAACTCTGATAAGCACTGGGGTGGATACAAGCAAATCGAGTTGGACACAGTCCCTTTCCCATGTGGGGCTCACCATCTCAATATCTAATTTACAGATGAGGTAACTGAGGCACGGAGAAGTGAAATAACTCGCCCAGTGTCACACAGCAGACGAGTGGGGATGCTGGGATTAGAACCCATGACCTTCTGACTGCCAGGCCTGTTCTCAATCCACTCCACCATGCTCCTTCTCTTCTGGATGCCAGACGTCGAGACCCACGTGATGTCATATGTATTACCACTGGGCACATGGGTAATGTAGACCGTAAAGTTGTTATGGGCAGGAAACATGTCTGCTAATTCTGTCCCATTGTAATTCTCCCAAGTGCTTAGTACAGTGCTCTATACATAGTAAGCACTCAATAAATACCATTGATTGATTAACATCATACCTGCCATTCTGCAGTACTACGCTGAGCTTGGCTGCACTTGAAAAGTCTCTCCAGGAGGACTTCAGATGCCTACCCCTCCCCTTACTCCGGAGGGACAGCATCCCTCTCCCGGTTCTCTCCAAACACAGGCACTGCATCTCAGCCAGGGAATTCAGCGGCAGGAACCACGAGGGTGGGAGATGAGGGTTGAAAATAAAAATACTGCTGGCAAAGGCTGTAATCTGGTGCTGTAATCGAACTGAGAGGGGGACAGATCAGCTGGAAACACACTTTTTGGAAACAAATTGGAAAAATGGCCAAAAAAGTCAATATTCATATTCAGCAATAAGGCAGTATGCCTAGTGGCTAGAGCATGGACTGGGAGTCAAAAGGACCTGGGTTCTAGTCCAGACCCCACCACTTGTCTGCTGTGTGACCTTGGGCAAGTTACTTCATTTCTCTGGGCCTCAATTACCTTATCTGTAAAATGGGGATTACAACTGTGAGCCTCATGCGGGACATGGACTGTGTCCAACCTCATTATCTTGTATCTACCCCAGCGCTTAGTACAGTGCCTGGAACATAGTAAACACTTAACAAATACCATAAAAACAAGTCAGGATTACTGCCTTCAATCTGTGTTAAAACTAATTATGAATTGCCAGTGCCTAACACTCTGGCATCTAGAATTTAAAAGATTAAAGAAGCTTGAATCATTTTTGCCTTAAGTCAAATTCTGCAACATTGTGGATTGAGAGCATGAAAAATGAAGCCTGGTATTCTTCCCTGACCTTTCTTTAAGTCTACCTAATAGCAAAGTTACCCTCTCTTTGCCAAAATATCAAAGCAGCTTTCCCAGGCTTTAGCTGATGGTATTTACTGAGCACCTATTGTGTAATACAGATAGAAAATACAATCCCTGCCCTAAAAGAGCTTATAGTTTTAAGGACTTGCCTCCCTGCTTGACGTTGGCCTTACTGCATACTAATTTTTCCTGCTTGCTCCTGGGGACTATCCAGAGGGGAGCTAAATATACCACTGAACCTGATATGCAAAAAAAAAAAAAAAAGAACAGAGAAAGTCAAGGACAATGGGCCTCATTTTGCTTCCTCTTTTCACCTCAGACCTTTTTTAACAATGTTAATTACTGGAAAGATGCTGCTAAAAAGGAATGGCAGCAAAAAAATTTTACTACTCACTGTGGTGACCTGGCCAGATGTGCCAGTGATTGAAAGATGTTTTACAAAAGCAATTTTTTTCTATACTCCATCTGAATATTTTACCATTTGCTCAATGAAATCATCATAAATCACCAAATTCACACTTACAAAGATTTGAAATAATAAATGGCTTATTGTAGTTGAACTGACATGTTTCGTGAAAAGGTGACTAAACGATTACAGATAAAAGAACTTAGAATTTTGAAAAATTCAGAGGAATACAGAAATCATTGCAGAGTCAGGAAGTCTAATTAAAACTAACCTATGATTTGGAGTACTTACAAAAAAATCATCTGAAACTGCACTTTTTTTAGCATTACATAAACAGCTCTACAAAATCTTTTCATAACACTTTGTCATTACATGGACTCAGAAGTAAGATTTTAGTCATTGCCCTAATGTAGCCTTTACATTGTTATATTTAGAACATATGCAATAATAAATTACATCTAACTACACAGTATCACCCCTGAGCAAGCCAACAAAAAAATTACTACCATGTTTAGAAGTCTTGAGTATCTTAGTTTAAGTTTTAATGTCTATCCATTCTGCAGTTGTTTTGTGCGAACAGTGTAATTTACACAAAACTTAAAGGATTTGTTCCTGTCTTTAATTGTGCCTTGTCTCATTCAAATTTTCACTTACAGCTGAATATATCCTGGCCCTCAGTCAAATTATGTGGTCAAACCCCAGTCTCCTGAACTTAGGGTACATTTAGGAACTGTAGTTCTTCCTATCTTGTACTTGTACAAACACACACACACACATTATACATGAAGATGAAAAATAGGTACACTCTAAATTCAGGAGGAACATTCTCTACCTCAAATTTTAGCAAATATTCAGTTTTCAGCTTTTCTTTCCAAGAAAACCATTTTTCATCCAATATTTTTCACTGGGTTTTAGGTGTCTTCTCACTGAGAGCTGCCAAATAACATCATAACTGATTTCAACAAAACCAATCAGCAGTTCCTAGTCAGCAGTGCCCATAAGGTAAGGCTGCAAATGCAAGACCCTTGTATCAAAAATATAAGCCACTTTTGAGCTCATAGCTTGGGTTGCTATGTTTTCAGTGAAGATGCATACTGGTGGAACAAAAGGTTGAATTCTGCATGAAAGATACTCATGGACCTAGGTCAAAGACCACTGACCATGGCTTCCTCTCCATATGAGCATCATTCTAGAAATGGCAAGTTCAACTACCAAAGTGACTGGAGCATAAAAGATTATGTCTTATTGTTTAAATGCCCACAAAACATCTCCAATTGAATTTCAAGATTGTAAGGTCTTCCAGCTTTTTTTTTTTTAATATTATACCCTTGGACACTTTGAATTTAACAACAAAGATATCAAATTCCAACAGAGAATGAACATGTATATGGAACGCAGAACTGTTGGGGCCCTGTCAGTAGGTGAAATCAAGGGAAGGTAAAGTCACTTGAGCACTTCATTTTCCTGGGATTTCATCATCTAGCCCCAAACAGTTGAAGAAGATTGCAGGAAGGCTCAATTTCTGCTCACTGAATCTAAAAGAAAGAAAGAAAATACATTCATTTACATTCATCCTCTTCAGACCCTCACTCGCTTAACTTTGCCTTGTAATCAGCCCTAGAAAACCCTTCAGAGCACCGCAGCAGTTTCAAACTAATTACTTCTCAATTAATGGTATTTATTAAGCATTTACTGAGTACTAAGAGTTTGGGAAAGTACAATACAATAAAGTTGGTAGACACAATCCTTGCCCATAAAGAGCTACCCTGAGTCATTTCTATATATGTATATTCTGATTCAGCCTCTAAAAAGTAGAGAATATGTTTATATTCTAAACTAAATAATGAGGACCCCAAATATCATTTGTCACTCTGAATTCAGCATTGCAAGCAGCACAGACTAGTGGAAAGAGCACAGGCCCGGGAATCAGAAGTTTGTGGCTTCTAATCCCGGCTCCACCACCTGTCTGCTGTGTGACCGTGGGCAAGGGACTTCACTTCTCTGGGCCTCAGATTCCTTATCTGTAAAATGGGGGTGAAATATCTGTCTTCCCTCTGCTTTAACTTAGAGCCCCTCATGGGTGGGGCCTGTATCTAATAATGGCATTTATTAAGCACTTACTATGTGCAAAGCACTGTTCTAAGCTCTGGAGAGGTTACATGGTGATCAGGTTATCCCACGGGGGGCTCACAGTCTTAGTCCCCATTTTACAGATGAGGGAACTGAGGCCCAGAGATGTTAAGTGACTTGCCCAAAGTCACACAGCTGACAATTGGCAGAACTGGGATTTGAACCAATGACCTCTGACTCCCAAGCCTGTGCTTTTCCACTGAGCCACGCTGCTTCTCTACTTCTGTATCTGTACTGATTATCTTGGATATACCCTAGTGCTTTAGTTCGGTGTTTGGGACCAAAGTTCTAGTTTATCATTTCTTGTCACAGCAGTGTTCCAGGCTTATGTAATAAACCTCAGAATATAAAATCATCAAGTCAAATGAAAAGGATGAAAAAACTGAGCAATCTTTAATCTTATTGTGGACTAAACCAAGAAAACAAAAGGCACCCACCCATCTATATTCCCAACTGATTAGAATCACTTCAGAATACTTAAGACTCTCATCCTATAGGACGCACGTGTCAATTCTAAACCCTCCTGAGGAAAACACAAAACAAAACTGTAACGCCCCTTCATTCCTTCCAAGATCAACAGCTGCAGCAGTTAGTCCACTGGGAGGAATAATAAGATACATGTATGATTTGAGGGTGCTTTCCTCATGCTTTTCTAGTTTCAAGGACTTGTTTGAAAAGGGATGGGAGTGGGAGTACTGAGAAACAAAAACCTATAATGTATGACATTATAGCTACAGTATTTTACAAAACCACTAGGCTGAAGACAAGAATTCAAGTTCAACAACCAAAAGCTATCATTCATTGCCCAACCTAAGGTGAATCCTGGGTGAAAATTGAAACAATGAGAGGGTCTTCTGGGCTCTACTATTTAGACATTCATTTTTACATTCAAATTCGACTGGTTTTCTCTCTGTATTTCAAATGTTCTGTCCTAAAAGACATGCATTCGGGGAAACTCTATATTCACTCTTAAAACAAAGCTATTGTTTACATATTTAATTTTCTTACAAGGATCCTTGCAGATCGCTGCTATCAAAATTTACTCCTCTCAGTTAGAGTGATTTTCGTGTCTTGGGCCAGATAAACTCACTAATTCTTGAGCCAGGAATCACTGGCATCATTCATTGGAGAAATTATGCGCATAAGTCACTTGGTCAGGAAAAATAAAGACTTCATGCTCCTCGTTGAGCCACTGAAGGCATATAAATTTACCCCAATCTTTTCCTAAGTGAAACTCCTGAATAGTGGGGTGTCATTTGTTCCCCAAATGGTTCCGTGCCATTTAAACACCTGATCTCTTCCCCATCCAAATCTACTCATGTCTAAATATTGACTTCCAGTATTGTGACTTAAATGAACAAATCTTTAAAAAGGCTTTGATATAAAAAATATGATTTTATAGGCTGCCAAAAAAATTGAGAATCAGCAACGAAAAAGTTAAAATGTAGTAAATTTATACCCCCTCTACAAAACCCCATTGAAATGCTTGAGACGATTATTTTTAATTTACCAATATTCACTCGGTCTTCTTTAAATATTCATTAGACAATAAGCCTGAACAACATGTAAAAGCTAATAAAATGGCTCAAAATCATTTTGGAAACCCCTGCAAGAGCCAGTCCTTCTCCTTCAATAAGACAGAGAAGTAGGTTGGGTAAACCTGTCTCTAAAATCAAAAACCAAATTGTTATTATACCCAGACCTCCACTGCTGTTGGTTGAGTTGTTTATAAGCCGACATATTTTCACCAGCTAACAGTAAAGAATGAAAAGCTTCTTGCTACCAGCTAAAAAGAAAGTCTTTACTGAGCTCCTTGAAGAGCTCATTTTCACATTACTCAGGCTTCATTATGCTAAATCAATATTCGTTTAGTCACTGGGGTTATTGACATATTTTAAAATAAAAGTATACCCTTCAGCTACTGCACTCATTACAGGTAATTTGTCTTGTCAGAGAGCAAGGGATATTATCCCAGTCTTTCAGGGGCTGACAGCCCATGGAAATACCTCCCCATGGTTACAACTGTAAATAATTTTAAGATAAAATATTGAAAAATCAATGACTGTTTCCTGCAATCTGTCACAAACAAATCAATCATAATCTGCCCAGCCAGAGAGTATGATTTGAAAGAGATGGGAGCAGATGTAATTCTTGGCTGGAATCTCTCATTTCTAAATCACTTCACATAATGGTGTCATCATTTAAACACTTCACACTCCACGCAACTCCTTCTCTAACATCAAGTCCGACAAAATCACGAGGAGGAGGAGGAGGAAATGCCATCACTATTATGTTAGCAAACATTTAATGTAAATGTTTGCTGCATTAGTAAATTTCAAATGAAAACAGCTTTGCCTGCCCTCATTCAGCAGTTCTCTATCGATCAATGCCGCTTGTCTAGAAGACTAAATAAATGAGGTGACAATTCTATAATGCGGTACATTCAAAAATGAGCCGTCCTATATTCTTTTTGTATGCAGTTATGGGCTGACTCTGAAAGGTTAGGGTTAACATTCAGAAATGTTTTAATTTTGCCAATTAGGGAACAAAAAAAGGAATTGCAGACACCCGTGGTATCCTTTAAGAACAACACTTGGGTCGGGCTGTTTGGTTCAGTGGATATGACCTCCATTTATAAAGACAGCTTCCCACCTTTGCGAAGCAGCTTATTTTAAGAGGACAAATAAAGGCCACATACAATTCAGAGTATATTTTTATTTTAAACACAAATTGCCTAACTCCAGATTCCGGTCTCTTATTAAAGGCTAAAGAGAGGGAAAATGACCAACGACTTGCTGATGACAACAAGGAGGTTTATTTGCTTCTGCAAGTTGAACCCCTTTCAGAGAAATCATCTCTGCTAAACCACTTCTCCCCCAGAACTGTATTTCTACTATGATTTTCTGGATGGTTTGACTGTGTTTAGGTTCATGCTGATGAATGAAGCTAGGATTGGGTAGCATGACAGAAAGAGGAAAAACACCAAAATGCATTATTACACAATTTGAAAATTAAGGCTCTGATTCCTTTTGAGTTAGGTTGCAAGGGAATGGGCCATTTAAGGGATAATTTATTTTAGCCATTAAGTGCCTACCAGTCTCTCAGTGATGCAATCAGTGAACAGAATAGGGCTTGTATATTTTATTTTAGAAGATACCTGAATACCTCACTAGATAGGAAAATTCAGTGGGCAGGTTTTTTTTTTTTCTGACCAGACAGAAGCATAGCTTTTCTCAAACAACAACAACAAAAAATCATTAGCGCACAATTTAAGCCAGAATACACAACCTAAGGCATGGTAATTGTTCTTTTATGAAAGAGTTTTATTCTGTTTTTAATTTAACATGCATATTCACCATGGCAACACAGCATAATGAGACAGAGGTTTTCCGTACTGACACAAACTGAACCGATTCTTATGACAATACCAAAAAATTTCAGTGGTTCTTTTCTCCCAAATCAGGTTCTTGAAAAGAAAACAATCCATGAACACAGATATCCTTAGATATTAGGAAACAGCTCTGGCCTTCCACACCGCAGTAGTCCAGAGAGAGAAAGCTGCCCACTAAGCAGCTGTCCAACCTATCGGAGGGAAAAGGAAAGTATTATAAGGCCCAGGTTGACAAGGAAGAAGAAAGCTTCTGCCATGACCCAGAGGAAAGAGCTCCTGTAAACGTATTCTGGGTCTTCCTCGTATTGCAACACCCTTTCCTGGGCCCATCTATTTCCCCAGTGAACTTGGGCAATGTATCTGCCAGCCACAAGTCTTCAGGTGTTCATTCAGTCGTGTTTATTGAATGCTTACTGTTTGCAAAGCACTGTATTACGTGCTTAGGAGAGTACTGGGTGGCACAGCACCTCCAAAATTCAGTTCAGCAGAGAACTTGGCCCCCTCCTTGATAAGGAGGAGTGAAATAAGGAGGCTTAATACATCCCTGATACCTTAACCCTGAACTAGATTACCATACTGAGTAGGGTATAATCACAAATCTCATCTCTTGAAGGATGTTATTGTAGGGTGCTAAGTGATACTTCTCAGCTGCTCCTGAAAAGGCTAATAACTCAAGGAGCGGTAGCCTCCTCAAAAGCAGAAAAAAAGAAACACACCAGAGTTTCCATGGCCACACATCCCAGAATTGTTATCTCCCAGGCAGAGTTAGCACTACAAGAGTTTGGGATTACTAAAGAAAACTGGTCTTGGAAAGAGACAAAAGTTACCTCCATCTTTGGAATCATTTTATCCTCGATCCCCTCCGGTAACTGGCCGAGAAGAGCCATCATGGATTGCAGAATCTTAAAAAGAAGAAGTAACACCGGTTTTATATATAATTACGCCCCAAGCCTCCCAGCTCTCAGCTCCCAGGCTACACAACCCACTATTTCACTTAGCCCTATTTAATCACCACTTGTGTCCAACTCTCATAGTTTTAAACAGAATGGGTACTTGCTATAATTTTATTCCAGACAATACACGGTAAGAGTAATACCTTACAAGTGCAGAAAATACAGACTATAAGGTACACCCACTAATCCTGGCCTGAGAGTTATCTTAGGTTCTGAGGGGAAGTATATCCAAGGTAAGGTATTTAGTTCCCTCTCTTCCTTTATCAGTATTTCATCCATTGGCTCCACATCTCAGATTGGAAACATTTTTTGAAATGCAATTATCTCGTGAGCTTAGAATAAGTTTGCTGCCTCCCCTAAAGTCTATTTCATATAAACTTGCCCATTAATCTTTGTCTATATTAACACAGCATGGATGTGGGCTGGTTATCAGAAACTCTTGTGCATGTACATTATAATCTCAGCTAGCGTGCATTCTGTGTAAGGATCTGGGACAGAGCTATTCCAGTGACATTTGGAAGAAGAGTGTTAGTGGGCTAGGGAGAAACACAGCCTTGGGGAGATTCATCCAGCCGGTGAAGAAACCCGCAGAGCTGGGCTCTCCCTCAACCCATCTAACCTCTCTTCCCCTAAACCCTCCAGATTATCTTCCTCCCCCACTGCCTCTGCCATCCTCCTCTTCCCCACGTACCAACATCATTTAACCAGACCATATGACTAGTCAATGCTCTTTAATGCAGCCTGAATAAAGAGGTGTGTTTATTTGGTAATTCTTGGCAAAGACATTACTTATTCCTGACAATGTCTGAAAAACGTGGCCATCTAATTTTTTTTTTAGTTTATGAAAAACTCAAGGTTATCCCTAAACACAACCCTCCCCCTTCCCACACATTTTAAACAATAACTGATCACTATAAAGGCCAACCACACCAACTCTGGTTTAGCATGGTGGAACTCTTCCCAGGTCTTGACAGGATGAAATCTCAGGTTGTCTTTCCCTGCATGAGATCTTGTTGCTTTGACTCTTTGCTCTATAACCAGCTGTGATTTGGTTTTAAATATGTCAGCAATGAAAGAAATAAGCAATAGGCTACTATTTACTGAGACATTTATCGTACCTTCGGGGGCGGGGGGGGGGGTGTATGACAAAATCTACTGTATTTACTTGCTTGATGCTTCTGTGATATGTTAAATATGAAAATGCAAATTATTTAGCAGAACATGGGAGTTCATTAACGGAAGAAAACACAGCGGTGCTTTACATAGAAACAATTGAATTTGAATTGAAGATGAATTTATGTGAGACATCAAACTTCAAATGACATTGATTTTAATGACTGAAAAACATTCTAAATCTATAAAAATATATTTAGATGCAATTTATATCAGCAGTTGGGTAAAGTGTAGCATTTTACAAAGTTATTGAACTTAACAGTAATTACTAATGTATTCTTTTGGGTCATCTTGTATCTGAGAAACCGAAAGAATTTGCAAACAATTAAGGTCCTGGGTTTTGGGTTGAAAAAAAAAAAAATCAAGTCCTCAAAAGCCCCAGTTTATGAAGAATTAATCAGGAGCATAAAGAATTGGACTATGCCTCATATTCCAGGCCTCTGGCTCTAGATCATAGTAAGTAAGAATCAATTCCAATGTTGCTCTGTACTCCCATCCTTAAATACAGACAAAGCTCTCTCTCCTTGCTTCAAGTTTAAACAAAATTGACAAATTACAGTCCCAACATGCATTGCACATTCAGTTAACTTGCAAAACTTGATTTTTAAGGTTTCAAAATGATCATCTGAAGTTAATGGACAAGAAGCCTAAAAATTAAAAGGTCTTCATACATAAGGAATGGAAAAAGCACACCTAAAAACCTTTTATTTGGAAAGCATTATTACTTTTTTGGGGGGATGACCATATCCTTAATAAACTGAGATTGTTGCTGGGCATTATCCAATAAATTAGGAAAAGAGAAAAATAATATTACTAAGTAGTACAACTGCAAGACTCTGCAATCTTGATTCTATTTACTTACTTCTATTATTTTATATTTGTTCTTTCCACTTACTTTCATAGATAAAGTCAGAATCCTTTATAACAGATTGGAACTAACTGCAGAATTCTGCTAACTTCTGGTTGCATGTGCCAATGGTTCAGGGGAAAATGTCCTTGCTTTTGCTTATCTTACTTAAAAATATCTAAAGATGTACAAGAAAAAAACTCTAAATATGCTAGATCCCATAGCTCAGAAGTGAGCAAAGAATGGTCAGATGTGTTGTGGAACTATCCTGCTTATGAAGAAAAAAAAAGTTCTGCTGCTTTAAGGAATCACAGAAGACTCCTAAGTATTTTGTGGACATCCAATATGAACTTCGAGTCTTATTTCCTCTTTGGTATCACTTCAGATAATATTAAATAAATAAATCTGCATCCTGATTTGTAATTGCCTTAGCTGCAGAAAGGGCTGCTAAAAGAAGTGATTTCACTAATCAACAGCCACAAAATAAAATAATTCCCCTTACTTCTGTAGAAATGTAAAGTGGAGCTTTCCGACTCCAGACTTTGGATTAGTTTGCATTCAAATACACTCATTTTCCTCTCAAATATGACTGAGAGGAAAACTAGTCAATTTGCTAAACAAAACTGGGCTCTAAGTTACTATCTCTAAAGATCCAGGACTGTACGGGCTCATGTGGGAATACCTGGATTGGTGAAAGGTACACAGCCCTTGACAAAGCAAGGAAAATGTAATTCCTTGGCCCACATTTTCTGTGTGGGTTTAGTGTTATTCTGTTAAGAAAAGTTACCTCTGGCGAATGCAAGAATTAAGCCACACCACCAGGTACTATGTTTCAAGGCATACAGAAACCAAATTAAGGTCCATGGGCAACATAAGCAGAAGTTGAAATACATTACATTTAAAAATGCCTTTGATCCAGTTGCAGGAACTGTATATTATTCACAGCTGCTCCTAACCCCCTCAATCGGCATCGCTCACTCACATATTCAAGGAAGAGAGGTCCCTGAGTCAAAACATTATTTCCTAGTGCTGAGAACATTATATTAAAAAAAGGAGAAAGAAACAAGAAATCAATGACTGTTTGGCGATTCATTGGGTGATTAAGAAAGATTCCATTTACCTATGCATGTTGGCCCACTTCAGCCCAATTTCAGATTTCCCAATAGCTCCTATGTCAGGATAACGATTGCACAGCACTATTCATTAAAACCGAAGACAGTTAAATAGGTGGTGTGCTCCCATAAAAGGTACTCTAAAATTTCATTATGTTTTCCCTTTAACATTGAGCATTTCAAATGTGTGAAATTAGATTCCTTGGAAAACAGCCTGAAGATGTTGCCTCATAAAAAGGGAAGTTGGAAAACCCATAAAATTGTCACCAATTGATTTAAATGTCGTTATTTAATTGTGACTAATAAGTATTAAAATATAAGAAGTCTTTCAAAATATTGAGTTTACCACATAATTCTCCATCAGTAATTATACAACACTGTTGGGAGGAAAAGGTTAAGCATGTGGTCTCTTCATGAATTTACAGCAGGCTCGCCTACCAACTGACTGCTGCCTCCTCTTCTTTCCCATCACAGAGACTTAGGTTTTAAAAAATATGGACATTAAGTTTCCTGATAGTAATAGGATGCAAAGAGTTAATAAATATGACGTACAGAATGTTTATGTCAATGAATCCATACCTGTCATTAGATAATATAATCACTTATTACTCTTGCTGTTTTTATCTTTTTCCCGAGATCCCCTGAAAACCTTTCTACTGTATTATTCGAATTAGTCCTCCAGTTGATAATCCGGAGATTGAGAATTTTTAAAAAAGACTATTTTCTTCCGATAATTTTCATTCCCTTCCAAAAGTACTGTAATGAAAGGTTTTGGTTCTAATTACAGCATCTCATTTTCATTCTCTATTCTTTTCCATTCCTTTTTTTTTTTTTTGTTAAGGCGACATTCCACAATCTCGGTGAGCTAAAATACTTAGTGGTTTAAAAGGAGACTGGTTTGCGATCTAAAAAAAACATGTAAGGATTCAGGCTTTAAAAAAATATTAAGTTTACTAGAATTTCTCATCCATTAGCTTCATAAAATGATAATATTCCTCTGCTTGTGGACTTCGAGCCTTCCACTGAAAATGTAATCCGAATACACGATTAGAATATTTCAAATTCACATTAACAAGCCAGGAAATAGCATTCGCCGTGATCCAACCTACACGTACTGTATGAAGGAATGTATTAATACATTAAGACACTGCCAACGTGCGGCAACCTAACGTCAAGTGCTCTGATGTGCCGCAATCAAACTTACCATTTTAGCGCCTGTCTCCAAGGAGTTCAAAAGGACTTCATAATTTTACCAGTATTAAAGAGGGCTTTCTGTACAAAGAAATCACCAAAAAGCAAAAATTGTCCTAAAGCATACTGTTCCTTACACGCAACTCTAAAAACAACATTTTCTCAAGATCGTAATTAAGATAACGATGAACACCTGTGTCGACATTCTTTCGCCAAGAAGCATTATCAATCATAATCCTTTAAGTACACTCAAAACCAGCAAAGTGATATGACAGAACCAATCTGTTACCTTTCCTCGTGCGAGGTTTACGTCTCTCACACACACACGAATGATTAGATCTTTAAAGACTGTAATAAAAGCAGGACTGCTGAATTTGAAAGTTGGACTGTAAATAGCTATTACGCTGATCTAATAAAAAGAAAAGCCTCTGTCGCCTTGAAATTTTACAGTGGCAATTTAAAAACCTGAGTCCTACCCAAAGCCCGGAGAACATTTCATCTATTGCTCAGTTTACGTCTTGATGAAGGAAAAGGTCAACTCATTTTTTCGCCCATTAAAAACGAGTTTAATCAGCTCTTTGGCAACTATGTCGTCTATAGAACGGCAACTTTGTGGGTAACAGCATCCTGTATAGCATATTTACAATCACGAGGTCACTATGTAGAATTCAGACTAAGCAAGGGTCTAACTGGCAATACAAATAGGTTGTTTTTTTTTAAAAAAAACTAAAACCATACGTCTCAATTCAAAAAGAAATCTTCGAGCAGACCTATCTCCAGAATTCGTTAGGATGTTCAAAAAGATACCAAAGGCACAAGGGGTAGGTAAAATGATCCAGGTACTTTAGTGGGGACAGGGATGGAGGGGAAAGAGTGTAGGGTTCAGGAAAAAAAAAAAGAGTTCCCTTCACATAACGAAACTAAAGAAAAAAGACTTTTCTGACAAGTATGCAGTGTCACAAATCGCAAGTCTTGGTGCTTTGGCTGACTACACGAAACGAAATGCCTCATCAACATTATCCAGGGGAAAAAGTTAACCCTACGCTTGTCCCCTGAAATATTTTAAATGGTTCATGGGGTAGGGAAAAAGAAAAAGAAAAAAAATCCTCCGGGGACGAACATCAGACGTGGGATCCAGCCAAACTACTCCAGAAGATTAGTCTTTCACTTTCCCTTTTTAATGCCGGGCTCTCGGAGGGGAGCGCAGCCGTGGCTAGTCATGCAGCGGAGCTATTAGTGTGCAAATAAAGCAGAAAATAGAGACATCCTTAAGAAATGAGTCTCCCATTTGACACAAAGCGAAGGTGACAACCACGGAGGGAGAACCCTAAATGCTAAATGGTTCGCTCTCCTGCAGGACTCGCGGCCGCCCCCGGTGAAAACCGGGCGAGGGGATTCATTCAGTCGAATTTATGGAGCGCTGATTGGGTGCGGAGCACTGGACTAAGCGCTTGGGAGAGGACAAATAGGCAACGTATGGACGGTCCCGACACAACAACGGGCTCACAGACTAGAGGGGATGGAGGCGGAGTGGGGGTCTAATGAGGATGCCTGGCTGGCAGGGCGGCATTCACCTTGGCACGACCCTCTCGGGCCTATTCTTTCAGCCAATCGGATTTACTGAGCGCCTACAAGGTGCGGAGCGCTGCACTGAGGTTAGCATTGTAGAGGAGGGGAAGGGGCGCTCCGTCATCCGAGCAGGGGGAAAGTGGCACGCACCGGGGGTGGCATGGTCCGGGCTCGGCCCCGACTCACCTCGCCCTGGCGGGCCGTCGCGGGGGGCTTCCATCCCGCCGGCCGGTCGGAGGAAAGGAGGGCGGGGGCGCTGGCCCGCGGAGGATGCTCGCCGGGCTCCGCGCCTCGCGCCGCCGTCGCCCGCATCCCGTCGCCATGACAATAGCGCGCTCGACGCCCCGCCCGCGGAGTGACAGCGCCACCCGGAGGCCGAGGGGGCGGGGCCGCGCTGGCTCCTTGACCAATCGGAGGGGCGGACGCGGCCTAGGGGCGGGGACATCCGAAAAGGATCATGGGGAATGTAGTCTGGGGTCACCCCCCCCAATCCCGCCCCGGTCCCTTGGGCTTCGTGGGGGGGGGGGGGGGGCATCTCTGAGACCCCGGCAGGAAATGTGTAGAATAATAATAATGATAATAATAATGGCATTTATTAAGCGCTTACTATGTGCAAAGCACTGTTCTAAGCGCTGGGGAGGTTACAAGGGCATCAGGTTGTCCCACGGGGGCTCACAGTCTTCATCCCCATTTTACTGATGAGTTAACTGAGGCACAGAGAAGTTAAGTGACTTGCCCAGAATCACACAGCTGATAATTGGCGGAGTCGGGATTTGAACCCAGTGTGTTCATTCATTAGTATTATTATTAATAATGATAATAATGGCATTTGTTGCCTTGTATCTACCCCCAGTTACCTCATCGGTAAAATGGAGAACCAGCGTGGCTTAGTGGAAAGAGCCCGGGCTTGGGAGTCAGAGGTCGTGAGTTCTAATCCCGGCTCCGCCAATTGTCAGCTATGTGACTTTGGGAAAGTCACTTCATTTCTCTGTGCCTCCGTTACCTCATCTGGAAAACGGGGATTAAGACTGTGAGCCCCACGTGGGACAACCTGATCACTTTGTATCCTCCCCAGCGCTTAGAACAGTGCTTGGCACATAGTAAGCGCTTAACAAATGCCATCATCATCATCATCATCATCAGAGCTTAGAACAGTGCTTTGCTCATAGTAAGCGCTTAACAAATGCCATCATCACCATTATCATCTACCCCAGCGCTTAGAACAGTGCTTTGCACATAGCAAGTGCTTAACAAATACCATCATCATTATTATTTGTTAAGCGCTTACTAAGTGCCAAGCACTGTTCTAAGCGCTGGGGACGATAAAAGGTGATCGGGTTGTCCCACGTGGGGCTCACAGTCTTCATCCCCATTTTATTTATTCATTCATTCATTCATTCAATCGTATTTATTGAGTGCTTACTGTGTGCAGAGCACTGTACTAAACGCTTGGGAAGTACAAGGCGACAATAAAAACAGTTCCTACCCAACAACGGGCTCACAGACTAGAAGGGGGAGACAGACAACAAAACTGCATACGTGTGTGTGTGTGTCTGTGTGTGTGTCTGTGTGTGTGTATGCCGATAAATGGGGTTTCTAGACTGTAAGCCCGTTGTTGGGAAGGGATCGTCTCTATCTGTTGCCGAATTGTACTTTCCAAGCGCTTAGTACAGTGCTCTGCACACAGTAAGCGCTCAGTAAATACGATTGATTGAATGAATGAAATGGGGTTGTAAGATGCAATCGACAAGAAGGGATGCATTGGACTTTTTTGTGTGAGTCTAAGTGAGCGTGTCCACACCCTTGTCTTTGCGTGTCCCCTCTGTCGGGACTCGTCTCCGTGTTGGACTAAGAATGCGTGTGTTCGTCTGAGGTGTTGGGTCTCGTGGAAAGTGTGTTTGGGCGGATCTCTGCGAGCGCAACCGGCCCCCAGCTAGCGTGTGTGTCTCTGTGGCTTCCCTCTTCGACAAGGATGTTCGGATCCGTAGGTCCAGCGGGTCAATATACTAATAATGGTATTTGTTAAGCGCTTCCTATGTGTGAGAGTGTGGTTGTCAGTGGCGTGTTAACATCCGAACCATATGTATTGGTTTGGGCTAGGACAGTCTGTCAGGTTGTGTGTGATGGTCTGTGTGTAGCGTGTGGGTGACTGCGTGGGAGGGTGTACCAGGGCACTGCCAGTGTATGTGTGTGTGTGTGTGTGTGTGAGAGAGAGAGAGAGAGACAGAGACAGAGACACAGAGAAAGAGACACACAGAGAGATGAGAGGACAATAATAATGATGACATTTATAAAGTGCTTACTATGTGCAAAGCACTGTTCTAAGCACTGGGGAGGTTACAAGGTTGTCACGTTGTCCCACGGGGGGCTCACAGTCTTAATCCCCAGTTTACAGATGAGGTAACTGAGGCCCAGAGAAGTTAAGTGACTTGCCCAAAAAGTCACACAGCTGACAAGTGGTAGAGCCGGGATTTGAACCCATGACCTCTGACTCCAAAACCCGCGCATCTCACTGAGAATGAAAAGGGAGGGGAGAAGCGCTAGGGTGCAGAGTCGCTGGCCCGGTAATAATAATAATAATAATAATAATAATGGTATTTGTTAAGCGCTTACTATATGCCTTAGTTCAGTGCTCTGCACACAGTAAGCACTCAATAAATACGATTGAATGAATGAATATACCACTTACTGTTCTAAGCGCTGGGGAAGATACAAGGTAATCAGGTTGGGCTCACAGTCTTCATCCCCATTTTCCAGATGAGGTCACTGAGGCCCAGAGAAGTGAAGTGGCTTCCCCAAGGTCCCAAGGCAGGCAAGTGGCAGAGCCGGGATTAGAACCCACGTCCCCTGACTCCCAAGCCCGGGCTCTTTCCGCAGGCTGCTTCCCACGAAGGCAGCCCGAAGCTGGGCCTCCCGTCCCGGCCGCTGTGTAGCCCTAAGGGGCAGCTGCCCGGGAGGAAGGACTGCCGGCCCGGGAAGCCCGAGAGGCCTTTCCGGGCAACCCTCCCAGACCCGGGCATCCCTCCCCTCCGGCCCCGCGAGCCAACAACCAGTGTGACCGCAGGGAGCTCGGGGTGTGTGTGTGTATGTGTGAGTGTCTGTGTGTGTCTGTGTGTCCGTGTGTGTCTGTGTGCGTGTGTGTGTGTGTGTCCCCTCACTCCTCCGCCCAAATGTCCGGAGAGCGGGATGGGGCCCAGTCCCGGTGGTGTCCCCTGGCCCTCGCCCTCGGCAGGAAGCACCCTGAAAAGCGGGAAGAGGGTAAGGGAGGGAGGGGTGCCCAGCGAAGAGCGCGCGGGAGGGGGCGAGAGACCCCCCGAGTCCTGCCCGGGGCCCTCCCCGAACTCTCCTCCCGCCCCGGCTCAGCCCGGGAGGAAAGTTGGAGCCGGAGGCCGGACTGGTTGGGATGCGATCGCCATCCTGACCAACCCCGAGGCAGGGGGAGGGCATGGGGGCTGCGGAAGGAGGGGCCGGGGGGTACCGGCTGGGGAGGGGCCGGGGGGCACCGGCTGGGGAGGGGAGACCAGGGAATGAGGAAGGAGGGGGCGGCGGGAGGGGAGAGAGGCTAAGGCAGAGAAGGAGGAGGGGAGGGGGTGGAGGAGGAGGAGGAGAGGAGAGGAGGAGAAGGGGGAGAGGAGGAGGAGGAGGGGAGCAAGAGGAGAAGGGGAGGAGGAGGAGAAAGGGAAAAGGAGGGGGAGAGGGGAAGGAGGGAGGAGGGGAGGAGGGGGAGAGGAGGAGGAGGAGGGCAGGAGGGAGAGAGGGGGAGAGGAGGAGGAGGTGAGGAGGAGGGGGAGGACGGGAGGAGGAGGAGGAGGAGAGGAGGAAGAGGAGGAGGAGGAGGAGGGGGAGAGGCCGAGGAGCGGCTGCTGGCGGCCGGGTTGGCTGCGGCGGCCCAGCAGGCTCCTGCCATCCCGCCCCCCGACCCCACCCGGGAAGGAGGAGCTTGGGGCGCGCAGAAGGCGTCAGAATCCTCAATTTCCAACTTAGCATCTTGGCAGGACCTTGGAGGAGCCAAAAGCAGAGTCCCCCCAGTCCAAAGGGGGGGCGGGGGGAGAGAGAAAAAAAAGGGAGGAAGGAAGGAAGGAAAGACGACGGCCGCGAGCGAGGAGGACGGGGGATCGGCAGCCTCGCGGGGGGCAGTGAGGGCTCGCCGCCGCCGCCGCCGCCGCCGCCGCCGCCCACGAAGCCCTCGCCGTCCCGGTGCCCGCCGCGGTGCCCCCCGCGGTGCCCCCGGGGGCCGAGCGGGCTCCTCTCCGCGGCCGCCCGGGGCGCGGTCTGCATGTGCCCGGCCATGTCCTACCCGCAGGGCTATTTGTACCAGCCTTCCGCCTCCCTGGCGCTCTATTCGTGCCCGGCCTACGGTACCAGCGTCATCTCGGGGCCCCGCACGGATGAACTGGGCCGCTCCTCTTCGGGCTCCGCCTTCTCCCCGTACGCCGGATCGACCGCCTTCACCGCCCCGTCGCCCGGCTACAACTCGCACCTCCAGTACGGCACCGACCCCGCCGCCGCCGCCGCCGCCGCCGCTGCCGCCGCCGCCGCCGCCGCCTTCTCCTCCTACGTGGTGAGTCCCGCCAACCCCCGCCCGGGCACTGCCACCCTGCCGCCCGACGCCCGGGAGCCGCGGCCCGCGCCTTCCCAGCGGGGGCACGGCCCGCTCCCGCCCCCCTTCCCAACTTTCCCCAAAGCCCCAGTCCCTTCCCGGGGAAGCGGAAAAGCGGGGTGCCCACTTTCAGGGCCACCCCCTGCCCACTGGGGACGCCTTCGTTGAAACCCGGGCGACGACGCCCGCCGCCGCCTTTCTTTCCCCCTTTCTCCGGCAGTTCGGGTGGCTAAAAAGAAATAAGCCCGAATCGAGATTTGGGGTGGGGTTGGGGGGAGCAGGTCTGGCCTCTAACGACGCCCCCCACCTAATCCCCCCATCCCACGCTGCCGTGCCACCCGGTGCCCCGCAGCCCCGGCCCTGCGGGAGCGCAGAGCTCTGCGGTGCAGCCGGGATTTCCCTTCCCTGCAGCCGGGCCCCGATCCCGCAGCCGGGGCCGGTTTGGGGGAGCGTCTCGGGGGTCTGCCGTCCCCCCCCCAAGGGGTTTCCCCGACCGTCCTGCCCATCTGCTGTCCCGCCCGCCCCTCTCCCCGCCACCTGGGTTGGCGGAAAGAGCGGGAAAGTTGTCCCGCTCGCTGGGGGCGGCGAGGCCGCGCGGGACGAGGGGCGGGGGGTCCCGGGGGTCCCGGGGGTCCGGCAGACGAGCCGCAGCGTGTGGCATCTCCTCCTCCCCTTGCTGCCTCCGGCCTGGGCTCGGGCCTGACCCGCAGCCCCGCGGGCGGCTGGAGCTGGAGCCCCCGTACCCCGGCCCAGACAGAGGGGCCAGTCGCAGGGGGTCGGGGACCAAGTCTCCGCGCCAACAACCCTCGGGGGAACTGATTAGTCGGACCCCTTGGCTCCTGCCCCGAACCCGGATTTCGCCCGCCGGGTCCCAGCCCCACGGCCCAGCCCGGTCCGGCCCTGTACGGTCCTGTACTGTCCTGCCCTGCCCTGTCCGGTCGTGTCCGGTTCTATCTTGTCCTGTCTGGTTCTGTCCGGCCCTCTCCGGTTCTGTCTGGCCCGGTACGGTCCTATCCGGTTCTATCCTGCCCTGTCCGGTCCTGTACGGTTCTGTCCTGTCCCGTCCTGTCCTGTCCTGTCCGGTTTTGTCCTGCCCTGTCTTGCCCTGTCCGCCCCTGTCCTGTCCCGTCTTGTCCTGTCCGGTCCCATCCTGTCCCGTCCTGTCCAGTTCCGTCCTGTTCTATCCGGTTCTTTTCTGCCCTGTCCTGTCCGGTCCTGTCCGCCCCTGTCCGGCCCTGTCCTGTCCCATCCTGTCCTGTCCGGTCCCATCCTGTCCCGTCCGGTCCGATTCAGTCCTGTTCTGTCCGATTCTTTTCTATCGTGTTCTGTCCGGTCCTGTCCAGTCCTGTCCAGTCCTGTCCGGGCCTGTCCAGTCCTGTCCGGCCCTGTCCGGTCCTTTCCAGCCCTGTCCGGTCCCGTCCATTCCCGTCCGGTCCCGTCCGGCCTAGCCCTTGGGGCCTGACCGGTTCTTCCGTCCCTTCCCGCAGGGGTCACCCTACGACCACACCCCGGGCATGGCGGGCTCCCTGGGCTACCACCCGTACGCCGCGCCGCTGGGCTCCTACCCCTACGGGGACCCGGCCTACCGCAAAAACGCTACGCGGGATGCCACTGCCACGCTGAAGGCCTGGCTGCAGGAGCACCGTAAGAACCCCTACCCCACTAAGGGCGAGAAGATCATGCTGGCCATCATCACCAAGATGACCCTCACCCAGGTGTCCACCTGGTTCGCCAACGCCCGGCGGCGGCTGAAGAAGGAGAACAAGATGACCTGGACGCCGCGGAACCGCAGCGAGGACGAGGAGGAGGAAGAGAACATCGACCTGGAGAAGAACGACGAGGACGAAACGCCCAAGGCGGAGGAGAAGGGCGAGCCCGAGGGGCTGGACGCAGGTCAGCGGGGCCGGCTAGGGGCCACCCGGCCGGGAGGGAGAACTGGAGGGAAGAAGGATGGATGGATGGATGGATGGATGGATGGATGGATGGATGGATGGATGAATGGATGGATGGATAGATGGAAGAATGGATGGAGGGAGGGAGGGAAAGATGGATGGATGGAGGGGCGGGCACGGGGGGCTTTTTTCGGGGAGACGGGGTCTCCGGGGTGGTCGCCGGACCCCTGACCCTGCGGTTCCTCCGACAGGAGGAGGCGGAGAGGCCACTCCGGGTTGCGAGCGGCTCCAGGGGCTCCCGAGCCCGCCGGCCAGCAAGGAGGCCGAAGGCGGCCTCAGCCAGTCGGACGCCCAGGAGCCGTCGGAGGGGCGGCCGGAGGGGCGACTGGAGAGCCGTCTGGGCGAGGAGCCGCCCCAGCCCTACGCCCCGGGCCCGCCCCCGGCCGGAGAGCTGCCTCCGGCCCCCAGCGGACCCTCCCTCATCCACTCGCCACCCCCCGCCGGCCCCGCTGTCCAAGCCCAAGCTGTGGTCCCTGGCGGAGATCGCCACGTCGGCGGACAAGGGCCGAGAGGGCACCGAGGGGGCGCCCCCCGGGCCGGGGCCGGGGCCGGGGCCGGGGCCGGGACCCCAGGCCGGACCCCCGGCCGGCCCCGCGCTGGCCAGCCGCTCGTCGCCCTCCCCGGCGCGCTCGCCGTCGGGGCAGTGCCCCTTCCCCGGGGGCACCGTGCTGGCACGCCCGCTCTACTACGCGGCGCCCTTCTACCCGGGATACACGAACTACGGCTCCTTCGGCCACCTGCACGCCCACCCGGGGCCCGGGCCCGGCTCCGGCCCCGGCTCCGGCCCCGGCCCCGGCCCCGGTGGGCACTTCAATGGATTAAACCAGCCCGGGCTGAGCCGGCCGGACGCTTTGGTCAAGGAAACGAAAATCCTCCGGAGCCCATCCCACCTAGAGCTGTGCAAAGACTCGCCCTATGAACTGAAGAAAGGTATGTCCGACATTTAACCCCGGGCTGCTTCGGCCCCTGGACTTTTCTAATTTATTAAACAAGATGGCCTTGGCAGTTATTTTTCCACCACCGAGAGATTAAAAAGTAAAATAAATAAGCCACCCTCCCCGCCCACCGCCACCCCCCACATCCTATTCAGAAGTTTAGAGTTTATCGGAGATGGGTGACATTTAAAAGCAAAACAGAACAACAACAACAACAAAAACCGCAACCAAAACCACGGAAACCGTCTCCTTCTCCCCCCGCCCCCACCCGCGTCTTAACCCACTGAAAGGAAAAATCGAAAAAAATAATTTGTATTAAATCTTATTCTGTATATTTAATGTAGCATTTTTGTATTTAAATTGATAATACAGTATCTTTGAAGTAAATTATGAAAGCAAGACACCTGTACAGGTATTAATGTTGTTTTTGTAATATAAATATATACATTTCTGTGTTTTTCCCGAACCGTTTCATAGTTTAAAAATACAAGTTTAATTTAATTTTTTACGCCTATTGATTTTTCTGGGTATGAGCTAAAAAGAAGTATTATAAAAAGGAAACAGGTTATACTTATTAGATTAAAAACAAAACTGCAGTCGCCTTTGTAAAATGCAAAAAATATTTAATTAAAAGAGATTTTAACAGAATCCCAGTTCCTTTTCTCGCAAGGCCGAGGCCGGAGAGAGGTTAGAGCTGCCACTTTCTCTCGAGAGTCCCTCTTCCCCGGGACGTCAGGGAAAGTTTGGGGGCGACCGAAACGGGCCCCCGGGCCCCCCACGGACCGGCGCGACCGAGGCTGATCCGGACTCCCCCGGGGCCGGGGCGGGGAGAAGGGCAGCTGGGATTTAGGCCCGGGTCCCTCGGCGGCGGGGCAGAGACGGGAGCGGGGGAGACCCCCAAGCCGGGGCCCGGAAAAGCAGGCTCGGGAGGAGACGCCGAAAAGTCCCCCCAGAAGAACCGGCGCTTAACCTAATTACTTCCAATCAGTGTCGTGTTTTATGCAAAGTAATCAGCCGGTGAGCCGGGCTAATGAGTTCGATTTTATGCCGGATTTATCCCTTATTACTATTTCAAAGGTGCTGCGGAGTTATTAAGGCGGGAGAGGGGAACGCGCCCTTAGGAGATACACCGGGGAAAGAGTCTCTCCCCCATCGCTGCCCCCGCCCTCCCCTGCATTTTGCGTTGATCTATTTTGGTTAATTTGATTAAATTAGTATTCCGTCCCCGGTGCGCCGTGTAGGCATGGATAATTTCGGTCCAGCTGTCCGTCCCCTGCCCGCCGGGCGGAGGGTGAGGGACGGGCTGAGGTCGTTTCCCGCTCTCACAGGTAGGTGTCACACTTGCCCCAGATTTCGGGATTACGCGCTCGGAGAGGGATGGAGCGCGGCCCTTGGGAACCCAGGCGGTCGCCAAGGGGCTGAGGGGAGGAAGAAGAGGAGGAGGAAGAGGAGAGGGAGGAGGAGGGGCGGTTTGGGAGAGAGGGGACAGAGTAAGAGCGAGAGACCCAGTGGAAAGAGAGAAAGAGAGGGGATATGCATATCAGGGTTTAAATAGGCAAATCACTTTTAACACGTGAAAACGATTTTGTAAAAATAATCACGACCATTATGAGGTTAAGCCCCTTCGGAATCGCTGCCGCACTGTTTCCTTCGCTCTGCTCGCGGTGCGCTCTCTATGCCGTACTCCACACGGCTCGGTTTCATTCCAAAACTCAAGTTAGCCCCCGAAAACCCATCCGTCGAGCCGGGAGAGTCGGACGCGTTCAGGAGGCAGCCACGGAGCCGTGGGAAATTGTAAGGACGGGAGACCGTGGGGAGTTTCTTCGGGGAATTCCACGTCCTGGGAAACGCTCTGCGCTCCGAGGGGCTTTGGGGGGGAGGGAGGGTGCCCACCTCGGAGCGGGGGGTGGGTGGGGGAGTGGATGGGCGCGTCCTGCCCTCGCCCGCTGCCCAGCATTTGCCCAGAGGGGCTGATACCGCTGTCCAGCGCCGGCCCAATGTATGAACTCGATGGCTCACTGAAGTGCGGGAAAAATTAGGATTTGGGACGTCCGACCG
The DNA here is from genome assembly GCF_015852505.1 of Tachyglossus aculeatus. NCBI lineage: Eukaryota > Metazoa > Chordata > Mammalia > Monotremata > Tachyglossidae > Tachyglossus > Tachyglossus aculeatus. Next base: position 6,272,915 of record NC_052076.1, on the reverse strand, counting down.
TTCTTTCGCTTGGCTGCGGGATTTTTGTAGGGAATTCGGGCAAGATAGGGGCGCCGGTCTGGGTTCCAAGAGGAGGGACAGACGGTCATATATTCCCCACATTCTCGTGGTCGGTCGTGTTAGAAACTCGGTCGTGTTAGAAACGATTCTTAACGCAAGAGAGCTCCCTGGGGGAAGCGAGTCCGGCCTGCCTGGCCGGGGAGAGGAGGAAGTGGAGGAGGAAGAAGCGATGGAGAAGGGAGTGAAAGCAAAAGAGTTGGTATGGGGGGAGCGGTTAGGGAATGAAGGAAGAAGAGTGGAGGAGGAGGAGGAGGAAGAGGAGGGAGAAAAGGTGTTTCTCTGTTAGGGCAAGGCGCGCTCCCAACGCGGGTGGCATGGCGCTTCTAGGAATCAACGAAATGTGGATTCCAAACCGTTTTCAGGCCCGTGGGGATTCGCGGATTCATTCATTCAATCGTATTTATTGGGCGCCCACTGTGTGCAGAGCACTGCACTAAGCGTTTGGAAGGTACAATAGCAATAGAGATGATCCCTGCCCACTCGGGTTTACAGTCTAGAGACGGGAAGACAGCCGTCAAACGCTTAGTACAGTGCTCTGCAGACAGTAAGCGCTCATAAATACGACTGAATGAAAAACAGGACGCGGACTCTCTGGTTCAGCTGTGTGGTTTAGGAGAAGCAGCGTGGCTCAATGGAAAGAGCACGGGCTTGGGAGTCAGAGGTCGTGGGTTCAAATCCCGGCTCCGCCAATTGTCAGCTGTGAGACCTTGGGCAAGTCACTTAGCTTCTCTGTGCCTCTGTTACTTCGTCTGTAAAATGGGGATGAAGACTGTGAGCCCCAAGTGGGACAACCTGATCACCTTGTATCCTCCCCAGCGCTTAGAACAGTGCTTTGCACGTAGTAAGCGCTTAACAAATGCCATCATTATTATTATTCTGCTCAGGAGACTGCAGAAAGGTGCCAAGCGGAGGAGGTGGCAGGGCAGGGGCGGAGGGCAGGGGCTTGGATGGGGCAGAGACAGGTGCGGGGATGGAAGGGAGCAGAGGCTGGGACGGGAGCGGGATTAGGATGGGGATGAAGGTTCGCAAATTCCCGTGTAGGCCTCCAAGCATCACCTCTGCCCCGGGTGGGTCCCCGCATCGCTGGTTTCCCCCCGGCCGGGATCCGGCCCGCAGCTCCGCATCGCCCCATCTCCCGGGGAAGCCGGGATGAGCTTGGGGAAAAAGGCGGGATCCCTAGCCCCCGAAGTCGTTTTGAGTCTGGGGGCGAGGAGGTTACCAGGCAACGGGAGTTGGGAGATTTCCCGAATGTGTGTGAACGGGGAGGGGGGGATTTGTGTTCCCCTCCCCGGAAGGGCTATTTGGGTGACTTTCCATGAGCGTCTCTCCCTTGTGCGTGTCTCTTCCGTTTCCGTGTCTCTCGAGAGGTCTCTTCTGTGAAGTCTCTCCCGAGCCCGGAGGTCTCGTCGGGGCTTCCCGGGAGTATCCGTCTCTCTCACATGTGAGAATCCCGGCCCGTTTGGATCTCCTCGAGCGTTTTCCTTCCCCGAGTGTGTACGTGTGGGTCTCCCGAGAGTGTTTATTTCCCGCGTGGGACTCCTTGAGTGTGTGAATGTCCGTGTCTACCGTTAGTGTGTTTCTCGCGCGTGTCCACCCTGAGAATTCCCGTTTGGGTCTCCCGTTGTGAGTGGGAGTGCGCGGGGCACGCGTTTTCCGGGGGTCCAGCTGGTTCCCGGGTACCGGCTCGGGATGTCCGTTCCGTGGCCTACTGGCAAGAACCCGGGTTTGGGAGTCAGAGGACGTGGGTTCTAATCCCGGCTCCGCCCCTTGGCTGCTGTGTGACCCTGGGCAAGTCACTTCACTTCTCTGGGCCTCTGTTCCCTCATCTGTAAAACGGGGATTAAAGCTGTCAGCCCCATGTGGGACAACCTGATGACCCTGTATCTACCCCAGCGCTTAGAACAGTGCTTGGGACATAGTAAGCGCTTAAAAAGGATGGTATTTGTTAAACTCTCACTATGTGCGAAGCACTGTTCTAAGCACTGGGCGGATACAAGGCGATCAGGTTGTCCCACGGGAGGCTCACATTTTTAATCCCCCTTTTCATATGAGGTAACTGAGGAACAGAGAAGTTAAGTGACTTGCCCAAGGTCACAGCCGACAAGTGGCAGAGCCGGGATTCGAATCCATGACCTCTGACTCCCAAGCCCGTGCTCTTTCCACTGAGCCACGCTTAACAAATACTATTATTATTATTATTATTATTATTATTATTATTGTTGTTGTTGTTGTTGTTGTTGCTGTTGTTGTTATTACTACCAGTCCTGCGATCTGCGTTTGTGGTAACCGGCAGGCCAGTGGCGAGGGCTGAAGTGCGGGGGGGGATTGGGGGCGTTTCTCTGGGGCGCCCCGGGGCCCAGGAGAGAGGAAGTTCTCTCTGGATACGTGTGTGTGGGTGTTTGTGTGTGCGTGTTTGTGTGCGTGTGGTGAGGGCGGTGCGCGCGTGCATGCGTGTACGTGTGGTTATATGTGCTTGTGTGGTGCGGAGAGGGAGGAAGGGATGCGGGACCGGGGTGGGAGAGGAAAAAGGGGAGGATCCCGCAAGTTTTTTTTTTCTTTGCGCCAGGGGAAGAGCGAGGTAGGGGAGGGGGGAGGGGGAGAGTTTGAGAAGTTGTTGAGGGGAGTCGAGGCCGGGAATGGAGTGCAGAAGGGGCCAGGTGAGAGGGTTGCCGCATTACTATTCTATTTATTTTATTTTGTTAATATGTTTTGTTTTGTTGTCTGTCTCCCCCTTCTAGACTGTGAGCCCGCTGTTGGGTAGGGACCGTCTCTATATGTTGCCAACTTGTACTTCCCAAGCGCTTAGTACAGTGCTCTGCACACAGTAAGCGCTCAATAAATACGATTGAATGAATGAAATGAAATTGGCCGATCTCCTCTCCTCGCCCCGCAAGTCGGGCCACCTGCGATTGGCGCGGGAGGGTGGGCAGAGAGCCCCGCCCCAGCCCCCCACCCCCACCCCCGCACTGCACCGCGCTGGCATGCAGGGATGCAGGGATGCTCGGGACGCGGGACCCCCTCTCCCCGACACACACACACACACACACACACACACACACACACACTCACACTCACACACACCTTCCCCGGGAGCGACTGTCATTCATTCAGTCGTATTTATTGAGCTCTTACTGTGTGCACAGTACTGTACTCTGCCTGGGAGCGACTCTCAGTCAGAGGTCATGAGTTCAAATCCCTGCTCCGCCAACTGTCAGCTGTGTGACTTTGGGCAGGTCACTTAACTTCTCTGGGCCTCAGTTCCCTCATCTGTAAAATGGAGATTAAGACCGTGAGCCCCCCGTGGGACAACTTGGTCACCTTGTAACCTCCCCAGCGCTTAGAACAGTGCTTTGCACATAGTGAGCGCTTAATAAATGCCCTTATTATTATTATTATTCATTCAATCGTATTTATTGAGCGCTTACTGTGTGCAGAGTACTGTACTCTGCCTGGGAGCGACTCTCATTCATTCAATCGTATTTATTGAGCGCTTACTGTGTGCAGAGCACTGTACTAAGCGCTTGGAAGGTACAATTCAGCTCTCGGTCCCAGGCCTTCTTTTACTACACACACACACACACACACACACACGCACGCACGCACACACACACACACGCACACACACACACCCCTCCCTGCCCGGGATCGACTCTCATTCATTCAATCGTATTTCTTGAGCGCTTACTGTGTGCAGAATACTGGACTAAGCGCTTGGAAAATACAATTCAGTTCTCGGTCCCAGTCCTTCGCTTCCTGCCTCCGTCAAGGGACGGGCTGGGATGGATTTGATTTGTACTTCCCAAGCGCTTAGTCCAATGCTCTGCCCACAGTAAGCGCTCAATAAATATGATTAAATGAATGACTGAATGAATGATTTCCCCGCAAGCCTCCTCTGATCCCGTGGGACCCCCGGCGAGGTGGAGAGGGGCGTTGAGGGAGTGGGTGGGGGCAGAGGAAGAGTGAGAAGCAGAGAAGAGAAGTAGCGTGGCTCAGTGGAAAGAGCACGAGCTTGGGAGTCAGAGGTCATGGGTTCGAATCCCGGCTCAGCCACTTGTCAGCTGTGTGACCTTGGGCAAGCCACTTAACTTCTCTGGGCCTCAGTTTCCTCATCTGTAAAATGGGGATTAAGGCTGTGAGCCCCACGTGGGACAACCTGATTACTTTGTATCCCCCAAGCGCTTAGAACAGTGCTCTGCACATAGTAAGCGCTTAACAAATACCATCATTATTATTATTAAGAGTGGTCATCATCTCGGGCCGGAGAGGGAGGGCCATCTTCCCCTCTTCGCCCTCGCCCAGTCTGTCCCAGAGATGGGGCTGACCAGCTCGGCTTGGGTGTGCCCAGAAACGGAGCCCAGAAATCCCCGGGAGGACAACGACGACGGCCAGAGAAGGGCCTCCGACCCCAACGGGACGCCCCTGGGGAAGGCTCCGGCCGGTCCCGGGACCTCGCTCCGCTTCCTCGACCCTCGCGAAGTGGACGTGGCTACGCCGACGGCCTCCTGCTTTGAAGGCATCTTTAAGTCGTTTATCTGGCGCTTTACCCCTGCGAGATAGGCTGCGCTTGCCCTGTCCCCTTCCCCTGCACTTTTTCCTTCAAGGGCCGGCTTTTCCCCTGGTGTAGACACGCGTCATCAAATGACAGAAAAAAAGCACCGACCCGGGAGCCTGAGTCCCGAGAAATCGCCTGTTTTAGCGTTCATTTATCTCTCTCTCCCCACTCCCGGCTCTCTCTCTCTAGTCCCTCTCTGTGTCTCTCAGTCTCTCTCTCGTTCGTTCTCTCTCTAGATGTCTCTCATTCTCTTTCTCTCGTTCGTTCTCTCTCTAGTTCCTCTCTCTCGTTCTCTCTCTCTAATTCCTGTCTCTCATTCTCTCGTTCGTTCTCTCTCTAGTCCCTCTCTCTGTGTCACTCTCGTTCGTTCTCTCTCTGGATCTCTTTCTCATTCTTTCTCTCTCGTTCGTTCTCTAGTTCCTTTCTCTCTCTATCTCTCTCGTTCGTTCTCTGTCTCTCTAGTTCCTCTCTCTGTCTCTCTCCCTGTTTCAATCTCATTCTCTGTCATTGGTTCTCTTTCTCTAGTTTCTCTCTCTCTCTGTCATTCGTTCTCTCTCTCTGGTTCTCTTATTCTCTTTCTCCATCTCGTTCGTTCTCTAGTTCCTCTCTCTCTGTCTTACTCTCTTTCTCAGTCGTTCTCTGCCTCTCTAGGTCCTCTCCCTGTGTCTCTCTCTCTCTGTGTCTCTCTTTCTCGTTCGTTCTGTCTCTCTAGTTTCTCTCTGTCTCTTTCCCTCCTTCCCGCTCTCTCTCTCTTCTCCTTCTCTCCCCCTTCTCTCCCTCCCTCGGCGGGAGGCCTGCATCTGGTTGACCCCTCGGGAAAATCGGTTGGTGGATGGTAACCTTTTTCCTTCTTCCCCAAGTCCTGGACACGCTAGAGAGAGACTCCCCCTCCTCACCCAGCAGCCCCGGACTGTCCCCCCCGCCCCTCTCCGTCGGTTCCTGTAGCTGGAAAATCAGCGCTTCTCGGAAACCCGGCTCTTATCTAAACCGCGGGGGTCCCGGCCTCCCCGACAGGGGTCCCGTTTTTAGGTCCGGTCCTTCGGCCCACGGCCAGAGGGACACCCGGCCACCTTAAACCCCTGTTGTCCCTTTACAAACGACTTTTCCCCTCCCCCTGACTCGCCACATCCCTCACCCCCACCCCACGCGTGGCCACCAATTCCGGAAGCATCTGCCGGTGCCTCCTACTCTCTCCATGGAGTCGGGCCACGGGGGCGGCTTCCAGATTTTCGTTTTCACTGTCACACCCAAGCAAAAGACTTTCTTTTGCTCCTGTCTCCTGTCTCTCTGCCCCTGTCTCTGCCCGATTTCTCTCCCTGCACCTGCTTCTGTGTCTCTCCCTCTGCCCCGTCTCTGCTCTTACATCTATCTCTGTCTCCTTGTCCCTGTCTCTGGGCAGGTCTCCTCTGCCCCCGTCTCCTCCCCGTTTCTCTCCCTGCACCTGTTTCTGTGTCCCTCCCTCTGTCCTGTCTCTGCTGTTACATCCGTCTCTGTCTCCCTGCCTCTGTCTCTGCACTTGTCTCTGTGTCCCTGCCCCTGTCTCTGCACCTGTCTCCGTGCCCCCAGCTCTGCACCTGCTTCTCTGCCCCATCTCTGTCTCTGCACCAGTCTCTTTGCTCCGTCTCTTCACCTTCACTTTTCTCTGTGCCCCCGCCTCTCTGCCGGGTCTCTCCTCGCCCCAGACTCTGTGCCCTTGTCTCTCTGCCCCGTCTCGGCCCATGTCCTTACCCGTCTCTCTGCGGGTTCCCGGGCACCCGGAGGGTCCGGCCTGGTCGCCCCCGGGCCGGGTCCCCGCGCAGCCCCCCCGCGCAGCCCCGCGGGCAGCCCCCTGCCGCCCCGGGCTTGGGTCACTGATGGATGGTCCTGTCAGGCCGCGCCGCCGGGGGAGGCCGTCGGAAAGCGCTTCCCGGCTCCGCGGCCTGCGCCGCCTTTTCAGGGCCTAATTTGTCCGGCTCCCGCCGAGGGGGCTCGGGAAGGACTCGATGAGCCAGAAAATGATGATTAATGAATTTATGGGCGGCCCGTCTCCCGTCGACTGTACGGCTCGTCTCCCGCGGGCCTTCTGGGGGAGGGGGCAATCCGGCCCCCCCAGACTGAGCCGGCCCCTCCATCCCCTGCCCCCTGTCCCCCCGCCTTACACTAAGACCCATCCCGCGACAGATCAGAACCTGTCCTGGGCTCAAGGTGAGGCTGAGCCTGCGGTGATTTCCTGGGGCTTGGTGTGTGGGGGCCATTAATGAAGTTAAAAAGAGATGCGGGCTCTTTCCCTTTTCTCTGTCTCCCTCTTTCCTCCTCTCCCTCTCTTCACCCCTTCTTTTCTCCCTTCCCTTACTTCTTTTCTTCTCTTCCTCCCTTATGTCTCCTCCTTTCATTTCTTTTCTTTCCTTCTCTTCCTTCCTTACTTCTCCCCCTTTCATTTCTTTTCTTCTCTTCCTTCCTTATGTCTCCTCCTTTCATTTCATTTCTTTCCTTCTCTTCGTTACTTATTTTTCCCTCTTTCATTTCTTCTCTTCCTTCCTTACTTCTCCCCCTTTCATTTCTTTTCTTCTCTTCCTTCCTTATGTCTCCTCCTTTCATTTCTTTTCTTTCCTCTCTTCCTTCCTTATTTTTCCCTCTTTTATTTCTTTTCTTCTCTTCCTTCCTTATGTCTCCTCCTTTCATTTGTTTTCTTTCCTTCTCTTCCTTCCTTATTTTTCCCTTTCATTTCTTTTCTTCTCTTCCTTCCTTACTTCTCCCCCTTTCATTTCTTTTCTCTTCCTTCCTTATGTCTCCTCCTTTCATTTCTTTTCTTTCCTTCTCTTCCTTCCTAACTTCTCCCCCTTTCATTTCTTTTCTTCTCTTCCTACCTTATGTCTCCTCCTTTCATTTCTTTTCTTTCCTTCTCTTCCTTCCTTATTTTTCCCTCTTTCATTTCTTTTCTTCTCTTCCTTCCTTACTTCTCCTCCTTTCATTTCTTTTCTTTCCTTCTCTTCCTTCCTTATTTTTCCCTCTTTCATTTCTTTTCTTCTCTTCCTTCCTTACTTCTCCTCCTTTCATTTCTTTTCTTTCCTTCTCTTCCTTCCTTATTTTTCCCTCTTTCATTTCTTTTCTTCTCTTCCTTCCTTACTTCTCCTCCTTTCATTTCTTTTCTTTCCTTCTCTTCCTTACTTGTCCCCTTTTCATTTCTTTTCTTCTCTTCCTTACTTCTCCCCCTTTCATTTCTTTTCTTCTCTTCCTTTCTTACTTCTCCTCCTTTCATTTCTTTTCTTTCCTTCCCTTCATTCCCTTCCATCCCCTCTTTCCTTTTTCCCACTTGATGTCTTCCCTCCTTTCTCCCTCCCTCTCATCGTTTCAGTGGGGAAGTTTCTAGCAGAGTGACTACATCAACTCAGCCTAGTCCAGCCCCAAACCCCCACCTCCACATCCCCTCCTTAAGCACCATAAGTCTCTGATAAAGAAATTGTCATATCTGCTCTCATATTTGTATCAACCCCAGAGGTGAGCACAGTGCTTGGCACAAAGTAAACACTTAATAAATACCATAACCAAACAAGTTGTCAGTAAACGCAGACTGCCAACTTGCTCAACTGCATTTTCTCATTTTGTGTTCTATGGCCCTTGTCAAAATCCTCACAGCCTGCAGGAGAGCCTCTGGCTCACATCTCTTTCAGCTTCTCTTTGCCACTCTGTATCCCAAATCAGCTTCCAGCAGGTCCGCATGAACCAGCTCAGATGACAAGCAGCATGGCACCATGGCCTAGTGAATAGAGCATGGGTGTAGGAGTCAAAAGGTCATGAGTTCTAATCCCAGCTTCATCACTTGTCTGCTGTGTAACCTTGGCCAAGTCACTTTACTTCTCTGTGCCTCAATTCCCTCATCTGCAAAATGGGGATTGAGCCTGTGAGCCCCACTTGGGATAGGGACTGAGTCCAACCCGATTTACTTGTATCCACCCCAGTGCTTAGTACAGTGTCTGGCACATAGTAAATGCTTAACAAATAACATAATTATTATCATGAGGTCTCAGCCTCCCTAGAACAGGGTCTTGGTTCAGCCCTGATATGGTTGGCTTAGAACCACACTCTTCTGATCCTTGACCCCCATATAGGCAAGGACCTCTTTTCACTCTCTTCCAAAAGTTTGCAATAGGCTTTACATGCTTGGTACAGTGCACTGGACACTGTGGGTGCTCAATAAATAGCATTACTATTTACTATTTGGAGCTTGATCCAGCCCTGGTCATCTTTGGGGTCTGTACTGGATACTGGCCTGGGGACTTGACTAGCAGCTCCCCACCCACGGCTGAGGTAGAGGGCTAGCTGGGCTAGAGATTTTGCTCTGATGCCCCCACCCAACACTGGCTCTTTCTGTGTGTGTGGCTTAAATCTGTCGTGCATTTTGACACCTGCTCTCTCGTCTGGAGTCCCTCACTTCCTAGGGTTCAGTACCTGGACCTTTCATTTTGGAGGAGTGTAATCTTGATAATAACAGCAATATTTATTGGATGCTTTCTGTGCTAAGCGCTGAAGCAGAGGCAAGGTAATCAATCAGACACTGTTCCTGCACCACACGCGGTTCACAGTTTAAGAGGGAGGGAGTGGAGGTATCTCATCCCCATTTACAGATGAGGAAAGTGAAGCACAGAGAGGTTAAATGCCTTGCCCAAGATGACACAGCAGGCAAGCAGCAGTCACAACTAGAACCTGGGTATCCAGACCCTTACTCTTGTGGTCTCTCAGTGAAGCTACCCTGCCTTCCTAATCGTCACCATCATCATCATAGACAATCAGTCAGTCATATTCATTGAGTGCTTATTCTGTGCAGAGCACTGTTACTAAGAGCTTGGGAGATTACGGTTCAACAATATAACAGGACGATTTCCTACCCACAGTGAGCTTACAGTCTAGAGGGGGAGTCAGGCATTAATATAAATAAATAAAATTATAGGCTCAGTGGAAAGAGCACAGGCTTGGGAGTCAGAGGTCATGGGTTCGAATCCTGACTGAGCCACTTGTCAGCTGTGTGACCTTGGGCAAGCCACTTAACTTCTCTGTGCCTCAGTTACCTCTTCTGTAAAATGGGGATTAAGACTGTGAGCCCCACATGGGACAACCTGATCACCTTGTAACCCCCCCCGCCCCCAGCTCTTAAAACAGTGCTTTGCACATAGTAAGCGCTTAACAAATGCCATTATTATTATTATTATTATTATTATTATAAGTGCTGTGGGGGCTGGGGGAGGTGAATAAGGGGAGTAAGTCAAGATTGTGCAGAAGGGAGGGAGAGAAGCGGAAAGGAGGGCTTAGTCAGGGAAGGCCTCTTGGAGGAGATGGGCCTTCAAATAAGACTTTGAAGGCAGGGGAGAGAGTAATTGTCAGATATATGAAGAGGGAGGTAGTTCCAGGCCAGAGGCAGGATGTGGGTGAGAGGTCGGCTGTGAGGAAGATGAGATTGAGGTTCAGGGAAAAGGTTGGCATTAGAGGAGCGAAGTGTCTGGGCTGGATTGTAGTAAGAGAGTAGCGAGGTGAGGTAGGAGGGGGCAAGGTGGTTGACAGCTTTATTACCATCACTAGTTCTTCTTAAAATGAGGAATTGTAAAAGCACACATAGACACAAATAGCAACGTGCTTTATAGAACTGTGCCCAGGGTGTAGGGAAGCAGCATGACGTAGTGGGTAGAGCATAGTGGGTAGAGCACAGGCCTGGGAGTCAGCAGGTCATGGGTTCTAATCCTGCCTCCGCCACTTGACTGCTGTGTGACTTTCAGCAAGTCACTTCACTTCTCTGGGCCTTAGTTACCTCATCTGTGGAATGGGGATTGAGACTGAGAGCCCCACATGGCACAAGGATTGTGTCCAACCCGATTTGCTTGTATCCACCCAGTGCTTAGTACAGTGTCTGGCACATAATATGTGCTTAACAAATACTAGAATTATTGTTATTATTATATGGAGGGTGTGGACACATCCATGGGCTTCCTGCCCCAGATGCCGATGGGGAGGGGGTTGGTCTTGGGCTGAAGGCTTTTTTAAGGAGTGTAAGGATTTATTTTAAGCCTTGTATTGTCTAATTGAAATCATTTAAAATGTAAGAACAGGTTGGGGCAGTGGGAAAAAGGGAGAGGGCTGGAGGGAGAGGGGAGTGGACTGGGGGCTCAGGAGTGTTGGGAGCCCCAGACTCAGAGTTCTAGGAAAGTCTTTCCTCCATGCCTGCTTTTCATGTAATTGTTTCCCTTGGAGTATTAAGGTTCTTGTGTTGGAAGAAGCAGAAATAGCAGGGGAAACCACACACAGAGCAGAACAACCTTCTAACGAGGGAAGAAGTTAAAATTGATTGGAAGCATAAAATCAGCGGAGCTTCCACCCCTCCGAACAGGGGAAGGAGTTGGGTACCTGATTTCTGTGCCTTTCTTGTTTTCACTTTCTCTAACCACTCTGGAAGGGAAACCAAACTTTCCTAATTCCAGGCCTCCTTCCCACCTGCCACAGAGATGACATACAAAAATCTCAGCCCAGCCAGTCAGGAAGAGGAGGAAAACAGTGGTGGATGTGGGAAAACCCAAACATCCATGGAGGGGCTTTCTCTAGTTTTCTCCAGTTCCCTCTTCCATTCTTTCTGCTCTCTCTCCAAAAGATAGATGGTAAGCTCCTTGAGGTCAGGGATTGCACCTACAAACTCTCTTGAACTGTACTCTCCCAAGAGCTTGTCCACATGGAGCTTAAGTAGAAATAATGTGCATTTTGCATATAAAAATGACTGCAGCTCCAAAGTCTTAATTATGACGAATGCCATTTCATTTATTCATTCATTTATTCATTCATTTCATTTCATGCCATTTTGAGAAGCAGCGTGGCTTAGTAGAAAGAGCACGGGCTTTGGAGTCAGATGTCATGGGTTTGAATCCCGGCTCCACCACATGTCTGCTGTGTGACCTTGGGCAAGTCACTGAACTTCTCTGAGCCGCAGTTACCTCATCTGTAAAATGAGGATTAAGACTGTGAGCCCCACGTGGGACTACCTGATTACCTTGTAACCTCTCCAGCACTTAGAACAGTGCTTTGCACATAGTAAGCACTTATCAAATGCCATTATTATTATTATTATTATTTCATCATTATCAGCATTATTCATTAAGTGCCTCCTGTACTCTGGGAGAATCACGCTATATGGCTGTGCAGATAGCAAAAACACAGTACCCGCCCTCCAGGGGTTTTACAATCTAGGACCAAAAATATTTAAGGCCAAATGACTAAAAAGAAGCAATTTCTGTACTTTTCTTTGGTAGGGGGAATTAAAATTTCCCAACTGTCCAGGAAATACTTCACTATGAGTGGTCTGTGTAGAGTCTGGCTTCTAGCCTCCACGCTGCCACTGATATAGTTTGGTCCACAGGTCTTCTTTGTCCCTTCTCCTCATTGAAGAGGCTGAGGCCCAGAAAGGGCCAGTAAGTTCACCGGGATCACACAGTGAGGCCACAGCAGAGCTGGGAGCCAGTGAGTTGGTTCCAGGCCAATCGGAATTTGGGAGAGCAGAATCCGACTGTCTTCCACCCGCACACATAGTCATTACGGCTGCTATTTAAACTCCAGCAATTCATTTTGGTGCCCCTGGGCCTGCTTTTCATTTTCCTGGCAGGAAGGGCCTCTTTGATGTGATGGAAATAAAGGCCAATGTGCGCTGCCCCATCGGTCCAGCCTGGACCGGCCTCTTGCACACTGCCGGAAGCAGTCTGACTAGTGGGACTCACCCCGGAGTCCGGGGATAGAATTGGGTCGGGTCCTGGGCCGGTCACTGGGGCCTATATTTTCATCCACCAACCCCTCTCATGGGTTAGTGTGCTGTTCCTTCCTGTCTGTCTGGCAGGAACCAGAATTCCCTGGGCAGGGGCTGGAATCCCCAGATGGGGCCAAGGCCCGCTCCAGCATCCTGACTAGTCAGGCAATCAATTTCCCTAGTCAAGTGATCAAGATGGGGCAGAGGGAGGAAAAAACAGGGTCCCTCCCTTCCAGGGGCTGATAATCAGTTGGGACAGACAGGATAGATGCACCCATGCACACTTACTCTCTCTGTCTCTCTTTTTCTCTCTTTCTCTCTCTCGCTCTGTCTCTTTATCTCTTTTTCTCTCATACCTGGGCCCTGGTGGTGGGACGAGGAAGAAGAAGACAGGATCCCTCCCCTTGAGGGGCTGATAATAATAATAATAATAATGAGCACCTACTATGTGCAAAGGACTGTTCTAAGTGCTGGGGAGGTTACAAGGTGACCAGGTTGTCCCACGGGGAGTTCACAGTTTTAATCCCCATTTTACAGATGAGGTAACTGAGGCCCAGAGAAGTGAAGTGACTTGCCCAAAGTCACACAGCTGACAGTTGGCGGATCCGGGATTTGAACACATGACGTCTGGCTCCAAAGCCCGTGCTCTTTCCACTGAGCCATGCTGCTGATACTCAGAAAGGGCAGCTAAGACAGACATACTCATACACACATGAGTGCACACACACACACACACACACACACACACACACACACACACACACACACACACACACACACTCTACTGGGTGCTAGAGGGAAGGAAGAGAAGAATGAGAGGATGGGATCTTTGTCCTCAAAGACTTGGCAGTCTGATGGGAGAGACCAGGAAGATGGACAGACTGAAATTGCTAGTAGGCAGATGCATAGAACATGGCAGAAACTTAAAAGCACTACCAACAAGCTTGCATTCATGATTAACAGACAACACAATTAACAGATTAACATAAATACTTGGGGGAACTGGAATGACTGAAGAGACTGGACTTAGGAGTGGTCAATCCAGAAAGGTTTCCTGGAAGAGGTAGAGTTTTGAACGTAGAAGCGTTCACCTCTCCTACACTCGGGGATTTAGGAATTATTTTTTGCCAGAGAAAGTTTCATCCAGATGAGCTCCCTCAGCCCTGGGACCCCAGCATGGCAAAGAAGCCATGGGAAGCAATATGATCTAGTGGATAGAGCACGGGCCTGGGAGTCAGAAGGGCCAGGGTTCTAGTCCTGGCTCTGCCACTTGTCTGCTCTGTGACCTTGGGTGAGTCACTTTCTGAGCCTCAGTTACCTCATCTGTAAAATGGGCATTAAGACTGTGAACCCCATGTGGGAAAAAATCTCCTGTGACTGTGAGCCCATTGTTGGGTAGGGACCATCTCTATATGTTGCCGAATTATACTTCCCAAGCGCTTAGTACAGTGATCTGCACACAGTAAGCATTCAATAAATATGATTGAATGAATGAATGAATGAATGAATGAATCAATCAATCAATCGTATTTATTGAGCGCTTACTGTGTGCAGAGCATGGTACTAAGCGCTTGGGAAGTACAAGTTGGCAACATATAGAGACGGTCCCTACCCAACAGTGGGTTCACAGTCTAGAAGTCCATGAATGAGTATGGACTGTGTACAACCCTATTACTTTGTATCTACTCCAGGGCTTAGAACAGTACTTGGTCCATAGTAAATGCTTAACAAATATCATTTTTTTAAAAAAGGAATTTAAACTTGAATCAGGTGATTCTGGGAACTTCCTCATCTTCCCCACAAATACATTGGTCCTGCCCTCTGACTCTATACCAGTAATAATAAGTGACATTTACCAAGCACTGTACGAAGCTCCAGGATAGATACAGGATAATTAGATCAGATTCTAGACGGCAAACTCATTCCCCATCCACCCCCGCCCTACCTCCTTCTTCTCCCCACAGCACCAGCATATATGTTTGTATAGATTTATTACTCTATTTATTTTACCTGTACATATTTACTATTCTATTTATTTTGTTAATGATGTGCATCTAGCTTTACTTCTATATATTCTGATGACTTGACACCTGTCCACATGTTTTGTTTTGTTGTCTGTCTCCCCCTTCTAGACTGTGAGCCTGTTGTTGGGTAGGGACTGTCTCTATATGTTGCCAACTTGTACTTCCCAAGTGCTTAGTACAGTGCTCTGCACACAGTAAGCACTCAATAAATACGATTGAATGAATGAATGAGTGAATTGTGGGCAGAAAACATTTCTACCAACTCTGTTCCATTGAACTCTCCCTAGTGCTTACTACAGTGCTCTGCACACAGTAAGTGCTCAATAAATATCATTGATGATGATGATGACACTGTTGCTGTCCCACATGGGACTCACAGATTAAGTAGGAGGGAAAAGAGGTATTTAATTTCTCTTTTACAGATGAGGAAACTGAGGCACAGAGAAGTTGGTCACTTGTCCACGGTCTCACAGCAGGAAGTGACAGAGCTGGGATTAGAAACCAGGCTGCTGCCTCCTAGGCCCATGCTCTTTCCACTAAACCACACTGCTTCTTTTTTTTAAATGGTATTTTTAAGTGCTTACTATGTGCAAAGCACTGTACTAAGCGCTGGGGGGTTACAAGGTGATCAGGTTGTCCCACGGGGGGCTCACAGTCTTCATCCCCATTTTACAGATGAGGGAACTGAGGCCCAGAGAAGTGAAGTGACTTGCCCAAGGTCTCACAGCAGACATGTGGTGGAGCCGGAACTCGAACCCATGACCTCTGACTCCAAAGCCCGGGCTCTTTCCACTGAGCCACGCTGCTTCTTGAAGATAAAAGATGAGTGGACCAGCAATGCCCAGGAAATCCATTCCCAGCATGGCTCAGTGAAAAGAGCCCGGGCTTGAGAGGCAGAGGTTATGGGTTCTAATCCCGACTCCGACACATGTCTGCTGTGTGACCTTGGGCAAGTCACTTAACTTCTCTGAGCCTCAGTTACCTCATCTGTAAAATGGGGATTAAGACTGTGAGCCCCACGTAGGACAACCTGATCACCTTATATCCCCACCAGTGCTTAGAACTGTGGTTGGCACACAGTGAGCACTTAACAAATACCAAAATTATTGTTATCGTTATTACTCTTCCAAGTGCTTACACTCCCCTTCTAGACTGTAAACTTAACGTAGGCAGGGAATGCGTCTGTTTATTGTTATTTTGTACTCTCCCAAGCTCTTAGTACATTGCTCTGCACACAGTAAGTGCTCAAGAAATATGATTGAATGAATTAAATGAACAGTGCTCTGCACATAGTTAAGCACTCAATAAATACTACTGATTGATCGATTGATTGGGTGGAAACACAAATCCCTCCCTCCTATACCTCTCTTCCTCCCCACTCCATTTCTCCCCCTTGCATATCTGGACTCTATAACCCTCATTTCAGCACTCTCCCCCGACCCCCCCACCCCCAACTCCCCATTTAAATGTGCCTCTCATCAATTACCCGCTCATCAAAGCCTTTCCTCTTTAGCCCTGCAAGAAGCCAAATCAAGTGGGCATTTCCGGATGATAACCGGCCTGACCTGAGAATCGGCGACCTTGCCTTCCCCTCCGAACGCCAATCAATTCCCTGCCTGCTCAGCGGGGAGGGCTGCTTAATCACATAACGGTACCACTAATACCATCCAGGGGTCAGGACTAAAAACCCCTCCAGGAATTCCCATTCATTATCCTATGAAAATGAACACAATCCTGAAGTGTCCTCCAGATTATTCATAGTATGCTCTTCTGCCAAAGTGAAAACATCAAAAGAGATCGCTTTCTCTTTTGCTGCTTTTTTTTTTTTTTTTGCATCAGGTTCACTGGTGGGCGAGTAGCTTTTCCTGGAGCAGATGGGTGCGCAGCATGTGCGGTCTCGATTTTAGGATTCAGAGAGGGTGGCCTCCTTTCCTCTTTTTGCACTCCCTTCTATGTTGCCCTGACTCCCTCTCTTCCTTCATTGCCCCCTCCCAGCCCCATAGCACTTAAGTACATATCTGTAATTTATTTATTTATATGAATGTCTGTCACTCCCTCTAGAATGTAAGCTCACTGTGGGCAGGGAATGTGTCTGTTCATTGTTATATTGTACTCTCCCATGCACTTAGTACAGTGCTCTGCACACAGTAAGGGCTCAATAAATATGATTGAATTGAATGAATGAATGAATAAATGAAGATCAAAAAAGACTGTCAGCTGTAGAGGGGAAGGAAAGACCCACTATTTCATCTTTGCTTCTTCTGCTTTTCTTCACAGACTCTAGGGGTCCCAGGCTCCAGATATTTTTTTTCTGGCTGGGGGTGTGATGACCCTTAGATGACTTTTGGATCTACCCAACTCAAACTCTTTGAGAAAGAGGCTTCCCCCTCCCGCAAAGGGCCCAGAGACTCCCGGCTCAGCTGGGGCCCAAGGCCTCAATCAATCAATCAGTGGTATTTCTTGAGTGCTTAGTGTGTGCACAGCACTGTGCTAAAATCTTGGGAGAGGATAATCAACAGAATTGGTAGAGACGTTCCCTGCACTCAAGGAGCTTATGGTCTACACCCCCAGAGCCTCAGCCAGGGTTGTCCTTGGAGGTCTTTCCCTTCAGGTTACCCTGACCAGGGAAGAAACTAATTTTCAGGGGAAGCTGGGCAGTCATTAGTCTGCCCAAGATGAGGAGCAGACAGAACAAGACTAAAGCTAGCTCTGCCTGGACTGTGAGCTTACCCAAGACAGGAGTCAACATGTTTAGGAACATCAAAGAAAACCTGATATCTTAAATATAAAGAGATTAACATTTATACTGATGTGCAGGTCTGCCAGTCCCCAGGAATCCAGCAGACACAGCCAGAAGGGACAATTAGCACTACATTGGCACCATGGTTCTCTCATTTACTTAACAACATCTGGCACTACATATAAATTCACATCTGAAGACTTTCCTTTAAGCTTTCTCCTGCAGTCAGGATGGATGGCCTAAAATGTGAGGCAAAAACTGCCTCCATCCATCTCCCCCCTCCCCCTACATCCAAAGGCAGCCGAGGCGACATGTCTGGAAAACAGAGGCACAGGTATGCATGTTCCCACAAAGGTCTGTCAGAATTGGCATCTCATTAAGTGGTCCCTCCGGGTATGGTCAACCCTCTCTCCCTCCCTCCTCTCTCTTCTGCTCGTGGGACTCTCCCAGGATGCCATGGGAGTTTGAAGTCTTTTATTCAGATTTTCTCACTGGTTCTTTATGACAAACAGAAGATCTGTTTTTGCTCTTTATATGAAAGCACTCCAAACAAGGCAGCACATCAGGCCCACCACAGATGGAAACAACTACAACAAAAACCTTTCAGTCATTGGGTGGCTCTCCCATCCAGAGGTAATTGGCAATTAGTTAAACAAATCCCATTAAACTGATTAATCAATCAATGACATTAATTGAGTCCTTACTTTGTGTAAGGCACTATGCTAGGTGTTTTGGAAGGCACAATACAAGAGTTGGTAGAAACGCTCCCTGGTGACAAGGAGCTTACAGTCTAGAAGGACTAGACTAATTGGACTCTTCTCTTTTTTTGAGCCAGCTGCTTCTAGAAAGAGAAATGAAGATGGCCGTCATGTCTTCTGGGAGGCTGACAGATCAACATCTCAGATGATGACACCAAGACTGACAGAATAGTACCGATGTCCAATACTTCTACAAGGTTGGGAATCAGGGAATTCCATAGATGACCAAGCTGGAGTCTCGAGCCAGTCAGTATTCCTCAGTCTCACCTGGGTACCGTACTTAACATGTAAAATGATTTCTCCACCTTTATTGGCACTCATGCCCATCACCCTCACCAGTTGTTCCAGATATTTAATTCCCTCCTTAGGCCCCCTGTTTCCTCATTTCCTCACCTCCTCCATCCCTTGCCCCCAATGACCTGGCCACGTACTTATTAAGAAAATTGACACTATCTGTTCCTCCTCAGTCCCTCCCCCTTTTGGCCCACTCTTCTACTCTCCCATCCTTCCCAGCAATATCTCTAGAGATCTTCTGCCTCCTCTCAAAATCCACCCCCTCCACCTGTGCATTCATTCATTCTTTCATTCAATCATATTTATTGAGCGCTGACTGTGTGCAGAACACCGTATTAAGTGCTTGGGAGAGTACAATACAACAATAAACAGACACAACCCCTGCCCACAATGAGCTTACAGTCTAGAGGAGGGAAGAGAGACATCAACATAAATAAATAAATTACAGATATGTACATTAGTGCTGTGGGGCTGGGAGTGGGGAAGAGCAGAGGGAGCGAGTCCAGAAAATTCAGAAGAGAGTAGGAGATGAGGAAACAGGGGTCTTATTCCATCACACCTAATCAAAACCCTTGCTCCCCTCCTTCTTCCCTCTCTAACAGCCATCTTCAACTGTTCGATCTCCAATTGCTTCTTTCCCATGGCTTTCAAACATGCTCATGTTTTCCTTAACCTAAAAAAAACAAAATTCTCCCTTGACCTCATGGCTCCCAGTTATCACCCCATCTCCCTCCTACCATTCCTCTCCAAACTCCTTGAGTGAGTTGTCTACATCCACTGTCTCAAATTCCTCTCATTCAATTCTCTCTTTGACCCACTCCAATCTGGCTTCCATCCCCTTTGTTCCACAGAAACCACCCTCTCAAAGGTCACCAGTGATCTCCTTCTAGCCAAATCCAAATGCCTCTACTCCATCTTCATTCTTCTCGACCTCTCAGCTGACTTCAACACTGTGGACCACCCTCTTTTCCTGGAAATATTATCCAACCTTGGTTTCACTGACACTCTCCTCTCCTGGTTCTCTTTTTATCCCTCTGGCCATTCATTCTGTCTCCTTCATGGGCTCCTCTTCTGCCTCTCACCCCCTAACTATGGGGGTTCCTCAAGGCTCAGTTCTGAGTCCCCTTCTATTCTCCATCTATATCCATTCCCTTGGAGAACTCATTCACTCCCATGACTTCAACTATCACCTCTAGGCAGATGATACCCAAATCTACATCTCTGTCCCTGATCACTCTCCTTCTTTCCAGTCTCGCATTTCCTCTTGCCTTCAAGACACCTCTACTTGTAGGTCCTCCTGTCACCTCCAGCTTAACATGTCCAAAACAGAACTCTTATCTTCCGATCCAAACCCTTTTCTCCCCCTGACTTTCCCATCACTGTAGATGGCAACACCATCCTTCTTGTCTCACAAGCCCATAACCTTGGCATTATCTCCTCCCTCTCATTCTACCCACATATTCAGTCCATCACTAAATCCTGTCAGTCCCACCTTCACAACATCGCTAAAATCACCCTTTCCTCTCCATCCAAACTGCTATCATGTTAATACAGTCACTCATCTTATCCCACCAGGATTACTGCCTCAGCCTCCTTGCTGACCTCTCAGCCTCCTGCCTCTCCCAGATCCAGTCCATACTCCATTCTGTTGCCCGGATCATTTTTCTACAAAAATGCTTAGTACATGTCCCTTCACTCCTCAAAAAACTCCAGGGGCTGACTAGCCAGCTCTGCATCAAATGAAAACTCCTCACCATTGGCTTTAAAGCAGTCCATCACCTTGCCCCCTCCTACCTCACCTAGCTACTCTCCTACTACCATCCAACCTACACACTTCACTCCTCTCATGCTAACCTTCTCACAGTGCCTATATTCATTCAATTGCATTTCTTGAGCACTTACTGTGAGCAGAGCACTGTACTAAGTGCTTGGGAAGTACAAGTTGGCAACATATAGAGATGGTCCCTAACCAATAACGGGCTCACAGTCTAGAAGGGGGAGACAAACAACAAAACAAAACATGTAGACAGGTGAATAATAATAATAATGGCATTTATTAAGTGCTTACTATATGCAAAGCACTATTCTAAGCACTGAGCACTGTTCTAAGTGCTGTTAAAGCACTGTTCTAAGCCCTGGGGAGGTTACAAGGTGATGAGGTTGTCCCACGGGGGGCTCACAGTCTAAGTCCCCATTTTACAGATGAGGGAACTGAGGCACAGAGAAGTTAAGTGACTTGCCCAAAGTCACAGAGCTGACAATTGGTGAATCTCACCTATCTTACCACCGACCCCTTGCCCACATCCTGCTTCTGACCTGGAACAGCCTCTTTCCTCAAATCCAACAGACATTTATTCTCCTAGCATTCAAGGTCTTATTGAAGACACACCACTTCCAGAAGGTCTTCCCTGACTAACCCCCCCAACTTCCTCTTCTCCCACTCCCTTCTGCACCACCCTGACTTGCTCCTCTTTTCCTATTCCCCTCTCTGCCCCACAGCATCTATGTACACAACTATGGGGCTCATAGTCTTAATCCCCATTTTACAGAGGAGGTAACTGAGGCACAGAGAAGTGAAGTGACTTGCCCAATGCCACACAGCTGACAAGTGGTGGAGCTGGGATTAGAACCCACGACTCTGACTCCCAAGCCCATGCTCTTTCTACTAAGCCACACTGCTTCTCATAGTATTTGTTAAGTGCTTACTATGTGCCAAGCACTGTTCTAAGTGCTGGGGTAAATACAAGTTAGTAAGGTTATCCCACAAGGGGCTCCTAGTCTTAATCCCCATTTTCCAGATGAGGTAACTGAGGCCCAGAGAAGTAAAGTGACTTGCCCAAGATCACACAGCAGGCAAGTGGTGGAGCCAGAATTAGAACCCATGACCTTCTGACTCCCAGGCCTGTGCTCTAACCACTATGTCATACTGCTTCAGTCCCTCCCTTTTAATGATTTAATTAATCATTCAAGGGTACATATTGAGCATGACTGAGTGCAGAGTATTGTACTAAGCACTTGGGAGATTCTAAGTTCCTTGAGAACAGAGATCATATGAGCCCCACTTGGAACAACTGGATAAACTTTTATCTCTCCCAGTGCTTAGAACAGTGCTTGGCACATGGTAAGTGCTTAACAAATACCATCATTATTATAATTAATTACAGGTTGGGGAAGCTACAGACTTTAAAGATGTCTATAGAAGTACTGGGTGGATGAGCAGATACATGCTTAGCAAGTGAGGACTCAAGTAAACAAGTGATGCAGCAGTGGGAGAAATAGGATGGGGAGATGAGAGATTAGTTAGGGAAGACTTCCCAGAGAAGATGGGATTTTAATAGGGCTTTGAAGTTGGGGAGAGCAGTATCCTTCTGGATATGAAGTGGTTGGTATTGATTCATTCATCCATTGGAGCTGGAATTAGAACCCAGGTCCTCTGACTCCCCAACCCATACTCTTTCCACTAGGCCACTAGGCCACTCCCAAGACCAGTTGAAACCAATGACAGTTTCCATATGAACAGAGAAACAGCCTTTATTTCTGGGCAGGGTGGGAGAGATTTGACTTGAACATCCAAATTTTAGGCCAGTTTCAATGTCAATATCAGTACAAAGATCATCCCTATCTCTCTCCTTCCTCTCCCTCCCTCCCTCTCTCTCATATTAGATAAATAGATAAGTAACCAATCACCCACAGACATATCACCTAGTCCTTCCTAGTATTAAATAAGCATCCAGATATTTATTTTCTATCTGTCATTTATCCTAATTTTACCAAATCCACGTTGTCTATCAAACATCTTTCCTATTATTAAAGTAACAGATACATATAATCTATCTATATCTCTCTACCTAAACTCTGTTCTGATATTAGGAAAACGTACAGATAATTAATCTATGTCTATTCAGAATCTTTTCTAAGAGCAAGGAAACATACAGATAATCTATCCTAGTATTAGGAAAACAGTGCAGATAGTTATCTATCTAAATCCATAAAAATGTATCTATTTAGACTGTGAGACCCATGTGGGACAGAGACTGTGTCTGACCTGATTAACTTTTATCTACCCCAGTGCTTAGAACAGTGCTTGACACATACTAGGCGCAAAATAAGTACCATTAAAAAAAGTAGAAAAAAAGTTTTAATCAGGAAAGAACTTAAGTGAGCTGGAAACAGATGGGCATGAACATAGAAGCTCCTTGTGGGCAGGGAACATGTCTTCTCTTTCTGTTGACCATCCCAAGGGCCTAGTTCAGTTATTTGCATTCAGTAGGCATTCAATAAATACTACTTCTTCTATTACTATGCTAAAGAAAGGCTAAGCCCTCATTTCCTCTTCTCCTACACCCTTGTACATCACCCTTACAATTGGATTTGCAAACTTCATTCACCCCAACCTCAGCCCCACAGCAGTTATGTACTTATCCATAATTTATATAAATGTCTATCTCCCCCTCTACATGATAAGCTCGCTGTGGGCAGGGAACATGTGCACCAACCCTGTTATATTATACCCTCCCAAGTACTTAGTACAGTGTTCTACACCCAGTAAGCTCTCCGTAAATTCCACTGATTGACAGATTATGATTGGTTGAGAGATCACCGCAGAGAGGAGAGTCTAGAAGCTTTTCAGAAGGCAGCAAAACAGCTCCAGAAGAGAAACTGGTGCTTCCAAGCCTATCGCTAAAGCTACTCTCAGCTACTCCCAGCAGTAAAGACACCTAGAAAGACAGGAGCAGAAAGCTAATTTGATTTCAGGCACAGTGTAAATTTGCAAAAGTCCTGGTTGTTTACATTAGCTGTTACAGGGTTATGTAAGCTACCAAGCCACAGTGACGACTCATTTCAGTTTCCAAAATGTGTTTGGTTTTGCAGCTCTATTTGTGCATTTGTTCCTGGCTGAGAGCTGCCAGGGATCTGTCAACACAGGGGGATTATTTGCTTAGGAAAATGACAGCACTTGCCTCTGCCATACAACTTTTCTAAGTTGCTAAAGGTTAAACTACATCTCCCTCCCTTGCAGCCTTGTGCTCGTCTTGATGGTACACATATCTGTCATACTGCTATTGGTCGATATTGCTTATTTCAGCAAAGACTCTCACCCCTCAATGTCAGCTAGAGTGGTCCAGTTTGATACTGGGCAGTCCAGTCTGCAGCTGGCCTGGTATGGTATATAATAATATAATAATAATTGAAGTAATTGAAATAAAATAATTGAAGTATTTTTGAAGCGCTTACTATGTGTCAAGCTCTGTACTAAGTGCTGGGGTATTTACATTTCCAGTGTCCAGCTTCACTCTCGTTGTCTGTGGTTGAGTTTTATGGCTCATAAATGTCACCTGGGGTCGCAAGGACCTGGGAGTGGAACCCATTCATTCATTCATATTTATTAAGTGTTTACAGTGTGCAGAGCACTGTGCTAAGTGCTTGGGAGAGTACAATATAACAATAAATAGACACATTCCCTGCCCACAAGGAGTTTACAGTTTAGAGGGGAAGACAGACATTAATAGAAATAAATAAATTACAGATATGATAAATACTTTACAGATATGATAAATAAATTACAGATCTAATAAATACAGTACATATATGCCCAATGATTCTGAAGTGAAGTCAGGGACTAAGGGTCAAAACTTAGGTGGAAGAGGATGGACTTATTCAAATTGTTATAGGATGCCATTACATTACGCTGTGTATCCAGTAACACCCATGACATTGCAGATATCTAGTCACTGGATGCTCTGTGTGGTTCAGTGGAAAGAGCACAGGCTTGGGAGTCAGAGAACGTGGGTTCTAATCCTGGCTCTGCCACTTGACTGCTGTGTGACCTTGGGCAAGTCACTTAACTTCTCAGTGCCTCAGTTACCTCATCTGTAAAATGGGGATTAAGACTGTGACCCCCTCGTGGGACAACGTGATTGTCATGTATCTATCCCAGTGCTTAGAACAGTGCTTGGCACACAGTAAGCGCTTAACAAATACCATAATTATTATTATCAGTATTATTATTATTATTAGGTCTGCAGCTAAAATCTGTGTCCCACTAAGGATTGAGCCAGATCTGAATTCCATTAGGTGGTCAACCCTTACAGGGCAAGCACCAGGTCTCTTGTTTCAGGTGTCTTCTCCAAAGCATTTAGTACAGTGTTCTGCACCTTGCAGGTGCTCAGGAAATGTCACTGATGATAATTAATAATTATAATATTGTTAAGCATTCATTCATTCAATCATATTTATTGAGCACTTACTGTGTGCAGAGCACTCCAGGCACTGTACTAAGCACTGGGGTGGATACAAGCAAATCAGATTGGATGAGGTCCCTGTCCCACGTGGGGCTCACAGTCTCGATCCCCATTTTACAGATGAGAGAACTGAGGCCCAGAGAAGTGAAGTGAATTGCCCAAGGTCACACGGCAGACAAGTGTCAGAGCCAGATTTAGAACCCAGGTCCTTCTTGACTCCCAGGCCCTTGCTCTATCCCCTGGGCCATGCTGCTTCATCATGGTGATGATGATACTGATGACGATGAGGATGGCTTTGATGATGTCGATGGGGGGTGATGAGGTTGATGAGGATGTTGAAGGTAATTATGTTAATGGTGGCCATGATGAGGATGACGATCACGGCAATAATGACAATGTGGATGAGGATGCTGATGGTAATAATAATAATAATGATAATAATGATGGTATTTGTTAAGTGCTTACTATGTGCCAAACACTGTTCTAAGCACTGGGACAGATACAAGGTTATTACATTGTCCCACATGGGGCTCACAGTCTTGATCCCCATTTTACAGATAAGGATCTCCCCTCTAGACCGTAGGCTCACTGTGGGCAGGGAATGTGTCTACCAACTTTGCTATATTGTTATATCGTACTCTCCCAAGCACTTAGTCCACTGTTTTGCACATAGTAAGCACTCAATAAATACAGCTGATCGACTGAACTGGAGGGAGGTTTTAATCCTCACTTTGCAGTTGAAGAAACCGAGGCACAGAGAAGCTAAGTGAATTGCTCAAGGTCAGAATTAGAACCCAGGTCCTCTGACTCCCGGGCCTATGATCTTTCCATTAGGCCACCCTGCTTCTCAAGAAGGTCCAAGAGACTGGCCCATGGCTCCTAGACCCCACTGAGACTTCGAGGTTGCATTTCTCCCACCACCGCCTCTGGGCTCGATTGGAAATTTAAATCAATGTCGAGGGTGGAGCTAGGCCCCAGTTTCAACGCTGACTCCCCATTCGAATTTCCCAGGGATGCCAGCCCTGCAAGCCTGCTCTCATTTTTCACGGTTCCGAGCGCTTACACAACCTGGACATTCCCACATGATGATGCGATAAATCTTTGTCACCCGGAGAATGTTATCCTGCCCACCAACCCCTGGCCTGCTCCCTCCCCCACCCTGCCTTTCCTGGAGTCGATGCTGGGGTCCCTCCCCAAAGGAATTATTTTTCATTATTTCTAGGTGATCTTGCTAGTCTCCCCCGACCAAACAGCATGAACTGAATGGAAAGAAAAAGAAAGAAAAGAGATTACCTAAGAGCACACCACTGTCATGCCCACTGTCTGAAGCAATTAGCTACACAGGGCAAAATTGCACCTGGTTTTCCTGGCTGGCAAAATCTGCTGAACTGGACACATTTTTCACATCTCCATATACATGCCTGAAGTGAATCGCTCAACTCACCCCACTTTGGAGGGAAGAAAAACTTTGTCCGAGCCTAAAAAAATTTAAATCTGGTCTCCAAACTCCTTCAGGATTCCTATGAGAAGCAGTGTGGCCTAGTGGAAAGAATACGGATCTGGGCATCAGAACGACCTGGATTCTAATTCCGGCTTTGCCACTCAGTGCTTAGAACAGTGCTTGGCACAAAGTAAGCACTTAACAAATACCATAATTATTACTGTCTGATGTGTGACCTTGTACAAGTTGCTTGTCTTCTCTGTGCCTCACTTCCCTCACCTGTAAAATGGGGATTAAGATTGTAAGCCCCATGTGGGACACAGACTGTATCCAACCTGATGAACTTATATCTGCCCAAGTGCTTAGTACGGTGCATGGCAGTTAGTAAGAGTTTGAACTTGTGGCAGGGAATGTGTCTACCAACTCTGTTATATTGTTCTCTCCCAAGTACTTAGTAGAGTGCTGTGTATATGGTAAATGCTTTACAAATATGATTGATTGACTGATTGAAAGTGCTTAACAAATATTATAAAATAAAAATCCAGGAGCCAGATTCATGGAAGCAATGGTGTTGAGCTCTTTCTCTCTCTCCTTCCCGGGGCTTCCAGCTGGAGATGAAGTTGCCTGTTTTTTCCCCCAGCTGTTTGGGCTGCTAAACAGAATCAGAGCTTGCCAGGACTTTGGAAGGGGTAGAGGGAGGGAAGAAGACTCAAAATGATATCTCCCTGCTTGATAGCAATTCAATCATGAGGTTGTCAGCTTTTTGAGAGCAGAGCCTGTGGCTCTAATTTTACACATCTCCCTTGCAGAATGACAGAAAAATCTCCTAGAATCCACTGGAAGGAATCAATTATAGTGTTAGTGTTTTGCACAGTATCACTGGCCCTCTCTCTCATCCTCACCAGCTGTTTTCTCACTAGGTTGCAGAGTGCAGCATGTAAGTAGACAGACAGGAGTGCAACACGGTGCAAAGTGCGCTCGAAGGTTTTACATGTAAGACCTATTTCTTTTTTTAAAAAAAATGGCAATTCTTAAGTGCTTACTATGTGCCAGGTACTGTACTAAGCGCTGGGGTGGATACAAGCAAATCGGGTTGGACACAGTCCCTGTCCCACATGGGGCTCACAATCTTAATCCCCATTTCACAGACGAGATAACCGAGGCCCAGTGAAGTGACTTACCCAAGGATGCACAGTAGACAAGTGGCAGACCAAGGCCCTGCTGAGAGCTCACCTCCTCCAGGAGGCCTTCCCAGACTGAGCCCCTTCCTTCTTCTCCCCCTCGTCCCCCTCTCCATCCCCCCATCTTACCTCCTTCCCTTCCCCACAGCACCTGTATATATGTATATATGGTTGTACATATTTATTACTCTATTTATTTATTTATTTATTTATTTTACTTGTACATTTCTATCCTATTTATTTTATTTTGTTGGTATGTTTGGTTTTGTTCTCTGTCTCCCCCTTTTAGACTGTGAGCCCACTGTTGGGTAGGGACTGTCTCTATGTGTTGCCAATTTGTACTTCCCAAGCGCTTAGTACAGTGCTCTGCACATAGTAAGCACTCAATAAATACGATTGATTGATTGATTGATTGATTGATTAGAACCCAGATCCTTCTGAATCCCAGGCCTGTGCTTTATGCACTAGGCCACGCTGATTCATCTCACGGTCAACCTCACTGGTGGAGGGCATGGGTCACAAGCAGGGGGTAACAGAGGCAAGAATATTCTTGATTTTTGGGGGGCTTTGGATGGGAGGGGGTCCCCAGCCTGAGGCAGAGGTTTTTCGGTGAGTTTTAAACTTCAGCATGTCCCATGATCCACCTTATCCTTTTCCATTAAAAGGACTGTAGGCGATGCCATAATCAAAGATTATTCCGAGAATTAAGATTTGAAAAGCATGTTAGATCACTAAACTCCAATTAAGTAAATTGAATCGCCCACCCTTCTCTGCCTGCTGGCAAGCATGATTGGATCCCACATCAGCTCTTCACTCCCGTGCTAATACAATTAGAGAAGAACACTTTAATTGAATTGCGTTTAAAAGGATCACGCTCACAAATAGGGTTGTATCTGGCTGGGACGCTCACCTTGCCCAACAATCATTAAATCCGATGAAATGAGCATCCCAAGATCTTGGCAGCTTTCTGAAATAATCTGTGAACCGGGCCGTATCATGAAGCATCTAATCAATTCAGAGCAACCTCATTAGTGTTTGGGCTGCTGGGGAAAACGTAAAAATCAAAGCAAATTATGGCACGACCTGGATAACTAGCTAATCATATCGATATAGCAGGGATGGGTTGGAATGCGGCAATTCATTTCATCTGTAGGAGGTGACTCACGTGGCTAACTGAGGGAAGAGAAGTGGACCTGGTCCTCCCCAGTCTTAATATGATCATATTGATGGTATTTCTTAAATGCTTACTATGTGCTGAGCATTGTGCCAAAAACTGGGGCAGACACAAGGTAATCAGATCAGGCCCGCTTCTTATTCCGTATGGAGCTGACAGTCGAAGAGAGGGGGTATTTTATTTCCATTTTATGGACGGGGAAATTGAGGCACAGATAAGTTAAGTGACTAACCCAAAGTTATCCAGCAAAGCCGGGACTAGAACCCAGGATCTTCTGACTCCCAGTCCCATGCTCTTTCCACTGGACCATGCTACTTCTCAGCAAACCAAAGTGGTTCTTTGACTGTAAACCCTCCTCATTGATGGCATAGGCCCCAAAAGGCATTCACCCCCTTTCTTAAAGGGCCAAGAACCCAAGTCTCCTGGTGCCCTCTACAACTGAACAATAGATGACTGGAGCACAAAGAGACACTACCAAGCTCACCATCATAGGATCACTCCTGTCCTTTGAGTGTCACTCCCCTGGCCCAATCAATCAGTCAGTTGTTGCCGAATTGTACTTTCCAAGGGGAGCACACAGTAAGTGCTCAATAAATACGATTGAATGAATGAATGAATCAGTCGATTGTATTTACTGAGCATTTACTTCAAGCGGTGCACCATACTAAACACTTGGGAGGGTACAATATAACAGATCTGATACACTCTTTCCCTGTCCACAAGGAGCTTACAGCCTAAAGTGGAGACAGACATTAAAATAAATTCCAGATATGTACACAAGTGCTGTGGGACTGAGGGTGGGGTGAAGAAAGGCACAAGTCCAAGGGAAAGGGAGAGGAAGTAGGAGAAATAAGGGCTTAATGAGGGAAGGCTTCTTGGAGGACTTGTGAATTTAATAAGACACTGAAGGTGGGAACAGTCTGTCGGATATGAAGAGGAAGGGTGATCCTGGCCAGAGGTGGGACATGGGCAGGTGAGATAGATGAGATTGAGGTAAAGCAAATAGGTTGGTGTTAGAAGACTGAAGTGTGTGTGCTGGGATGTAGTAGATAATCAGTGAAGTAAGATAGAAAGGGGCAAAGGTGATTGAATACTTTAAAGCCAATAGTAAGAGGCTTCTGCTTCATGTGGAGGTTGATGAGCAACCACTGGAGGTTCTTGAGTAGGGAAACACAGACTGATCAGTTTTGTAGAAAAATGATCCCAGTGAAGTAGAGACTAAATTGGAGAGAGACAAGAGTCAGAAAGGTCAGAAAGGAGACTGATGCAGTAGTCAAGGTGGGATAGGATAAGTGCTTGGATCGATGTGGGAGCAGTTTGGATGGAGAGCCAAGGACGGATTTTAGGAGAACCAACAGCATCTGTTGACAGATTGAATATGTGGGTTAAATGAGAGAGATGAGTCGAGGATAATGCCAAGGTTAACGGACTTGTGAGACAGGGAGGGTGGTGATGCTCTCTCTGCAGTATTGGCACTAAAATGTTTCGTTACTGTGTTCTTTGCAGCCAATAACTCTGCCCCTTTCTGGTTCCCCCTTGCCTGTTTCCTCTTTCTGCAGCAGCTAATACAAAATGGTGTGTCTTGATGGAACGCTTACCCAGCGGCCACCTGAGCTGGGTAATTTAGCAGATTAATGAGACCAGAAAATAGGTATTTATAGCCGGGCCATGCCGGGACCACTCGTTCCCGATCTACTTAGTCAACAGGGGACGTGGCTGATGCCTTTGCCAATATGCTTTTCCCAATCACATGATCCATCATGGCTCAGACATCTCCCTGGAGGGCTTCCCCCTACACACCAAATTCCGCCACCAGCTTCTCTCAGGGAGCTCTGCCTGGAGCTCTGGCCGGAGGCCCAGGTGGGTTTCTGGTACCTGCCCTGATTAGGGAGCTGGGGACTGGTGGGGGATGAGCTGCTTGGATAAACCGGAGCAGGAAGAGGCAACTTCTGTCCGCAGAAGGAGAAGCAAAACAAAAACAAAACCTCAGCCTAACCACAAAGGTGTCAAGGTGTCACTTGTCCCGATTTCCACCTCTGGTCTTTTTGGTCTGATCAGAAAGCCTTAGTCACCGAGGTGGGAGGGAGAGAAACTAGGGCAGCCATATGTGGTTACATATGAAAATTATCTGGATTATTTGGGCCCCTTCCTAAATGCACTCTGCTCTGGCTGCCCAGGCAGTGGGATGAGGGAATTGGGAATTGGGGGGGGCAGGAATGCTTTTAACCAATCAGGGTGACAGGGCGATGGCAGGCTTCCTGGGAAGAACAAAGGCTGGACTAATAGGGAGGGCCCCAACAGTCAGTGAGTTAGTCAGTCGTATTTATTGAGTGCTCACTGTTCATTCATTCATTCATTGGATTATTTATTGAGTGCTTACTGTGTGCAGAGGACTGTACTAAACGCTTGGGAGAGTACAATTCAACAATAAACAGACACATTCCCTGCCCAAAACAAGCTTTCAGTCTAGTGGGGGAGACAGGCATTAATATAAATCAATAAATTACAGATATGTACATAAATGCTGTGGGGCTGGGAGGAGGGATCAATCAATCATATTTATTGAGCGCTTACTGTGTGCAGAGCACTGTACTAAGCACTTAAGGGATGAATAAAGGGAAGCAGTCAGAGCCACACAGAATGGAGTGGGGGAAGAAGAAAGGAGGGCTTAGTCAGGGAAGGCCTCTTGGAGGAGATGTTGCCTTCAATCAGACTTTGAAGGGAGGGAGAGGTCCCCAGGGCAGTCAAAGTGAGGTTGCCCCGGGGCAGGTTTGCCTGTTCAAAGTCATGGCTAATCAAGGGGGAAAAAAAATTCCAAACCGTTCTCGTTTCTCTTTGAAAAAAAATGAAAACTTCAACCATTCACTTCTAAAATTCAACCATTCACTTCTAAAATCTCCACCAGTAGCTCGCCCCCCACTAGATTCCAGCTTTTCTTTCCCACTAGACCCCAGTTTATACTCTCACTCCTCACAGGCCGATCCCCTTCTTAATTGTACCTTGTTCAAGATTCCCCTGTCTCCCTCCCATTCTCATCCTTTTTCTTCGACAAGGAATCCTTTCTCCCTTACCCCAACTCAAATCCACCAAACCACGACCCTCCCCACCTTCTCAAAAGACCTGGGTTCTAATCCTGGTTCCACCTTATGAGTGCTGTGCTGTGTTAAGTCATAGTCACTTAACTTCTCAGTCCCTCAGTTTCCTCATCTGTAAAGAGATCTAATTCCCATTCCCCCTCTTATCCACTGTGGGACAGGGACTGTGTGTCCAATCTGATTTTCTCGGATCTACCCCAACGCTTATGACAGCATTTAGCACATAATAGGTGCTTCAAAAATACTATTATTATTATCATTATTATTATTATTGTTACAAAAATATCTCCAAGTGCTCTTTCCTGATTAACTCCCTCTTCCTGGTGAGGGCAGCCACCAATGCACTCCTGTGCATCAATCAAGTGGATGCTTCTTTATTTAGTGATCTTTGTTTTTCTCATTTATTTCTCAGCTCCTACTCTCTTCCCTAGTGTATATTTGGCCACCAGTCTCCCCCATCAGGGTTGTAATCTCCTCGAAGGCAGGGTCTGGTGGGCTTTCACTCCCACTGCTTAATTCCAAAAACGTACTTCGGAAGGCCTCGTCAATACTGTTGATGACTTTGAAACATCAGTGGTTCTAACGGAGCAGTCCACTGAAAACTCCCATTTGGGATTAATTAATTAATTAATTAATTAATTAATTCAATCGTATTTATTGACCGCTTACTGTGTTCAGAGCACTGGACTAAGTGCTTGGGAAGTACAAGTTGGCAACATTGTCACCATCACCTTATCATTATCATTATCAGTTCCAGGGCTGATAATAATAATAATAATAATAATAATAATAGTATTTGTTAAGCATTTACTATGCATCAAGCATATTGTAGATACAAGCTAATCAGGTTGGACACAGTCCCTGTCCCACCTGGGGCTCATAGTTTTCATCCCCATTTTACAGATGAGGTAACTGAGGCACAGAGAATAATAATAATAATTATGGTGTTTGTTAAGTGCTTACTATGTGCCAAGCCCTGTTCTAAGCACTGAGGTAGATACAGGGTAATCAGGTTGTCCCAAGTGGGGCTCATACTTTTAATCCCATTTTGCAGATGAAGTAACTGAGGCACAGAGAAGTTAAGTGACTTTCCCAAGGTCACACAGCAGTCAAGTGGCAGAGGCGGGAGTGAAGTGACTTGCCCAAGGTCACACAGCAGAGAAGTTGTGGGGCCGGGATTAGAACCCGGATCCTTCCGACTCCCAGGCCCAGGCTCTAGCCATTAAATAATGGCCACCTCCCTTTTCTCAGGGGGACAGGGGATCAAACTGAAATGTGGGGCAATAGGCTATGGCTATTTGCTCTCCAAAACGAAAGCAGCCACAAGCGAAGCATACAGGGGAGCCCCTGGCCAGCGGGGAGCCTCAGCACAGACAGGACTTCTGAGGGAAAGTTTACAGACAGAATATACAATCTTGGGTAATTCCTACTCTCTCAGCATGATTCCCAAACCCATTCAGCAGGTAATTGAAGCCTTCCTTGCCCAGATAGCAGCCACATGTCCAGTAGAGCCTGCTATTACCCCACCCCCTCTGGACACAACCAACTTCTCAAGGGGATGAAAAGCTGTGAGGTCATCCCAAGGGGGTTTCGGCCTGCTGCTGGAGGCTCCCCCCAGGCTGACCCGGCCAGTCTGAGACTCCAAAGCACTTCTTTCCATATCCATAATTTAGTTATTTATTTACATTAATGTCTGTCTCCCCCTCTAGACTCTAAGCTTGTCATGAGCAGGGAAGGTGTCTGTTTATCATTATAGTGGACTCCCCTAAGCATTTAGTACAGTGTCGGTCACACAGTAAGCACTCAATAAATATGACTGAATAGAATAATGAATAAGAATGCCCTCCTGCCACTTGAGAGAAGACTCGTCATTCCAGAAGCATCGGCAGCTGCTCTGAAGGAGCATTTAGCAAACACCTTCCAAGTAAGGGCCGCAGCCTCTGTTCTGTGCTCTCTCAATCGATCAATCGCTCGATCATTGCTATTGATTGCTTACTCTATGCAGAGCACTGGGTTAAGCCCTTGGGAGAGTCCAATAAAGTTAGTAGACACCAACCTTGCCCATAAAGAGTTCACAATCTGGTGGTGCAGACAGGGACTAAAATGAAGAACAAGTAGGAGGAAAGCAACAGAGTATAAAGATATCTTAGCTTGGGGATGTAAGGAAGGGGGGTGGGGTGAGTAGCTAAGTGATTAGGGAGTGAAGACTCAAGTGCACAGGAGAGGCAGAACATAGACCGTACGCTCGCCGTGGGCAGGGAACATGTCTACCAGCTCTGTTGTTTTGCCCTCTCATAAGTGCTTATTACAGTGCTCCATTTTACAGATGAGTCAGTCAGTCAATCGTATTTACTGAGAGCTTACTTTGCACAGAGCACTGTACTAAATGCCTGGGAGAGTGCAATAAAACAATCAACAGACACATTCCCTTCCCATAGTGAGCTTACAGTCTAGACAAGGAAACTGAGGCACAGAACATGTTGGGGAGCTGGGATTAGAACACAGTTCCCCAACCTGGGCTCCTTCCACTAGCTCCCTGGAAAGGAGGAGTGATGAGTGCTAGTGAGATCATCCTCCCTCTAATTAATCCATCAGAGTCAGAGCCCGGAGTGTGTGGAGCAGCTGCTGATGAAATGTTCTGAGCGGGGTTGAAGGAATCCAATGAAGACAAAAGGTGACATAGTGAAAGGGGCAACAGGGATGCTGGAGTCAATGAGTGCGGAAGAGCCCCAAGAGGCATTCCCTGGACACGAGATAGACAAAATCTTAGAGGAGTGAAGTGGGTGGGTTGGATTATAGTAGGAGATTAGTGAGGTGAAGTAGAAGGGGGCAAGGTGATTGAGTGCTTTAAAGCCAATGGTGAGGAGTTTTTGTTTAACGCGTAAGTGGATGGGCAAACACTGGAGGTTCTTGAAGAATGGGGAAATATGGACTGAACGTTTTTGTAGAAAAATGATCTGGGCAGCAGAGTGAAGTATGGACTGGAGTGGGGAGAGATAGGAGGCTGGGAGGTCAGCAAGGAAGCTGATCCAGTAATCAAGGCAGAATAGGATGAGTGATTGGCTTAACGTGGTAGTAATGATATTTTGCAATTTAGATGTAAGCAAGGCAATATCGAACTTTTGGGCCCAAGCCATGTATTTTGACTTTGCGTCAGTTACTCCATTCCCGAGACGTTTACTCTCTACTCCTCTGAAAATCATCCAGAGTGTAACTGTTCTGATTAATGTTTCTCTGTCACATGGCATGTTTTACATCTAGAAAATTCAAGTCTGAAAATCATTTGGCCCATTATGAGGCTCTATCTCCACTAAGTGCACATTAAAAAAGGAGGAACCAAAGAAAGAGAGGAGCATTGTGCTGCGGTCAGCTTCTCACTAGGGAGCCTCTCGTTTCGGCTTCCGGCCATTGGTGGGACTCATTTTCTTTTACACTTAAGCACTAATAATCTGGGTCAGCAGGAGAGGGAGCTGCGTTTTGATAATGAAATCTTAACCACCCAGAACCTAAGACGGCATGTCCTCTGAAATCAGGAGGACCAACTGCAAGATGGAAAGAAATCTCCACTTTCTGTGTTTGCCAGCTGAGGCCTTAGCATTATTATAAAGGTAGTGTGGACCAGAACACCTTGCCTGGAGCAGTGAGGAGATGAAGACAGGCATGGCCTAATGGAAAAAGCTCACCATGGGCAACAAATAACTGCCTCTGACCGATTGGTTGATCAGTGGATCTCCTGTTTGGGTAGGTTAGGCCAAACCTGTTTTGTTTTGTTGTCTGTCTCCCCCTTCTAGATTGTGAGCCCGTTGTTGGGTAGGGAGCTTCTCTATATGTTACCGACTTGCACTTCCCAAATGCTTAGTACAGTGCTCTGCATGCAATAAGTGCTCAATAAAAAAGATTGAATGTATGAATGGGGGCAGGGGGATGAATGAACTGACATCACATCATCCCTTCCAGGCCTGAGGGCTTTAAACACTGGTAGGGAGGGCTTATGGCGGTGATGAAGCTCCTTTTTTGTTTAAAAAAAAAAGAGTATTTCTTAAGTACTTATTATGTGCCAGCCACTCTATTAAGCTCTGGGGTGGATACATGCAAATTGGGTTGGATACAGTCCATGTCCAACTTGGTGTTCACCATCTCAATCCCCATTTTACTGATGTGGGAACTAAGGCAACAGAGAAGTGACTTTCTTGAGGTCATATAGCAGACAAGTGGGAGAGCAGGGATTAGAACCCAGGTCCTCTTGACTCCAGGTCAACCGCTGCTTCTTCTGATGGGCAGGAGATGGGTAGTTGCCTCAGCAGGTTTGGACGGGGTGGAGAATTCCCGAGCCGGGACTCTCCTTCCTCTGCCTCTAGTAAATGCCAGGTGGCCTGCCCAAAAGGGGAGCCTGATTGCTGGGTGGCTGCTTAAATTGTTTTCCGTACCTTTATTCTTGGAAACCCAGCAGAACGGGAGCAGCCCTGGCGGTTGTCCTCACTCCGGCTGACAGCTCTCAAGTTCAGGTTGCGGGGCAAGAGTTTGGAGGCCATTGGCCTCTAATGGGGAGGTAGTTCAAGAAAGGTCAGCCCCAGGTCATCAGTCAGTCCAAGCCAGGGTGGCTCAGAGGGAACAATAATAATAATAATAATGATAATTCTGGTATTTGTTAAGCACTTAATATATGCCAGGCACTGTACTAAGCACTGCAGTGGATACAAGCAAATCAGTTGGGACACACTCCTTGCCCCATGTGGGGCTCACAGTCCTTAATCCTCATTTTACAGATGAGGTAACTGAGGCACAGAGAAGTGAAGTGACTTGCCCAAGGGGACACAGCAGGCAAATGGCAGAGCCAGGATTAGAGCTCAGGCCCTCTGACTCTCAGGCACAGGCTCTTTCCACTAAGTCACGCTGCTTTCCAAGCAAATGTCCAGCAGCCCAGGAAACCAGGTGAGGCCTTGACTAGTCATAAACCAAACAATCCTCTGTCTAGACAAAATGGTTTCCCTGCAGCCCAAGCAGGCCTTTGAAATGGAAAGACTATGGAACTGGGAGTCAGTCCCAGCTTCCAGTCCCAGCTTTGCCACACTTGTTTCCTTAGGCAAGTGAATTGATCTCTCTGGGATTCATTTTCCTCATATACTAATGATAGAGAAGCAGAGTGGCTCAGTGGAAAGAGCACGGGCTTTGGAGTCAGAGGTCATGGGTTCAAATCCCGGCTCCACCACTTGTCAGATGTGTGACTTTGGGCAAGTCACTTAACTTCTCTGGGCCTCAGTTACCTCATCTGTAAAATGGGGATGAAGACTGTGAGCCCCACATGGGACAACCTGATCACCTTGTAACATCCCCAGCGCTTAGAACAGTGCTTTGCACATAGTAAGCACTTAACAAAAGCCATTGTTATAATAATAATAGTAATAATAATAATAATGTGGTATTTGTTAACCACTTGCTATGTGCCAATTACTGCTCTCAGCATTGAGGTAGATAGAAGGTAATTGAGTTGGACACAGTCTCTGTCCCTCAAAGGGCTCACAGTCATAATCCCCATTTTTCAGATGCGGAAACTGAGGCACAGAGAAGTGAAGTGACTTGCCCAAGGCCATACAGCAGACAAGTGATAGGGTTGGGATTAGAACCCATGACTTCCAGACTCCCATGCCCATGCCCTATCCACTACGCCATGCTGTGTCTGTGAAATGGGAGTAAGGCATACTCACTCTCTCTTAGAATGTGGGTCTCTTAGCCCCCTTGTGGGTCAGGGACAATGAGTGATCTGAGTTTGGCATACAACTTGATCCAACAGAAGGAAGGCATGAGGACAAAGCTGAATTTCCTTTGGAAAAAGACCCCAAAGTGCCACCCTGAGTCAAGCTCAGTGACACCCAGAAAAGACTCCCTGGGTTCTGTGGCTGCTTCTACGATGACACGGCTTAATCGGGTCTTGCTCTGCGGCCCAGGCCAACAGAGATGACCGCTAGGACCCCATTTTAGCCAGACCATAATGTGCGTGTGAAGTTTACGAGAGGTCTCTATTTACATGACTGCAAAAAATAACCCAGGCTGGAGGATGATAATTGCAGTGTGGACGCTAGCCGAGGGGCCAGACGGCTTTCACTGGGGTTTCTCAGACAGAACCAAGTGGAAAGAAGTTGAGAACTTCAGGTCAACCCCCGAGGCCGCCGTATTGACTCCCCGGGCCAGCCTAGAGCCTTGGGCTCTGGGGGCTGAGTTGGGTGACTCTTTGTTCGATTTTTCAGACAGTCTGTTTTTCAGCTTTCCCACTTCCTCCTGCGTCACCCTAATTTGCTCCCTTGATTCCCTCAGCCCCACAGCACTTATGTCCATATCCGTAATTTATTTATTTAGATTAATGTCTGTCTCTCCCTCTAGACTGTAAGCTTGTTGTAGGCAGGGAATGTGTCTACCAACTTCGTTGGATTGGACTCTCCCAAGTGCTTAGTAGAGTCCTCTGCACAGGGCAGAGAAGCAACTTGGCCTAATGGGTAGATCATGGCCTGAGAGTCAGGAAGACCTGGGTTCTAGTCCTGGCTCCGCCACTTGTCTGCTGTGTGACCTTGAGCAATTCACTTCACTTCAGAGAAGCAGCATGGCTCAGTGGAAAGAGCACGGGC
This sequence comes from Tachyglossus aculeatus, assembly GCF_015852505.1. Lineage (NCBI taxonomy): Eukaryota > Metazoa > Chordata > Mammalia > Monotremata > Tachyglossidae > Tachyglossus > Tachyglossus aculeatus. Next base: position 6,234,981 of record NC_052076.1, on the reverse strand, counting down.
TTTGGAGTCAGAGGTCATGGGTTCAAATCCCGGCTTCACCAACTGTCAGCTGTGTGACTTTGGGCAAGTCAATTAACTTCTCTGTGTCTCAGCTACCTCATCTGTAAAATGGGGATTAAAACTGTGAGCCCCCTGTGGGAAAACCTGATCACCTTGTAACCTCCCCAACACTTAGAACAGTGCTTTGCACATAGTAAGTGCTTAATAAATACCATCATTATTATTATTATTCTCTGGGCCTCAGTTCCCTCATCTGCAAAATGTGGATTAAAGACTGTGAACCCCATGTGGAGCAGGGAATGTTTCCAACCTGATTATCTCGTATCTACCCTAGTGCTTAGTACAGTGCCTGGCATGGGTAAGCACTTTACCCATATCATAAAAGAAAAGGTAAACACTGATTAAATTCAACTGATTGATTGATTCAGCTAGTCAGTCCCTGTCCATTTTGGACTTGGAAGTGGATGCATTTTACATCCTAAATTTTTATATTCAGTGCCCAGCCTCCCTCCGCCTTGACTTGCACCACTGAGATCCATGGTTTGGGAACAGAGCCCGTGATTACCAAGAGCTGGGAGGGGAACAGTTCTGGATTAATGGAGGGGACCAAGGGCTCCGGCCTCTAGTGATAGGCTCCAGGTTCTGAGGACTGCCGTCCTTATGGTGCCATTATTTATGTTGTGTCTGCTAACTGATGAAGCAATCAGTGATGAAGAATCTTTGTCTTCTCATTTCTTTCAAAACCACAAACTTCTGAGTGTCCCCAGGAACATTTAAAGGACAAACACAAGTTGTTCCAGTAAGATAAATGCACCCTGGCATTCGTTTTGATCATTTTAGGAGCAGCATAGCCTTGTGGAAAGAACACAGACCTGGGACTTGGAAGACCTGAGTTCTAATTCTAGCACTTCCAATTGGTTGCTGTGTGACCCCGGGCAAGTCACTTAATTTCTCTGTGCCTCAGTTTCCTCATCTGTAAAATGTGGATTCAATATCTGTTTACCCTCCTATTCAAATTGTAAGTCCCATGTGGGTCAGGGACTGAGTCTGACCTGATTAACTTGTATCTACTCCAGCACTTAGAACACTGCTTGACACATAGTGAGCACTTAATTGATAGAATAATGATCATTTTTTAAAATTTGGTAATTATCATGAATTTATTGAAACAGAAATATGGAATAGAGAAGTTGGCCAAGGGTAAGAATAAGGAAGAATAAGATAAGATAAGGAAGTCAGGAATGGGGAAGCAGGCTGGTTTAGTGGATAGAGCATGGGCTTGGAAATCAGTAGAACCTGGGTTCTAATCCTGGCTCTGCCACTTGTCTGCTGTGGGACTTAGGGCAAGTCACTTAACTTCTCTGTGCCTCAGGTACCTCATCTGTAAAATAGGGATTAAGAGTGTGAGCCCCATGTGGGACAGGGCCTGTGTCCAGCCTGATAAACTTGTATCTATCCTAGAGCTTAGAACAGTGCTTGGCACATAGAAAACGCTTAACAAGAACCATAATTATTAGGGCATTTGGTATTCTTGAGTGTGGTTGGTGGCCACCCTGTTCTGTGGGCTGTGTGTCTGGATATCTGGGCAACCAGCCCCACCCTTAGAACGCCGTTCCCTGGGACACCCCTAGGTAAAGGAGTTTACAGGTCACCAACAACCTGCTGGCACGCTGAGAAGCAGTGTGGCCTATTGAAAAGAGCACGGGCCTGGTGGCCAGGGTACCTGGATTCTGATCCTGGTTCCACCATTTGCCAGCAGTGTGACCTTGAGCAAGCCGTTTCATTTTTCAGTGCCTCAGTTTCGTCAACTGTAAAATGCGGATTAAATACTTACTCTGCCTCTTATTTCAACTATGAGCCCCACAGGGACGATAGCTGAAGTTATCTTGCCTCTACCTCAGCACTTAGTACATAGTGAGTGCTTAACAAAAACCACAATTATTATTCTTGGGGGTGAGGCTGCTGTTCTCTGAGACAAAAGTCTCAGAGGCAGACATGAAAACTTCAACTAACCTTCTCCTTTCCTCCAGAGTCATGGCATTCCCTTCCCTCATGTCGCTGACAACAGGTGCCACTTCTGAGCCATGGAACTCAGCAACTGGAGCCAAGATTAAAGGTGACTGGGCACTGAGAATAGTGTGGCCTAGGGAATTAAGGCCAGACCTGGGAGTTAGAAGGACTGGGGCTCTAACCCCAGCTCTACCACGGGTCTGTTGTGTGACCTTGAGTAAGTCCTTTAACTTTTCTTTGCACTGTACTCTCCCAAGTGCTTAATACAGTGCTGCGCACATAGTAAGCACTCAGCAAATCCCATTGATTCTCTGTGACTCAGTTACCTCATCTGTAAAACGCAGGTTAAGACTATGAGCCCTATATGGAACAGGGACTTTGTCCAACCCAATTAGCTTGTCTCTAACCCAGTGCTTAGTACATTGCCTGGCACATAGCACTTAACAAATTCCATTAAAAAAAAATAGCAGGGCTGGAGCTAGAACACAGTTCCGCTAAACCCCAAACCTTTCCCACTAAAGTAAGAAGGTCTTCATTCTGGCGGGAGGAGGTGTGAATGGACATGCATGAACTTTGCTTATTTGTTTTGGGTTTGAACCTCAAATCTAAGTGTTCCAGAGGCCCATTGACAAGGCTCCCCCTTGATAGATGAGTGCTCTAAAAAGTGTTAAGTTTCCAGGGGTTAGAGAGCCAGAACCACAGTTTCATTTCTTTTTGTTTTTTTATTTTTGGGATTTTTTTTTTTTGGGGTGGTATTTGTTAAGCGCTTACTCTGCACCAGGCACTCTACTAAGCACTGGAGTAGATACAAGCTAATCAGGTGGGACACATTCCCATCCCACCTGGGACCCACAGTCCTAATCCCCATTTTACAGATGAGGTAACTGAGGCACAGAGAAGGGAAGTGACTCACCCAATGTCCCAGCAGACAAGTGGCAGAGACAGGATTAGAACCCGGGTCTTTCTGGCTCCCAGTTCCATGTTCTATCCTCACTGCTTCAGTTTGACCCCGGGATCTGTGGGGTCGGATGTTCAAGGAGCCACAGACACGGTCTTACGGAGAACCCGAACAGACCCTTTCTTTTCCATTTCCGGCCAGGAGCAACTAATCTTTATCTAAGAAGGAATCCCCAGTAATGGTGTTGGAGATGAGTCGGCTTTGGTTTCGCCAGAAGGGGATGATGCAATTGCAGCCTGGATTTTGTGAGAATCAAAAATAAATGTTTCCATGTATTATTAAAATGCCCTTACTCCAAGGCGGACCTGGCCAGATATGTACAATCACTCTAATTGCCAGGGCAAGATCTGTATTTCTCACATTTCAGAGAAGCTGCAGTGAAGAACTTCTCCCATGTGTCTCTGGATGAGCTTTGTGGGGCATATCCTACCAGGTCATATGTTGGAGGCCGCAGGAAGCCACCCAGGAGGATTCTGGCTGCTCAAACCTGGGATCGTGACCAGGTTGGAGACCAGTTGATTTAATAATAATAATGATTGTGGTATTAGTTCAGTGCTTACCTTGTACCATGTAAGCCTGTTGTTGGGTAGGAGCCGTCTCTGTATGTTGCCAACTTGTACTTCCCAAGCGCTTAGTTCAGTGCTCTGCACACAGTAAGTGCTCAATAAATACAATTGAATGAATGAATGAACACTTGGCATAGCGGTAGATACAAGTTTATCAGGTTGTACACAGTCCCTGTCCCACGTGGGGCTCACAGTCTCAATACCCATTTTACAATTGAGGTAACTGAGGTCCAGAGAAGTGAAATGACTTGCCCAAGGTCACACAGCATATAAGTGGCAGAGCGAGGATTAGAACCCAGGTTCTTCTGACTCCCAGGCCTGTGCTCTTTCCACTAGACCATACTGCTTCTCCCACCATTTCATGGATGCCCTTCGGGGACCACCCAACCTTAACATGCTTCTTTGGGGGGCCCCCAATCACCCCTAACATGCTCCAGAGAAATTGCTGTGCCCTCCCACGATCCTCTGGACACTGGAACCACTTTTAAGTTACAAGACTCAAGGCAGAGGGAGGTTGGATGTTAAAAGTGAGAAGAGTGGACACATCCAGGTATCCAGACAGGGGCCAGGCCAGCTGAAACCCAAGCTGTCCATTATCAAACTGGACAGATGGCCAACTCCCCCACCCCCACCCCCACAACCTCTCTGCCCCCAAATTATGAACCTCAATGAGCCAAATGCATTTGCAGCTCTTTTCCCTTGACCAAAAGCCCTTTCCTCCGGAGAATTTAAACTCCCCGAGAGTGCTAATCAATGCTGGTGCTTAAATGCATTCTTAACTTTTTATGAGCATTGTCATCGTGCCATGCGCCATGATGTCTTTATGGCAGGATCATTAAGGAAAATCACAAAGATTAATAAAAATATGAGGGGAATTGGACACCAGGGAGTTCCATTAAAGAGAACAGGCTTAGGGACAAATGAGGCCCTGACGATGTTTTGAACTGCAATAATTTAACTTGGATTCCTGCAGCCGCCACTTTCTCAGGGATATGTTCTGTCCCTCCCCATTATCGTTGTTCTAAGTGCCTGTGAAAAAGAGCTGACCCTCCTTAAAGGCAAGAGAAAGAGGGGGAGAGATGCCCCTGGCCTTACGGGAGCATTCCCTCTTTAAGATGTCTGCTGGGGTGACAGGGGCCAAGACAGTACTCATTAGAGAAGCCATGCTGGAGTTTCTCCATGTCGGCACTGGAGAGAGAGTCAGGGGCAGACAAGTCATCTAGGAGATTATCCCTGGCGTGGGGAATGGGGTAGGATTGGGAAAGGGTTCTGACCAGAAACTAGGAAGGCTACGTATCCAGCACTGAAGTGAGTGTCAGGTCCAGCAAAGTGAGCAGGGAGATTAACCCTGGTGTGGGTATTGGGGTTTAGGAGAGGGTTCATTCATTCAATTGTATTTATTGAGCACTTACTATATGCAGAGCACTGTACTAAGCACTTGGGAGAGTACAATACAACAATAAACAGACACGTTCCCTATCCACAACAAGTTTACTGTCTAGAGGGGTGGAGACAGGCATTAATATAAAAAAATTGCAGATATGTACATAAGTGCTGTGGGGCTGGGAAGGGGAAAGAAGAGAGGGAGCAAGTCAGGGCATTGTAGAAGGGAGTGGGAGAAGAGGAAAGGAGGGCGCTTATTCAGGGAAGACCTCCTGAAGGAGATGTGCCTTCAATAAGGTTTTGGGCAGGGGAAGAGCAATTGTCTGTCGGATTTGAAGAGGGAGGGCATTCTAGGCCAGAGGCAGAATGTGGGCCAGGGATCAGTGTCGAGATAGACAAGATTGCAGCACAGTGAGAAGGTTAGCATTCAGAAGAACAAAGTGTGTGGGCTGGGTTGTAGTAAGAGAGTAGGAAGGTGAGGTAGGAAGGGGCAAGGGGAAGGAGTATAAAGTAGGAAGGGTATGTGTCCAGCACTGGAGTGAGTGTCAGGGGCAGCAAAATGTCCTAGGAGATTATCCCCGGTGCGGGGAATGGGGTGGGTCTGGGAGGGAATTCTGACTGGCAAGTAGGAGGGCTGCATGTCTAGTTTTAGAATACAAAGTCTGGCTTTCAGCTGCCAGTCCTTGGTCCCTCAGACTGTAAGCCCTGGGTGGGACAGAGACCTGTCCTATCTGCTCCCCTAGTACTTAGTACATTTAGAGGAGCAGCATGGCTCAGTGGAAAGAGCACAGGCTTTGGAGTCAGAGGTCATGGGTTCAAATTCCAGCTCTGCCAATTGTCAGCTATGTGACTTTGGGCAAGTCACTTAACTCCTCTGTGCCTCAGTTACCTCATCTGCAAAATGGGGATTAAGACTGTGAGCCCCCCGTGGGACAACCTGATCACCTTGTAACCTCCCCAGTGCTTAGAACAGTGCTTTGCACTTAGTAAGCGCTTAATAAATGCCATCATTATTATTATTATTGATACACTGGTTGACACCTAGTAAACACTTAACAAATACCACCATTACAATGCTAATGATGAAGGTGATGATGATGATTACAATGTTGATGATTCTGATATTTGTTGAGTGCTTACTATGTGTCAAACACTGTTCTAAGCAGTGGGATAGACACAACTTCAGTCCCTATCCTACATGAGGCTCACTGTTTAAGGAGGGAGAACAGCTACCGAATCCCCATTTTACAGATGAGAAAACCAAGGCATGCAAAAGTGACTTGCCCAGGATCACAAATTAAGCAATTGGCAATCAGGATTTTTTTTAATTGTATTTGTTAAGCACTTTGTACCAGGCACTCTACTAACCGCTGAGGTAGACACATGCTAAACAGGTTGGACATTACCAGGCACTCTACTAACTGCTGAGGTAGACATGCTAAACAGGTTGGACATAGTCCATGTTCTACATGGGGACTCACAGTCTTGATCCCCATTTTGCAGATGAGGTAACTGAGGCCCAGAGAAGTGAAGCGTTGTGACTTGCCCCAGGTCACACAGCAGACAAGTGGCAGAGTCTGCATTAGAACCCAGGTCTTTTGATTCCCTGGCACATAGTAAGGGTTTAACAAATATCATTTAAAAAAAAAACAAACTCTGGAGGCCAGAGGTCCTCCCCACAGAGAAATGCTCTAAGTCTGGGAGACCTCAGATGAGCTTTCACCAAATGTGGTGATTCTGTTACATCATCTGCCCAGGGTGGAGTCAGATGGAATTACCTAGGTCAGTGTTTCTGGTGTTTCCAGGGTCACTGGTGGGGGGATGGGGGGGTGTCACCCTCCCAGGAGTCCCCAGGATAGCTCTGAGGAAATCTTTTCCCTCTAAAGGCAATGAAGACCCTGCTTGTGAGGGAAGGGTTTGGATTTTGGGGGCAGGCCGGCCATTGACTGAGATCTTCAGGGAAACCAGGTGTGGTCTCTGCAATTCTGCTCCAGGCTCCTGAGAGGGTTTCGCACCTTCTCAGGGAGCTAGCCTCATATGCTCTGTTCTGCCAACCAGGCCAAACCCTGTCCTGTTTACAGTTGAAGAGCCTTCCCTCTTTATAGCCAACAGACAATTACTCTCCCCACCTTCAAAGCCTTATTGAAGGCATATCTCTTCCAAGAAGCCTTCCCTGACTAAGCCCTCATTTCCTCTTCTCCCATTCCCTTCTACAGCCCCCTTGAACATGGCCTAGTGGTAAGAATACGGCTTGGGAGTCGGAGGATATGGGTTCTAATCCCTGCTTTGCCACTTGTCTGCTGTGTGACCTTGGGCAAATCACTTAACTTCTCTGCACCTCAGATACCTCATCTGGAAAATGGGGATTAAGACCATGAGCCCCAAGTGGGACAGGGACTGGGTCCAACCTGATTATCTTGTAACTACCCCAGAGCTTACAATAGTGCTTGGCATATAGTCAGCACTTAACAAATACCATAATTACTATTATACTTAAATATACAAGTTCTGAGGCTGGGCATAAATGAAGAAAGAAATCAATAAGTACAGGAAATGATAGAAGAGTTAATAAGATTCAGAGTACTGATAGTCAATGGGGAAGCTTTCATTTTGGGCAGGGAATGTGTCTACCAACTATATTATGCTGTACCAAGCACTTAGTATAGTGCTCTGCATTACAGTAAATGCTCAATAAATTTGATTGATTGATTGATTGGATTCAGTGGATATAAGAAGGGCTTTGAAGATGGGGCAAGCTAAGAGCCGGAAGATTTGAGGGATAAGGGAACGCCAGATCCTGGAGTCAATCAATCAATCAATCGTATTTATCAAACACCTTTGGTATGCAAAGTGCAGCAGATAGAGCACGGGCCTGGGAGTCAGAAGGACCTGGGTTCTAATCCTGCTCCTCCACTTGTTTGCTGTGTGACCGTGGGCCAGTCGCTTCACTTCTCGGCTCCTCAGTTACCACATCTGTAAAATGGGGAATAAGACTGTGAGCCCCACGTGGGACATGGACTGTGTCCAACCTGATTAGCTTATATCTACCTCAGCGCTTAGTACAGTGCCAGGCACATAATAAGCACTTAACAAATACCATTAAAAAATAAAATAAAATAAAAACATCATCAAGTTGGGGAATGGGTACATGCCCTGGTCTGTCTTCTTGCAGGCCTTCCTTTCCAGGGGCCATATATTTTGGGGGGCTCTAGAGGGGTTGTCTAATGTGGCCAAGCACCCCCATTTTGGATGGGACTGTCATTGATGAATGTTCACTTGGAGGGGAATGGGGGAGATGTGTTTTTGGGACCTCTCTTTCAGTACAGTGAGATAGAACATTCCAGGCACCTTTCTCCAAGAATCAATGCCCATCTTCCCACTTGATTGCTGGCAGACAGCAGAAAGGTAATGCATAATAATAATACCAATATTAGTGGAATTTTTTATGTGCTTACTACCTGCCAAACACTGTAATAATAATAATGGCATTTATTAAGTGCTTACTAAGTGCAAAGCACTGTTCTAAGTGCTGGGGAGGTTACAAGGTGATCAGGTTGTCCTGGGGGAGCTCACAGTCTTAATCCCCATTTTACAGATGAGGTAACTGAGGCACAGAGAAGTGAAGTGACTTGCCCAAAGTCACACAGCTGACAATTGGCAGAGCCGGGATTTGAACCCATGACCTCTGACTCCAAAGCCCATGCTCTTTCACTGTACTAAGCACTGGGATAGACACAAGATAATCAGATGGAACCCAGTTCCTGTCCCACATACGGCTTGCTGTTTAAGTAATGAACCTCATGATGAAGAAGTAGCTTGGCCTAGTGGAAAGAGCCCAGGACTGGGAGTCGTAGGACCTGGGTTCCAATCCTGATTCCTCTACTTGCCTGCTGGTCTTTGAACAAGTCGCTTCATATCTCTGGGCCTCAGTGTCCTCATCTTTGAAATGGAGATTCATCCATTCATTCATTCATTCATTCATATTTATTGAGTACTTACTGTATGCAGAGCATTGTACTAAGTGCTTGGGAAGTACAATTCAATTCAATTCCCATCCTCTCTGCCCCCTTAGACTGTCTGATCTGATTATCATGTATCTACCCCACTTAGCACAACATAAACACTCAGCAAATATTATCATTATTATTACTGTTATTAATGAGGACCTTCTTTCTCCAGGGCTCACAACATTCCCACAGGGATTCACACTCTCTCCCGGGAAGAGAATGGGGCTGACTAGACACCGATGCAGCTGTGAGGCTGCGGAAACTCAGAAGAGCCAAGAGATAGTCTTGAGACACTGTTAGGTGGCGGGGGGGGGTTGTTCCAGAGAGGACAGAAAACCCCCTCCCTCCACCACAGCCCTCCCAATCCCAACCCAGGATCACTGTTGCCCAACAGCTTCTGTCTGCTAGGAACATTTCTGCTTTGCTTAACAAAGAGAAAAACAGCAGTCAACGCTGTCATGGTGAAGACCATGTGTGCCAGTCCGTCCCATAAACAAACACGTCTTTGTTTTAATCCGGGGGAATAGCTGACTGGAGTTAATGATAGGAATTTACGGCTATTTATGTGAACTCCAGAAAGGAGAAAACATTCATTTGTTGGTAGTGTTAACTGCTGGGTGGGGACAGGATTGGGGTGGGCGCTGAAGGCGAGCAAGGCGAGGAGGTGGCTGTCCACCTCTTAGCTCCCTCTGGCCACTATGACCGGGCCCTGCTTAATGGATAATCATCCTGCCTTCTCCCACCCCCAACCTCTGCCACCCTACCGTCCACCCAAGGCGCCTTGAAGATCCCCGGAAAGTGACAACATAACAACAGCTCTTTGTCTTAACCCAGGTAGAGGAGGAAAAGCTCACACCTCTATTTAATTTAATCCCCAGCAGACAGCAGGCCCCACACCTGCGGATCACATGACTCCAGTGTCATTATCCCTCACTGTCCTGGTCCAGTCCTGAATCCAAGTCTGTTGAAAAAAAAAAGAAGAAGGATAAACAACCGGCAGTTGGGTTCAAACTCATTTTTCCTCATTTCAAGCCTCAAAGGAGCCATAGTGGAAGAGGAATGTTAACAAACAGAAGACAACAATGGTTAAATAGGACCCTCCACTACAATCGTTTGCAAAAACAAAACCAAACCCCCAAGCAGAAAACAATGGGAGCTTTTGTGCGAGCTCAATAATTATCGTTCACAATTAGACCCTGGGGCTTGGGGAAGGGTTGGGGGGTGGGGAGGTATTTCGGGGGAGGAGACCGTTGGTGGGATTCCACAGTCAGTTTTCCTTTTCAGAATATGGGGAAACCCCAGGCTCCTCTCATGCCACCACACCTTCCTTGAGGCTCCATTAAGATGAAGAGACCCCACTTAATCCTTTCCATCCCCATCCCCCTCACCCCATGGCTGGAGAAGCAAATCTAGGTCTGACTCTCAGAATGGCATCCCTACTCAGAGTGGCTCAGTGGAAAGTGCATGGGCTTTGGAGTCAGAGTTCATGGGTTCAAATCCCAGCTCCACCAATTGTCAGCTGTGTGACTTTGGGCAAGTCACTTAACTTCTCTGGGCCTCAGTTATCTCATCTGTAAAATGGAGATGAAGACTGTGAGCCCCACGTGGGACAACCTGATCACCTTGTATCCTCCCAGTGCTTAGAACAGTGCTTTGCACATAGTAAGCGCTTAACAAATACCATCATTATTTATTATTATTACTCCTGGCATGAGCCCAGAACGGGCCCTGGTATTCACCATGGGGACAGTACATCTCCACATCTCAAGATTCCCTTTTCCACCTCCTCCTCCTCCTCATGAGACAATGAGCAAGGTCATCCCTGGGCAGCCCAAAAGACCATCCAATTTGGCATTCGGCTTCAACAGTGGCTCAAGGAAGCCAGGAATAATTTTATAGTAATAATGATAACAACTGTGGCATTATACGCCTACTATGTGCCAAGCACTGTTGAGGTATATACGAAATAATCTGGCCAGATCCAGTTCTAAGCAGCATGAGAAGCAGCTTGGCTTAGTGGAAAGAGCATGGGTATGGGAGTCAGAGGACCTGGGTTCTCATCCCGACTAAGCTGCTTGTCTGCTGTGTGATCTTGGGCAAGTCACTTCACTTCTCTGGGCCTCAGTTCCCTCATCTGCATACCTGTTCTCCCTCCTACTTATATAGTGAGTCCAATGTGGAACCTGATAAACTCTATCTACCCCCATGCTTAGAACCTAACGAATATTATTATTATTAGTATTATTATCATTATCATTATTACTACACAGTCCCTATCCCACATGGGGCTACTAATTTAAGTAGACTTTTGATGGTTGTCTTCCCAGCCACCCATTCTGATTCCTGGGCCCATGCTCTATCCTCTAGGCCATGCTGCTTCTCTTTTCTGTCTGTCCTCAGATGGAAGCTTCTTCTTCCCCCCAATCCTCATCACCCACAACCTTGGCCTGCCTCTGGGCTCCCTCCCTATGTCTCACAATCCCTTAGTCCCCCTTTCTCTTCTCTCTTTGTTCTTTCCCTCTTCTTTCAATGGCCTCTTACATTGTAGTCTCTTGATTGTTTAGTACAGTGGTCAGCACACAGTAAGTGCTCAATAAATGCATTGAGTAAGTAGGCCACCCAAGCAGTAGTTGCATGTGGAAACAGCCCAGATATCTCAGTGGGCAATCAATCAATCATTGGTATTTATTGAACACTTACTGTGTGGAGAGCACTGTATTAAGAGCTTAGAGAGTGCATTACAACAGAGTTGGTAGAAACATTCCCTGCCCACAAAGAGCTTACAGTCTAGAAAGTCTAGAGTAAGGATTTCCAGTGTCTACTATCATCCTTGTTCTCACCTGTCCCACCAGTGACCCCTGGACCTCGTCCTACATCTGGCCTGGAATGCCTTCCCTCCTCAAATCCACAAAACAATCACACTTCCCTCCTTTAAAGCCCTACTGAAGGTTCACCTCCTCGAAGAGGCCTTCCCAGACTAAGCCCCCCTTTTCTTCAGTGCCCCTTCCCCTCCCCATCATCCCAACTTGCTCCCTCTGCTCAGCCCCCCTTCCCAACCCACAGTACTTGTGTATATATATACATATCTATAATTCTATTTATTTTACATTAATGCCTGTTTACTTGTTTTGATGTGTATGTATCTATAATCTATTTATTTATATTGATGCTATTGATGCCTGTTTACTTGTTTTGATGTCTGTCTCCCCCCTCCTAGACTGTCAGCTCATTGTGGGCAGGGATTATCTCTCTTTATTGCTGAACTGTATTTTCCAAGTGCTTAGTACAGTGCTCTGCACACAGTAAGTGCTCTATAAATATGATTGAATGAATGAATGAATGAATGAACCCTCACTCCAGAGGGTGTTAGGGTTGGCACCTGTTGGCTTGAGAACGAATCTACTGCTCCCTCTTTCTTTGAATTTCCCAATTTGGGAAATGGTGACTGTTGACCTTTATTTATTGAGATATTCCCTGTCCCTGACACTCTTGCATAGGTGTATGATCACCTCTACATTCAACTAATTATTCTGACTACACTACTGTAAATATTTTTACATCTGTCTCCCTCATTAGAGTGTAAACTCCTTGTGGGCAGGGAACATATCTCATGCTTCTGTATTTTCCCAATTGTGATGCACTGCACTCAACGGCTGCTCAATAAATACCATTACTATTGATGCAAACATTGTTAAATAGGAAACCAAGTCAACAAGGCCAGCATGTCCTATGGGGTTCTCAGAGAATGTAGCAGTCAGCCAGCTGGCTGGACCATACTGGTGGCCAGCTCTGGACCAAACTGGAGGTCTGAAGAGTGATTTCAGTGGCCAAAGTTACCTTCAGACAAACATCTTAAGACACAATGAAGCCAGGTCAGAGGGGACGTAGGTTTGGGGTCACACAGCAGCAGAGACCAGCCTAAAAGGCAGCAATTAGAATACTAGTAGCTTCCAGGAGAGTTTGGATAAATTCATGAATGAGAGAACAGTATTATAGAGAAGGATAGGGATGTAGAAACATTAGAGGTGTTGGATGGTCCATTCCTGCTCTGAGGATGGGTGCCCAGGTGGGAAACTCTAGTAGAGGAAAATCTTTGAGAAGATCACAAAGCCAAGAGGCAGAATAGAAAATAGCACTGGGAACTCAGGTAGCAAATGTGACAGCCAGGAAGATCCAATCTACATGCACCCAGGGTTACACATTGGTCTTGTCATTCTCACTTGATGATAAGGATTCATTCATTTATTCATTCAATTGTATTTATTGAGCACTTACTGTGTGCAGAGCGCTGTACTAAGCACTTGGAAAGTACAATTCAGCAACAAGTAGAGACAATCCCTGCCCACAACGGGCTCACAGTCTAGAAGGGGGGAGACAGATATCAAATCAAGTAAGCAGGTATCAATAGCATAAATATAAATAAATAGAATTATAAATATATATATGCATCATTAATATAAATGAATAGAATTATAAATATGTACATATATTACCATCAGTAGTTTCATCCTTAAACCTGGAAGACCAGCTCTCTCTGTGTCTCTCTCTTCCTCCATCTCTGTCTTACCCTCTCCACTTATTTCTGTCTCTTTCTCTCCCTACACACATCTGCACTTACCCACAAACACATTTAAAGGTCTCCTTAACAGGGATGATATTTTGTAATGTTTTTCAGGCACCTCTGATCCATTTCCAGCTGTTGGTCTTCACCACATTTCCTGAATTCTATTCTGTGCCTTGACATTCTCTAACCTTCCCGATGAGACTTGCTTTGTCTTTTCAGAAGTGAAGATAAAGATAGTCTTTTTCCATATTGCCCATCCCGGAGGCCTCCTGGACCTTTGATGGTTACGGCTATTTCGGTCCTTCACGCCATCCATCCCTTGAACCACGGGCCAAGCAGGCTCTCAAACAGAGAAGCCAATAGGCTCCTATATTTTGGAGCTTTCATTTTTGCCCAAATTAAATGGCGGGTGCTGAGCGAAGAGATCAATGGGAGACAAAAATATACATCTGTGGCATCTGGGCTCTCACTCCCGATCCCTCCCAAACCAAGGGACCAGCTCTGTGTGGGTGTCTAAATTGAAAACACAAATCCAGTACAGCATGGGGAAGTGGTACAGCACAGTAGATAGAGCACAGGCCTGGGAATCAGAAGGTCATGGGTTCTAATCCTGGCACTGCCATTTGTCTGCTGCATGACCCCACATGGGGCTCAGAGTCTAAATCCCCATTTTACAGATGAGCTAACTGAGGCACAGAGAAGTGAAGTGACTGGTCCAAGGTCACACAGCAGACAAGTGGTTGAGCCGGTAGTAGAAATCAGGTCCTTCTGACTCCTAGGACCACACTCTACCCACTAGACCATGCTACCGTGGTCTACTGTAGAGAAGAAGCATGGCTCAGTGGAAAGAGCATGGGCTTTGGAGTCAGAGGTCATGGGTTCAAACCCTAGCTCCACCAATTGTCAGCTGTGTCACTTTGGGCAAGTCACTTAACTTCTCTGTGCCTCAGTTCCCTCATATGTAAAATGGGGATTAAGACTGGGAGCCCCACATGGGACAACCTGATTACCTTTTATCCTCCCAGCACTTAGAACAGTGCTTTGCACATATTAAGCACCTAACAAATACCATCATTATTATTATTATTACTGTGTGTGGAGCATTATGTTAAATGCTTGGGACAGTCCAATACACCAGCGTTGGTAGACATGTGTTGGAACACCATTTTATACTACAAACCCTATCCCATTTGCGGACACTGTCAGCTTCCCAGGGATTGGAGCAGCCCACTCTTTCTCCTGAGATGGCCAATCGGTCCCTTCACATCCACCTCTCCATCACACCCTCCCTTGACTATCCACATCTCAAGACAGAAACCACCCAGATTACAGAAGCAAAATCCCCATCCCCTTCCTCCAGTTTGTTAGTGATTTAGGTAAGGTATTAATTCAGCCCCAATAATAATAATAATAACTGTGGTATTTGTTAAGTGCTTACTATATGCCAGGCACTGATCTAAGCTCTGGGATCGATACAAGATAGTTGGGCACAGTCCCTGTCCACAAAGGGCTCACAGTCTTTATCACCATTTTACCAATGAGGGAACTGAGGCACAGAGAAGTTAAGTAGCTTGCCCAAGGCCACACAGCAGACATGTGGCAGAGCAGGGATTAGAACCCAGGTCCTTCTGACTCCTAGGCCTGTGTTTTTTCCATTAGGCCACATGTACTTTTACGTATTTACTATTCTATTTATTTTATTTTGTTAATATGTTTTGTTTTGTTGTCTGTCTCCCCCTTCTAGACTGTGAGCCCCCTGTTGGGTAGGGACCGTCTCTGTATGTTGCCAACTTGTACTTCCCAAGCGCTTAATACAGTGCTCTGCACACAGTACACGCTCAATAAATACGATTGAATGAATGAATGAGTATAAGAGGACCAGATCGGCCACAATCAAACTGGGGACTCTCACAATCTAATATGCTTCAATCACCCATCTCGGAGGGTCTCCGTCGCTCTCTCTCCAAGCCCATGCTGGCTTTTGTTCTCCTCTCCCAGGGCATAAATGATAATTTACTGTGATAGTCAAAGCGCTCCTCTAGCTAGCGCGATCCAACAAAAAACACGGGGGCTCCCAGCAAAACTTCAAAAGCCCAGAACATCTGCCCAGCATGTGGCTGATAGAGCCTGCACTCGCCAGAGTCGGTCGGAGGCAGAACACGTTGGGCGGAATTGAATTTTCATCAGGGAAGGAGCCTTTTGATTGGCTCTACTCCCCCGAGAGTTCTGACTCTTCCTGACCCGTATTTGTCATCCGCTCATTTCACTCCTGTAGCGGGAATGGGGAGAGAGTCTCACCCTCCACCGAATGGTTCCGGCTCCCCTGGCAGAAAAAGACGGACGGCCTCCCTTCTCAATAACAGGGGGAGCTGGTTGTGTTGCCTCTGTGAGAGCAACGGCTGAATTGGGAGCACCCGCTGAATGGTTCATGGGAAGCTCTGAGCATTCGCTAGCTATTTCTGAGTTCAGATCTCCCAGGTTTTCTTTCCCCTGATCTCATATTTTTATAGTCAGCTAGGAATTCACATCCCAGTTAGGTGATTTGTTTCGAAGGGCTTTAAAAGGTGTGGTGGAAAGTAATTCACCTCATGAAATTTTCTCAATAACGCATTTGTTTGGGCTGTACATTGTTAGCAACGATCTCATTTTATTCTCACAACATTCATTTCAGGCAGCTATTCTCTCTATTTTTTAGATGAGGAAACTAAAGGAAGGTTAAGTGACTCGCCCAGGGTCACACAGGAGCCTAGTGGCAGAGTTGGGATCAGAACCCAGGTAACCGGACTCCTAGAACTATAGTCTTTCCATTGGACTCTGGGCTGTCTTTGGGGTGGGGGGGTGGGCAGGAGGAGCCGTGTAGCTGGAGGCAAAAGTTATAAGTTCCTTAGGTTCATGTTGCAACATGCGACAATGTGTTGGCATCATGGGATATACCACATGATGCCATCAATTCACTGTATTGTGAAACAGCAATTCCCAGGGTTAGCTCTGAATAATAATAATAATAATAATAATAATAATTGTTATATTTGTCAAGTAGTGTGCTATGGATTGGAGTGGAGACAGGCCTGTCCCACATGGGGCTCGCAGTCTAATGGGGCAGGAGAACAGGTACTGAATCTTTATTTTACAGATGGAGGAAACTGGAGTTGAGGCTGTGGGTTCTAATTCTGTCCCCCACCCTTGAATGGGACCAGCTGTGATGTACTAAACCTCCTGCCCTCCCCCTTAGCAGGTGGGAATGCAGTCTCAGTCTAACTTCCAGCTGCAATTTCCAGAGAAGTAGTGCGGCATAGAAGAAAGAGCATGGACCTGAAGGTCAGAAGGACTTGTGTTCTAATCTTGGCTCTGCCACTTGTATGCTGTGTTACTTTGACCAAGCCACTTCTTTTGGCCTCAGTTGTCTTGCCTTTAAAATAAGGATGAAAATTGTGAGCCCCAAGTGGGACAGGAATTGTACCCCAACCCGGTTCACTAGAGAAGCAGCATGGCTCAGTAGAAAGAGCACGGGCTTTGGAGTCAGAGGTCATGGGTTCAAATCCTGGCTCCACCACTTGTCAGCTGTGTGACTTTGGGCAAGTCACTTAACTTCTCTGGGCCTCAGTTCCCTGATCTGTAAAATGGGGATTAAGACTGTGAGCCCCCCATGGGACAACCTGATCACCTTGTATCTCCCCAGCGCTTAGAACAGTGCTTTGCACATAGTAAGTGCTTAACAAATGCCATTATTATTATTATTATTATTATTATTAATATCTACCCCAGTGCTTAGTACAGTGCCTGGAAAATAGCGATGAACAAATACCATTAAAAAAATCACAGCAACTGGTTCCTCACAACAGCTGATTTTGACATGAGGATGCTATTCTTGATGAACACAATGTTATGGGGAAAATTGCATTAGCTTAACCATCACTTCAGTGGGAATTTAGGAGGTCTGGAGTAGATGGTTCAAAGATCATGACTGACATGTTTTAATACAAATTCCTATATTGTGGTTACGGCTAAAAGTTTTACTCCATTGCCACTTATTTTTATATTACATTTTAAATACCGTAAATCTGTGGAAACACAAAGAAACTGAGACTGAAGCTGGCAAGTGTCACAACATCATGCCTCAACTAACTCCACATGCTTGCTGCACTCTGTTTCTTTGTTCCCTGGCCTGGCGTGGAAACTCCTGGCGCCAACTGTGAAGCACTTTACCCCTGGACAGACTGGTGTGGTGGGAAGATGGTCCCCTGATACCTATTTTAACCCTAATGTATTCACCTATCCTCCTTCCCATTCTATTTTTCTCTTATCTGTGTATCATCTTGTGTCCCCACCTTTACAATATCAGTTCCTTGTGAGCAGGGATTAAATCTTTTACCTCTTTTGCACTCTCCCAAGCACTTATTATGGTCCCTGTACACAGTCGGTGTTTAATAACTAGCATTGATTGATTGATTCTTCCACAATGTTGTATCCAAATCATGAAATGAAAATGTGTTTTATACCAGAATGGCTGAGCAGTGAGTGTTTCCCTGCCAGGTGATAATAATAATCATAATAATAGTAATTATAATATTTTTAAGGGCTTACTATATGTCAGGCACTGTACTAAGCCCTGGGGTGGAAACAAGCAAATCATGTCGGACATAGTCCCTGTCCCACGTGGGGCTCACAGTGTCAATCCCCATTTTAGAGATGAGGGAACTGAGGCATGGAGAAGTGAAGTGACTTGCCCAAGGCCACACAGCAGACAAGTGGCAGAGCCGGGATTAGAACCATTGACTTTCTGATTCCCAGGCCCATGATAGTGACCCCATAACTGGAGAAGGAGATGGAGGAGGAGGAGGAAGAGGAAGAGGGGGAGAAGGAAGAGGAGGATGTGGAGGAAAAGGAAAAGGAGATGGAAAAACAGTAGCACCCAGTAGTACATTTGAGGTACTTGGGAAGTGTAAACTAACAAAGTGACATAGTCCCTGCCAACAAGAAGCTTCCACTCCAAAGTGGGGAGATAAACATCAACATCATCAATGATATTTACCGAGTGCTTACTGTGTACAGAGCACTCTACTAAGCACTTGGAAGAGGACAATACAACAGAGTAGGTAGGCACGTTCCCTGCCCACAACAAGCCTACAAAAATGAAAATATTTCCAATTAGAATAGTCAAAATAACAAAGTGAGCAGACTTTTAGCCTTGAGTGCTGAGAAGGGTGTAAAATATGTTCATCAATGCTTAGAGAAGCAGCAAAGCCTAGAGGAAAGAGCATGGGCCTGGGAATCAAAGGACTTGGGTTCTAATCCTGGATCTGCCAGGTACCTGTTGTGTAATTTTGGACAAGTCAATTCACTGCTCTCTGCCTCAGTTTCCTCATCCATAAAATGGAATTCAATGCCTGTTCTCCCCATTACTTAGACTGTGAGCCCCATGCAGGCCTGGAACTATGTCCAACCTGAATAACTTGTACCTACACCATTGCTTAGAATAATTCTTGGCACATAGTAAGTGAATAATAATAGAATTTGTTAACTGCTTACTACGTACCAAGCACTGTGCTAAGGGCTGGGGTAGATACAAGATAATCAGGTCCCACATGGGGCTCACAGTCAAAATAGAAGGAAAAAAGGGTCTTGGAGCTCATTTTTGCAGATGTGGGAACTGAGTCCCAGAGAAGAGACTTCCCCAAGGTCACAAAACAGATAAGTGGCAGAGCCAGGATTAGAACCCAGGTCCTCTGACTCCCAGGACTGTTCTCTTTCCAGTAGGCGATGCTGAATAACAAAGACAATAGTAATGAAAATAACAATAATTAATAAAATTGGCTGAAGAGAGGATATGGCTCAGGATGCTGGGAAATGAGTTAGGAAAATCTGGGAGGAGGTGGGATTTTAGGAGGAATTTCAATGTGGGGAGGGAGGGAGTTCCAGGTCAGGGGAACAGAGTGAGTGAGATCATGAAGGCAGGAAATTCAAGAGTTGCCGGTTAGCTAGAATGTTGACTTTAGGAGGAGCACAGATAGTAGGTTGGGTAAGAGGTAATCAATTAGAAGATTGCATCATCTGATAATACCTGCCTATCGTGCATCCACCCCAGAGCTTGAGAAATAGTAAGGCCTAGTGTCAAAAGCATGGGCAGGGGATGTGGGTTCTAATCCCGGCTCTGCCACTTGTCTGCTGTGTGACCTTGGGCAAATCACTTAACTTCTCTGCACCTCAGTTTCCACACCTGTAAAATGGGAATTAAGACTGTTAGCCCCATGTGGGACAACCTGATTACCTCGTGTCTATTCTGGTGCTTAGACTAGTGCTTGGCACATAGTAAGCACTTAACAAATACCATAATTATTATTAGTAGTAGTGCAGTGCTTGGAACTGTTCCATTCTAGAAGCCGCTGTTCTATTGGAACTGTTCTATTCTATTCTGTTCTATTCTATTCTAGAAGCATCGTGGGTCAGTGGAAAGAGCACGGGCTTTGGAGTCAGAGGTCATGGGTTCGAATTCCGGTTCTGCCACTTGTCTGCTGTGTGACCTTGGGCAAGTCACTTAACTTCTTGGAGCCTCAGTTACCTCCTCTGTAAAATGGGGATGATGACTGTGAGCCCCACACTGTACAACCTGCTCACCTGGTATCCCCCCAGTGCTTAGAACAGTGCTTTGCACATAGTAAGTGCTTAACAAATGCCATCATTATAATTATCATTATTAAGGCACCAAATCCTCCTCTCCTAGACCCAAGTTTCCCCAGGCCCACAGAACTCAAGGAGACTTGGGTGACTTCAGCGCTGTGTCGCTCCACTGACCCACTTAGAAGTGACAGCTTAAGCCCAAGATTCCCTGGAGGATCCCCTGCCCCTACCCCTCCACCTTCCCCCTGCCCACCCTCTCCTCTCCCGCATCACCACCTGCCTCCAAACTCAAAGTCCTGTTGGAGGGAAGTCAAGCAGAAGCAGTACTCATTACGGGCGGCTGTTTCATCGCTTTAAATGATGCCAGGAAATCGATAGGAAACTGCAAAGTGGCTGTTGTCTTATCTCGCCCCGACGCATGGCTGTGGCCCGGGCACTTCTCGGCACCACACACTTGCTGTGGAGCCATTAGATGAAAGTGCTATCACCTGTCAAACAAACTGCTAGAACTGTGATAAATTAATGATCAAATAGTACAGTCTACAGTACAGTAGCCCGGCCCGGGCTGGTTACAACGAGGCCCCCGCACTTTAAAAATGTATCTGACATTTTAAAAAAATCAGCCATTAAAGAAAAATGTCACACCGCTTTTCAAAAAATATCTATTTTAAAAGTGACCACATCCTGGTGTGTTTCAGAGGTTGCTTCCCTCCCTCCGGCTCCCATCCTCTTCCCTGCAACCTTTTTTCTTTCTTTTCATTCTTCTTTTTTTCTTGATGGTTATTAGAGTAGGGTTGGGGGAAACCAGGATGTTTCCATTGACCTCTTCGATGTCTCACACATTTTCCAGAGGAGCTGTGCTTTACTACCCAGGGTGGAGGAGGGGTTGGGGTAGATGTAGCTTTAATTCTATTTGTTCTGATGATTTTGACACCTGTCTCCATGTTTTGTTTTGTTGTCTGTCTCCCCCTTCTAGATTGTGAGCCTGTTGTTCAGTAGGGACCGTCTCTATATGTTGCCGACTCGTACTTTCCAAGTACTTAGTACAGTGCTGTGCACACAGTAAGCGCTCAATAAATACAATTGAATGAATGAATGAATGCAGTTGGGACAAGCACTTTTGTAGCTGAGAGGGTGGTGGATGGTTTCCTGTGGAAGGCAACAAGGCCTAGTAGAAAAAGTCTGGGATCGGGAGTTGGGAGATAATAATAACAGTAATAATGATATTTGTTAAGTGCTTACTGTGTGCCGGGCACTGTACTAAGTGCTGGGGTGGATACGAGCAAATCAGTTTGGACACCCTGTCCCACAAGGGGCTCACATTCTCAATCCCCATTTTACAGATGAGATAACTGAGGCATAGAGAAGTCAAGTGATTTGCCCAAGGTCACAAGGCAGACAAAGAACAGAGGTAGGATCAAGTCCCAGATCTGCCACTGACTTTTTGTGTGACATTGAACAGGTCAGTTAACCTCTCTGAACCTCAGTTTCCTCATCTGTAAAATGAGGATAAGATAGATGATGAGCCTTGTGTATAGATCTCACAGCCTGGTATCTACCCCAGTACTTGGCACCTAGTAGGACTTTCATAAATGTCGTCATTATTGTGGGCCACTTCAGGTCTCCTCCCAGCCCCCTTTCCCTCCAATTAATCAATCAGTGGCATTGACTGACCACTCACTGTGTGCAGAGTACTGTTCTAATCACTTGAGAGGGTACAATAGAGTAATAATAATAATAATGGTATTTGTTAAGTGCTTACTATGTGCCCAGCACTGTTCTAAACTCTGGGGTAGATACAAGGTAATCAGGTTGTCCCACATGAGGCTCACAGTCTCAATCCCCATTTTACAGATGAGGTAATTAAGGCACAGACAAGTTAAGGGACTTGCCCAAGGTCAAACAGCAGACTAGTGGTGGAGCTGGGATTAGAACCCACTAGGCCATGCCCAACCCCCTTTGGCCTCTCTGTCATCAGCATACCACCACACTGCTCCTAAATATCAATAAAACCAAACAGGCCAAGACTTCTGATATCCTCTCGGCTTTGAATTCCAACTCTTAATGCCTCCTGAAGCTCTCTGCGTTAATGTATGACGTCCTTTTGGTAAGCGGACAGGGTCTGCTCCCAAACCCTCCTGCCAACAGCTTTATGAGCTTAATTTATTCTTTTTAATATAAAATCTCATTACCTGAACATGCTCCCACCTCCTCCGCTTTTACCTTTGATATGAGAACAGACGGAAACCCAAATCAAACCCTTAAATAAAGTCTGTAATCATCTCTCACTTTCTCTTGCTTTTCAAATTTCTAAACAAAATTAAGTCGAAATACCTCGCAGGCTTCTTGAGTGGGAACAGGGGAGAGACAGAACGTTACGGGGCAGAGTCACGGGGGACGTGATTACTTACAGAAGGAGAATATCTTTAGCTTGATGAGAGTCTCATGGTTATTTTGCTTAGCTGCTCCAAGTGGGTTGGAGCTGACTGGGGGGAGGAGGATAAAACCTGGTTAAAAATCTCCCTTTTTGAAATAAGTCCTGAGCACAGACAACTGCTTAACTTTGATGTATTTTTAAAGCCTTTTTTTCTAAAGAGTTAATTTCCATAAAATGAAAATTGACAATCACTTTACAAACACTATAACGGCAAGATTATTTTATTCCCAAGAAGCAGAAGGAGTTTGGGACCACATTGAGAATGAATGGGTTGTCATGTTGAGAAGCTGTAGAGGTGGGATTAAGGGAGAGGTCTCAGGGGAAGCGGGAAGCAGTGTGGACTACTGGAAAGAACACAGGCCTGGGAGTCAGAGGACCTGGGTTCTAATTCCGATTTGCCACTTATCTGCTGTGTGACATTGGGCAGGTCATTTCATTTCTCTTAACATAACATCAAATTTGATATTTGCTCCAACCCCAGAGCACTTATGAACATATCTTTAAATTACACATTATAAATTACTTATATATTCACATTAATTTAAATTTTAATTTAATTACTTTTAATTGCACGTTTATTCATATTAATGTCTGTCTTCCCCTCTAGATTTTAAATTTGTTCTGGACAGGGAACACGTCTGCTAATTCTGATGTATTGTACTCTCCTAAGGGCTTAGTACAGTACTCTGTATACAGTAAGCTCTCAGTAAATACCTTTGATCGACTGATTGATTGATACTCTGTGCCTCAGTTATCTCATCTGTGCCGTAAGGATAAAACACCCATCCTCCCTCCCTCCCTTTTAGATTATAAGCTTTGAGACCGGGACTGTGTCCACCCTAAATAACTTCTATCTACTACAGTGCTGGGCATACAGTAAGCATTTATCAAATAAAACAATTACTATTATTCCTCCTACTAATGATGATGATGGTGATGATGATAATAATAACAATAAGAAGAAGAAGAAGAGGAAGTCTGGCTCAGAATTCCTTAGGGTCTGGGCAAGATTAGTTTGGGTCTGGTTAAATGAGTGAAGGGGTACTCTGAGACACAGACCAGAGAAAACTCTCCCTTGAGCTCAGTTCACGGCTGCATTTGCTAGGAGAATCATCTCGAAGGACACAGAAAGGGGTTATGGGAGGATGCGCAAAACATGAGCAGCTGGCTAATCTACCAGTCCTCAATGAATTATAGTTTCCTGGTGACCCTGTTTCTTTGGATTCCACCAGTTCCATTGGAATCCGTTTGGATTCCAAACGGGGCTTTACAAGCCACCCTCTTCTGATCGGTTCTCCCAGGGCAGCATGGTACCTTATGAGATTAGGGTACAGATGTTCTATAAATTGGGGGATAATAACCAGGTTTCCTTTTTTTCTTTTTCAGGTTAGGTAAACATTTGGAGATTGCATGGCCTAGTGCACAGAGCATGGGCCTGAAAGTCAAGAGACTATGGATCTAGTTTGCCCCGTGTCTGCTCTGGGATCTTGGGCATCTCTTAACTTCTCTGGGCTTTAGTTTCCTCACCTGTAAAATGGAAATAAACTACCTGCTTAAATTACTTTTTATATCGTGAACCCCCTGAAAGATAGGGCCCATGTTCAATCCTATTATCTTGTCTCTACCCCAACACTTGTCCTCTCAGGGTTGCACCTGGAGAGTTTCCAGTACTCTACCAGTCTCGGCTGTGGGAGGGAGAGTCAAGCAGAGGCCTACCCATTCCATTCCTAGCTTGGGCAGTGGCTAGAGAGTGAAAGGCAATCTGCTACAAGTCAAAACTCACCTGTGCTGGGCAACAGTGGCACGGAAGAAAGTCGAGGGCAGAGACTCAGGTTTACTGCATGGAAGAAGGCAATGGTAAACCACTTGCATATTTTTACCAAGAAAACTCTATGGATCCCCTACCGGAATGATTGTAGATGGAGAGCGGGGCGTTCTGGGAGAGATGTGTCAGTGGTGTCGCTATGGGTTGTAAATGACTTGATGGCATAAGACAAGACCCCAGCATTTCTCCCAGTGCTTTGGTATTCTATATGTACTTAAAAAAGACATCATCATTCAGTTAATAATTTATTAGGGTGTTTATTTAACCAAAAATTAAATTATGGTCCCCACTCCTCAGAAAAGGTTGCCCATTCCTCTCCCCATCAGTCAATCATTGATTGGTATTCATTAAGCACTTTGGGCAGAGCATTGTACTAAGCACCTGGAAAAGTACCAATAGAGTGAGTAGACCCCTGCCCTTAAGGTGCTTACAATCAAGAAATTCCAGACCACTAGCTTCTAGGCCCTCAATAAGCTCACTCCCAACCTCTTGTCTTCACTGCTCAATTCTGTATGGACAGAATTGGAGGTGGTGGAATTCCCCCAGTCCTGAGCTCTGGGGTGGCTACAATTCATTAAGAAACAAATTAATTGTTCCCCCTTCCGGTGGGGATGATGCTCTTTTCCACTACATTTCTGGCATGGGAGACCCTGGCTTGGCCCAGAACAAGCTGGATCTCTTTCCCACCAGTCACTACAATTTTCCTTATCTCTAAATTTAATGTCTGTTTTCTCCCATAGACGATGAGCTCTCTGTGGACAGGGATCGTATCTATCAACTCGATTGTGTTTGTACTTTCCCAAACTCTGTGCACATGTGCTTTCACACAGTAAGCACTCAGTATTCATTCATTCAGTCGTGCTTATTGAGCGCTTACTGTGTGCAGGGCACTGTACCAAGTGCTTGGGAGAGCACAATATAACAATAAATAGACACGTTCCCTGCCCACAGCGAGCTTACAGACTAGAGGGTCAGTAAGTATCACTGATCGACGGATCGGCTGATTCACTTGCATTTCGCCACACTTCCCCAGCCTAGCCAAAGCCAGTCCCATCTGGTGCCATTTCCTAGCCAGAAGAATTCAATGGAATTGCTATCCAATTGTCTGCTTAGTGACTATAATCAGCTTTCCCCGAAATTGTGTTACCAAATAGGTAAATGGAAATGAAAAATACTTTGGAAGGTGCTTAGAGAAGCAGCGTGGCTCAGTGGAAACAGCTTGGGCTTCGAAGTCAGCGGTCATGGGTTCAAATCCCAGCTCTGCCAATTGTCAGCTGTGTGATTTTGGGCAAGTCACTTAACTTCTCTGGGCCTCAGTTACCTCATTGTAAAATGGAGATTAAGACTGTGAGCCCCCCATGGGACAACCTGATCACCTTGTATCCTCCCCAGTGCTTAGAACAGTGTTTTGCACATAGTAAGCACTTAATAAATGTCATTGTTATTATTATTATTATCTGTCATCGGGATGGTGATGGGGCTGATGCAGAGCCCCTTCCAGGGTCCCTGTCTTGATAAAGAAGTAATTACCATCTGAAATAATCCCTGCTGTACCTTCTAGGTGACAGAGACACTGAGCAAGGAGATAAAACAACAGGCGAGGTTACAGCTAAATTATAGGGGGAGTGTAATCAGATGAACCCGAGCAGGAATTACAAAGATGGGGTAATAGTTCATTTGCTTACTGAGGGCTTTGATTCGTTTCCTGTGGTCACTGTAAAATTTAATAATATCTGTCAAGTCATGTGGTTTGGAAAAAGATGCTCCCAGTATGCATTCTTATCCCCGTAGGTTGGATGCTGAATGCCTGAGGCAAGATTACCATCAAAGCCGGTAACATTCCCAACACAGATCTTCTAATCTTCATATGAATGACAACCTTCACTTCTAAGGCACATGGCAAATGAAGGAAGCATGAAGAGGTGCACTTTGCATTTTTGTGGACGGGAGGAGGAAGTGGGGCCAGCAAGGATTTAAGAGGATGATGCCCATCTCTCAAGGCTGGTGGTAAAAATAATGATAAACCCAAGGTAATTCATTTGAACAGCAGTATGGATTTCTTAATGCTTAAAAATGCTGTCCAGTTCTGGGAATAACTTCTGAGCTCCTCTGAGAACTTCTATCCCCTCTGCTTAATCTATTCAGTGGTTACCGGGTTGATATGTGAAAAATACATCAATGTCTCAGTCCAAAGTAACATTTCACTCTCCATGTTCATTGACGGTTTCTCTTCTCAACTCCGTCAGAAGATTCAGATTCAGCCGGTTTTTTAAGTTTGGCCAATTAAATTAAAGATTAGCCATCTGTGATTTTCAGGAAGAATTTTTTTCAGTTCATGAAATTTTAAGTTCCAACCCTTGTCTGATCCTTTCAGCTTCTCCCTGCTACAGCTAATGGCACAGATAGTGTGGCTCAAACTTATTGCCACTTATAATAATAATAATAATAATAATAAAAATAATAGTATTTGTTATCATAGTAATAGTAATATTTGTTACTATGTGCCAAGCACTGTTCTAAGTGTTGTACTAAGAGTAGGAGAGAGAACTGAGGCACAGAGAAGTTACATAGTAACATAGTAAGTGCATAGCAAATGCTTAACAAATACCACAATTATTATTAGTGATAGTTGTAGTAAATCACTAACAAATAAATATGATTGGTTGCAGTATTCCCCCCTACCCTCAGCCCTGCAGAACTTTTATATATAACCATAGTTTATTCATGTCCATGTCTGTTTCACCCTCTAGGCCGCAAGCTCATTGTGGGAAGGGAACCTGTCTACCAACTCCATTGTACTATATTATACAACTGCTGAGTACAATACTTTGCACATAGAAAGCATCCAAAAAAACCATTAATTGATTATTGTGCCCAAATGGAAGAAAAGTAGAATCCCTTCAGCATGTGCCTTTCTCCTCACTCCACTCCAACTGAAATTTTCCTTTCTTTGCCAGCATCTCTACTGCTGAGACTTGTTTGGTAGAGGTGGTTCACTCTGACACTCAAATCTTTTTCTTCCCCCATTACTCCTTCCCCCATTACTCCTCCCCCATTACTCCTTTCCCACTCCTTTCTGGGTCTGGGTGTGGAATTTGTGGTTCTTTCAGAAAGTTATACTGTGATGCACCCTCCCAACTAGCATGGAAAGAGCATGGGCATCGGAGTTGGAAGACCTGGGTTCTAATCCCCACTCCATAAATTGCATGCTTTGTGTCTCAGTTTCTTCATCTGTGGAATGGAGATACAATAGCTGTCTTCCCTCCTACTTAGACTGTGAGTCCTGGGTGGGAAAAAGACTGTATCTGAACTGATTACCTTATATCTACCCCAGCGTTTAGTGCAATCCTGGCAGATAGTAAATGCTTAACAAATACCACCACCACCACCAAGTTCTGCTCATTATGGGCAGGGAACGTGTCTGCTAATTCTGTTGTCTTGTACTCTCCCGAGTGCTTAAGTACTTAAGTAAGTACTCAATAAATACCATTGATTGATTGATCGATTGATCCTGCCTTGTCAGGGAGAATGACAGAGCCGTAATCTCAAGTCTGCCACTCCTTGCATAAACACAATCACTTGCTTTGTCCGAGATGGAAAATGGCTCTGCTTGGAATGTTTTGGTCGTACATCTCGGGGATTCACTGCTAGTATCCCCCAGCAGTTTGGAGACTGACTGTTCAATTAATAGCTTCATTTTTGCCTTTTCTCACCTGGGAACTCCTCTCCGCATCTCTTCTCCACCCCCGCCTTTTCTTCTCTGATCCATTTGTATTCACCGTATTACGCTGCCCTGCTCTACTCATGTGGCAACGGGGAAAGGGTCAGGCAGGGTCTCGTCAATCCTAAACCAACCGGTCCCATGCTAAGTTGCTGGTGACCTTGCCAAATCTGCTTAGTAGCAACCGGAGGCCCAGGTGGGCTAGTGGGGTCAAATGCTTTTGTGAGGTCGACAAGCACAGGCCAGAGGTCTTCCTACAGAATGGCTGTTCTTCCCTGCTCTTCTGGGCTCTGTGGTTTGTGGTAAACATCAGGCCTGCTGTACTCTGCTGACGGGCTGGATCACGTCAGATGCTGGGAGTGCATGGTTAACTGGGATCTTCAGGAGCAGGGCCAGAAGAATTCTGGGTAGAATCCTCTCAGCAGTGAAGTGTCAGAGTAATGTCTTCACTCAGCCCTCTTACCTTACCATTCCATGCTTGGGAAAGTACAAAAGAAGCAAAATACATGTTCCCTGTCTTCAAGGTATTTACACTGGAATGGGATGCTATTTTTCTAAAATTGGAGGGAAGACGTGGGTGGTTTTCAATGTTCTTCAGGGCCTCCTTCTCCTCCTCCTCCGTGATGGAAGGCAAGTTCGGAAAAGAGTTAAAAAGGTGTCACCACTGTGGCCTAGTGGATAGAGCATGAACCTGGGAGTCAGAAGGAACTGGGGTATAACCCCTGCTCTGCCATTTGTCTGCTGTGTGACTTTCGGTAAGTTACTTTACTTCTCTGTACTTCAGTTACCTCATCTGTAAAATGGGATTAAGACAGTGAGCCTTATGAGGGATAGGGACTGTGTCCAACCCAATTACCTTGTATCTACCCCAGTGCTTAGCACAGTGTCTGGCACATAGTAAGCTTTAACAAATATCACAATTATTATTATACGAATTGTCAGTTCTGTAGTGTTTCCAGGGACAATGTATGGATCCAAAAACTGGACAGTGAAATAACGGGTTAGAAAGAGCACCGACTATTTTGAAATGTGGTGTTGGAGAAGGCTTTTGCAAATACCACGGACTGCCAAAAAAAATATGGGTTTTGGAGTAAATTAAGCCAAAGTGATCTTTGGAAGGCCAAATGATTCTACTTAGATTAGCCTATTTTGGATACATCATCAGGAGGACTAATTCTCTGGAGAAGACAGTAATGCGAGAAAAAGTACAGAGAAAACATGGAAGAGACAGACCAGCAGCTAGATGGATAGAAACTGTTACAACAATAATGGAAGAACCGTTAGCAAGGTAACAGATTATGGCAGAAGATATAACGTTCTAGAGAAAATATATCCGCAGAATTGCCTTGAATCGGAAATGACTGGATGGCATTTGATAATAATAATGATTGATAAGATCCTGCCCTTGTCTGTGATGTGAGTGGAGCTGACAGTCCTCTCAGTGGCACCGGGGTTGTGAATCTGAATTGTACTTTCCAAGCGCTTAGTACAGTGCTCTGCACACAGTAAGTGCTCAATAAATACTATGGAATGAATGAATGAATGGTGTCCTATTGCATCCTTTGGTGGTATTCACTGAGCAACAACTGAATGTTAGGCACAGTATCAAGATGTTGGGAAATTTCAACAGAAGCAAAACACACGGTCCCTGTCCTCAAGGAGTATACAAGCTAATGGGGAAGAAAGACAGAACAAAATGTTTTGGAAGTAGTAAGGGTAGAAGGAAGAACAAGAATAGGATAGGAAGCAACTCACCTTTATCAGTATGACAAAGCTGAATAAATAATTGAAGATACACAAAAATGTATACCTACAAATAGCCGTCAGGCTGACTCTAGATCCCTTAATAATGGCATTTGGTATTTGTTAAGCACTTACTATAGGCCAAACACTGTACTAAGTGCTGGGGTAAACACAAGATAATCAGGTCCCTCATGGGGCTCACTGTCTAAGTAGGAGGGAGAATAAGTATGAATCCCCGTTTTGAAGATGAAGAAACTGAGGCACAGAGAAGTGAAGTCACACAGGAGGAAAGTGGTGGAGTTGGGATTAGAACCCAGGTCTTCTGACTCTCTGGCCCTTGTTCTTTCCACTAGGTTACAC
Source organism: Tachyglossus aculeatus (assembly GCF_015852505.1). Taxonomy (NCBI): domain Eukaryota; kingdom Metazoa; phylum Chordata; class Mammalia; order Monotremata; family Tachyglossidae; genus Tachyglossus; species Tachyglossus aculeatus. The sequence continues at coordinate 6,204,789 of NC_052076.1, read as the reverse complement.
CAACTCCTTAACTTGCTTCTTGGGGGTTTGTGGAAATGGGGAGTCAGACAGATTTAAAAATAGAAGTCCATTCTGAGTTCTCCTTGCTCTTGCTGCTGTTACTGGTTGGACTTTCCATCCCCTCAGCATCCTCCCTCCCAGGATCACCCTCCTACAGAGGCAACTATCAAAGATGAGCAGTGCCTCTCAATAAACACCATCCAATATTTGATTGATTGCTATTCCCACTTTAAAAAGGAAAAAAAGGATACCCAGAGAAGGGAAGCAATTCCTCAAGGACACACAGCAAGTCAGGGTCAGAGCTGTGGTTGGGCATGATCTCTTCCAGCTCTGTTCCCTGGTCACCAGATCAGGTCAATTCCATGATAGAGTTCACCTCCATCCCTCAAGACTGTAAACTGGTAATAATAATAATATTAATAATAATAATAATAGCATTTATTAAGTGCTTACTATGTGCAAAGCACTGTTCTAAGTGCTGGGGAAGTTACAAGGTGATCAGGTTGTCCCACGGGGGGCTCACAGTCCTAATCTCCATTTTACAGATGAGGTAATTGAGGCAGAGAGAAGTTAAGTGATTTGCCCAAAGTCACACAGCTGGCAATCAGTGGAGTCAGGATTTGAACCCATGACCTCTGACCCCAAAGCCCATGCTCTTTCAACTGAGCCACGCTGCTTCTCTGGTAGTGGGCGGGGAACGTGTTTACCATCTCTGTTACATTGTTTTCTCCCACACACTTAGTACAGTGCTCTGCATACAGTAAGCACTCAATAAACACCATTGATTGATTGGTTGATTGACCTTAGAGCTCAGAAGGGCTGGAGGCCTGATAGAAATGGGGAAAAAAAACAGGGCCAAACAGACACTGGTGTGGTTCTCAAGGAGCAGCGGATAATACCCTGGCCCCCAATTCTCTGGGAGCATTTGTGGGGCTGTAGTACTCTGGATGTGGCACGGTGATCCAGCTGGGTGACTGTGGGAATGGAATTCAATGACAGTAACATTAAAGAGCAGGATCAAAACCTCAAGTAGTTTCCTGAGGAGATGCTCAGCCTCCATAAAACATTAGGGAAGATGAGAAGAAGCTTGACTGGGCCAGATTACCACATCACTTCCACAGTCCCCCTGTGAATGCTGCTCCCTCCTTGCCTCCCAGACCCAAGAGAGCCCCCAGCATAGATCAGCTGGACTCTTGGCTCTCTTCCTAGGGTGGACCCTTTGAGCCCACAGAGGCTTTGCGATGCCTCTGCCCACCTAAGACCCCTGAGCCACTGTGCCCAAGTCCTACAATCCGGGCCCATGGGGCAGGGGTTGGGCCCCTCCAATCCGCTTTTTTCTGCCAGCCCCCTGGTGATTGCCAACAATTGGTCCAAATTAACTCAGAGGGCTTTAAGCGCTGCAGTTTAGGGCCTCAGGCTGAATACCCCCTAACTCAAAAAACACATGTACATAGAAAAAATATTTTATGTATATATTACACACACAAACACAGATGTGTGAAATATATATGTATAACGTATATATATATATATATATATATATATATTTGTATGTGTATTATTTATGATTTGGGAAATACATGAAGCTGTGCCAAGGGAAGAAGTAGGCTATTTCTAGATGTTTAATACTGAAATGTAGTCACAGAACAACATAGGTTCCCAACGGGCAACGAGCGTGTCCCTTCTTTACTTTTGTTTTTCCCAAGTCTAGTAGGGTGCACTGTACTAAGTGACCACTCAATACCACAATTTGTTCATGTTAATTAAAAGGGAAGTTTAGTATAGCATTGTGTCTCAATGCCTGAATTGTGATCATTTTGTTTTAAATTAGGAAAAAAAAATGCATACAGAGCACCACAAAATCTAACAGCCACAATCATCTTCATGTACAACTCCCTCCCCATCCATTTATGGCAGACCACTACTCTCCTCATCTTCAAAGCCTTATTAAAATCAACACCTCCTCCAAGAGACTTTCCCGGATCAATTCTTCAACTCCCCTATTCCCTCTACTTCCTGTGTTGTCTGTACCCTTGGATCTGTCTCCCTTTCTAGACTTTGAGCCCGTTGTTGGGTAGGGACTGTCTCTATATGTTACCGACTTGTACTTCCCAAGCGCTTAGAACAGTGCTCTGCACACAGTAAGTGCTCAATAAATACGATTGAATGAATGAACTCTAACATCCTTGTGGGCAGGGAATGTGTCTACCAAGTCTATCACACTCTACACTCCCAAACACTTAATACATTGGTCTGTGCACAATAAGCGTTCAATAAATATCACTGATTGATTGATTGACTAGGACATTAGGTGGGACTTGGCCTTACCATCTCAGCTCCCGCTCCTCTGGGTGAGGCACGCAGGAGAGACTCCAGAGACCCCAGAGATGCTCGGCTCATTTCCTAAACTCCAGCGCAGGAATCTGTCTGGATGCAAAAAGGTAACTTGATCCCAATTAATGAAAGTGTCTGGGTCAGCCTGTCACCTTCCATGCTCTTTATGTGTGCCTCAGACAACCTCTGTGCTTATTAAAACCTCGGGCGCTCTACAGACGCTCTGCCTTAGAGCTGGTTGCCAGAGGCTCCTGGGCTAAGAGCCTGGCCACAGGTTTCTTGGTTTGAGATCTGACATTGCAAGGATCTCTGTCATCTGCTCTGGCAGCCCACGTCAGATGAAACGGTTCGCGGACCCACCGTGCCCAGGAAGGATGAAGGGCGGAACAGGCAGTGTTCAGTGGGGCTGGTTCTCCCCAAAACGCCCCCCCCTCCCACCCGGGATCTGGGCCTCCTGGGACACCTGAGTCCCAAGCAATAATAATAACAATAATAATGACAGTGGTATTTGTTAAGCACTTACTATGTGCCAGGCACTGTACTAAGTGCTGGGGTGGATACAAGCAAATTGGGTTGGACACAGTCTAGAGTGTTAGCAGCACTGGGAGCTGTTTTCGTGACCTTCTAGAAGTTTCTGCTCAATGATATCCCCTTGAATTTTAGAGTTTGGGCCCCTGCGTACAGTCAGTGACCAATAAATAAATAAATAAATTGTGGCATTTATTAAGTGCTTACTACATGCCAGGCACTGTTTTAAGCACTGGGGTAGATAGAAGATAATCAGGTTGGACACAGTCCCTGTCCCACATAGGACTCAGAGACTTTATCCTCTTTTTACAGATGAGAGAACTGAGGCACAGAGAAGATAAGTGACTTACCCAAGGTCACCCGACACACAAATGATGGAGCTGAGATTAGAACCCAGGTCCTTTTGACTTCCCAGCCCATGCTCTATCCACTAGGTCATGTTGCTTCTCACTGATTGATATCCCTGATTGATTGACTGATTAATTGCCATACCTGCAAATACTCCCCAGTTCACATGGCAGCATATGCCCACGGGCAACCTGGACCACCCCCTTAGCAGCATTCCGGTCAGTCGGCCCTGGGCACTGAATTAAGAGATGCCTACAAGACGATCAAACCTCCACTTGGGCCCACTCTAAAATTCCAGGATACACCAGGCCTGAAGCTGCAATCCCAGCTTCCTTAAATTACTTTTCCAATCTGCCACAAAACTGGCAGCCTAAAAATAGGCCCTAGAAATTGACTTGTTTGAAGGCTGGTAATGATGATGGCGTTTGTTAAGCGCTCACTATGTGCCAAGCACTGTAGGCGAGACAAGGTAATGAGGTTGTCCCACATGGGGCTCACAGTCTTAATCCCCATTGTACAGATAAGGTAACTGAAACCCAGAGAAGTTGAATGACTTGCCCAAGACAAGTGGCAGAGTTGGGATTAGAACCCATGACCTCTGCTCCCAAGGCCGTGCTCTTTCCATTGAGCCATGCTGCTTTTCTACAAGATAATGGAAAGGAGGTGGGATTCACCTAAACAGGATGAAATTAAACTGTGAGCTTGGGTGTGTACAGATATGTGTCTGTATTGCCTCTATATTTGTGTGGGCGAGGGTAGGGGACAGGGACTGTTTGTGTGAGGGCATATGCATCAAGCGCTTTTTTATGAGGTTGAAGGAGTGAACTCCTTGCTAATCCACTCTCTGAACATTTGGCTCTGCCTGATGCTGGTCTATGAGGATGTGTCACATGACCCAATCCTATTCACTGCTGATTGGCAGCTCCCTTCAACTGATCAATGGTATCTATTGAGTGTCTACTGTGCACAGAGCACTGTACTAAGCCCTTGGGAGAGTTCAATAGGGTTAGTATCCCTCACCTCTGCCCTAGAGGAGATTATACCAATCAATCTGCGCATCAGGCAGAAACTCCTCACCCTGGGCTTCAAGGCTCTCCATCACCTTGCCCCCTCCTACCTCACCTCCCTTCTCTCCTTCTACAGCCCACCCTGCACCCTCCGCTCCTCTGCCACTAATCTCCTCACTGTGCCTCGTTCTCACCTGTCCCACCATCGACACCCGGCCCACGTCATCCCACGGGCCTGGAATGCCCTCCCTCTGCCCATCCGCCAAGCTAGCTCTCTTCCTCCCTTCAAGGCCCTACTGAGAGCTCGCCTCCTCCAGGAGGCCTTTCCAGACTGAGCCCCTTCCTTCCTCTCCCCCTCGTGCCCCCTCTTCATCCCCCCATCTTACCTCCTTCCCTTCCCCACAGCACCTGTATATATGTATATATGTTTGTACATATTTATTACTCCATTTATTTATCTTACTTGTACATATCTATTCTATTTATTTTATTTTGTTAGTATGTTTGGTTTTGTTCTCTGTCTCCCCCTTCTAGACTGTGGGCCTGCTGTTGGGTAGGGACTGTCTCTATGTGTTGCCGACTTGTACTTCCCAAGCGCTTAGTACAGTGCTCTGCACACAGTAAGTGCTCAATAAATATGATTGATTGATTGATTGGTTGATTATAATCTAACAGGAAAGTGAGGCAGTTAAAACAGATTACGGATGGAAGGAAGAAGTGCTTAATCTTTAAGGAAAAGGTTACATAAGACATGTACATAAGATGGGGCTTATCGGTACAGAAATGTGTAGGTGGCATACAATTTAAGGATGTTGGATGGCCCACCCCTAGCCACAAGGATGAATATCAAGGAAGGTTTCTCCTAACATCCTTTTGGCTCTTTCATAAATTCAACTGAGGGAAGTCCAACTCCAGGGAACGGAGTTGACTTGGCATCGAGATGAAGAGACAATCTAGCTGCCTGAGACGTGTGTGGGTCACCGTCCCGTCGAGAGTCATTTTGGGGGGAACAGCAATGTAGACCCATCGGACGTAGTATTTTCTCTCTTTCCAACCTGATGAGCCCTTTGTTGGATATCCCTTTGAGAGACTAGGCTAGGTGGGTGGGAAATATGTTTCCAGGAGTTCCTGGGGAGGGAATAATCTTCAAACAGGATTGTTCCCTGACACTACGTTCTTCGTTAAATATTAACAAAAGCCAGAAAGGGATCTCAGTGCTTGCTTCCCTTCCCCCATTCCTGCCAAAGTCTCCCCTCGGTTGTAAACAGTGTCCTCGAGAGAGGCACGGGGCATGCTGCCCAGGTGTTTAAATAAATAACAACAAATCAACTCCGATTCCAGTACAAGACAGCTCTGAGAATTTAAAGGGACATGTAATCACTCCTAATGAATATCCACGGCCCGCAGCCAGATGTCACTTATGGCAAAGACCATTGTTGGCATGGAAAGGAGAATTCACCCTCTTTGCCCTGATTTCAAGCTCTGTGCTGTCATTTTTGGGACCCGGTTCTCAAGCTGTCTCTATTATGGAGAGGACAGAGTTGGGGGAGGCCGTGATTTGCATATGTGAACAGATGATAATGACCTAATTCATTTTTTTTTAAAAATGGCAGTGCCTGGCACTGTACTAAGCTCTGGGGTAGATGCAGGCTACTCAAGTTGGACACAGTCCATGTACCTCATGGGGCTCATAGTCTTCAAAAGAGAAGGAGCTTGGCCTTGTGGATACAGCATGGGCCCGGGAGTCAGAAGGACCTGGGTTCTAATCCAAGCTCCTCCCCTTCTCTGCTGTGTGACCTTGGACAGGTCACTTCACTTCTCTGTGCCTCAGTTCCCTCATCTGTAAAATGGGGATTAAGACTGTGAGCCCCAGGTAGGACAGGGATTGTGTCCAACTTTATTTGCTTGTATCCACCCCAGTGCTTAGTATAGTGCCTGGCACCTAGTAAATGTTTAACAAATACCATGATTATTAGCAGTACTATTAATCCCCATTTTACAGACTTCCTGAAGACAATCTGGTGGTGCCTCTCTCCCCAGGGGCTCATAGTCTTCAATGAATCATGGGAAGGCATCATCACTACCATCATCATCCTCATCATCACCATCATTATGATCTTCCTTCTCTTCATCCATAATGGTGGATGATGAAATGGTTCAGTGGGAAGCAGCATGGTTGAGGAAAGAGCGTGGAACTGGGAGTTCAGAGACCTGGGTTCAAATCCCTGCTACACCACTTAACTCCTGCGTGACCTTGGGCAAGTCACCTAACTTCTCTGGGCCTCCATTTTCCCATCTGCAAAATGGGGATTTAACAGGTAGTGAATTAGACTGGGAGTCCCAGCATGGAAAGGAACTGTGTCCGCTCTGACTGAATTGTATCTATCCCAGAATGAAAGGCACATAGAATCAATCCATCAATCAATCAATTAATCAATCAGTGCTATTATTGAGCACTTAACTGTATGCAAAGCACTGTACTAAGGGCTTGGGAAAGTACAATGCAACAAAAAAGACAGTCTAACTCTCTACCACAGAATGCCACAGTGCCTGGACTGTGGGTGTGGTATGTAGGTGTGGTATAAAGTCTCTAGACTGTAAGCACCTTGAAGGTAGGATATGTGTCTACCAACCTCGTCGAACAGTTCTGTTACATTGTATTCTCCCAAGCACTTAGTACAGTGCTCTGCACATAGGAATGGCTCAATGATTATTATTAATAATAATGGATTTGGTAAGTGCTTACTCTGTGCCAAGCACTGTTCTAAGTGCTAGGGGGGATACAAGGTAATCAGGTTGTCTCACATGGGGCTCACAGTCTTAATTCCCATTTTACAGATGAGGTAATTGAGGCACAGAGAAGTAAAGTGACTTGCCCAAAGTCACACAGCGGATAAGTGACGAAGTCAGGATTAGAACCCATGACCTCTGACTCCCAAGCCCGTGCTCTTTCTACTGAGCCTCACTGCTCTGATTGATTGATTGATTGGAAACTTTAGGCTGTTCTGGTCAAGAAATGTTAGGAAGGAAGCAATAGAGCTCAAGAGAGTTCAAAGAAGTCAGGAGCCCAGGGTTGTAATCCCAGCTCTACCAGTGACCCACTGAGTGACTTTAGGAAAAGCCACTTAACCTCTCTCAGCCTCGGTTTCTTCATCTGTGAAATGGGGATAAGATACCTGCTCTCTCTACCTCTTAAATGGTGATTCCCATGTAGGACAGGGACTGTGCCTGATCCAATCATCCCCATTGTTTGGCACAGTGCTTAGTACATAGTAAACAAGTGACATCATCATTAGTATTAATTATTATGTAACACTATTATCTGTTATTAATAATGGCAACCAAGATAATCAGGGGGGTGGAGTAGAGTCTTTCTGAAGACAGGCTGAACAGATTTGGACTGTTCCAAAGAAGGCTGAGAAAGGACGTCATTGATATAATAATTATGGTATTTGTTAAGCGCTTACTATGTGCCAAGCACTGTTCTAAGTGCTGGGGTTGATACAAGATAATCAGGTTGTCCCACGTGGGTCTCACAATCTTAATCCCCATTTTACAGGAGGTCACTGAGGCCCAGAGAAGTGAAGTGACTTGTCCAGGATCACACAGCAGACAAGTGGCGGAGCCAGGATTAGAACCCAGGTCCTTCTGACTCCCAAGCCCGTGCTCTTTCCGCTAAGCCACACTGCAAACTCTTCCTGGAAACATTGTAATGATGAAGATGGTATTTGTTAAGTGCTTACTATGTTTCAGGCACTTTACTAAGCGCTGGGGTGGATACAAGCAAATGAAGCTGGACACAGACCCTGTCCCACGTGGGGCTCACGGTCTCAATCCTCATTTTACAGATGAGATAACTGAGGCACATAGAAGTGAAGTGACTTGCCCAAGGTCACTCAGCAGACATGTGGAAGATCCAGGATTAGAACCCATGACTTCTGGCTTTCTTGGAGAAAAGTTTGGGACACGTCCCAAAAACCACATGAGAAGGGTACATTATGTAATTTCATTTCCAAAGAATAAAAGTAATTGGAGTTAATCTTAACAAAAGAGTTTTATTTCAGTCTCTGCACCAGTCATGAAGAAGGGGGACAAGGCACATCCATTACTGTGTAAGGTCATTATGGACAGGGAAAATGCCCACTAACTCTGTTGTTTTGTACCCTGCTGATCACTTAGTACAGTGCTCTGCACATAAGTGCTCAATAAATAGCATCAATGGATGGATTAACAAAATCCAACAATCCCAGGATAACCTCTAGACTAAGTTTGTTGTGGGCAGGGAATCTGACTGTTATATTGTTATATTATACTCTCCCAGGAGCTTAGTACAGTGCTCTGCACACAGTAAGTGCTCAACACATATAACTGACTGATTGACAAAAAGGGAACTTGTGGAAACTGGAAGATGGCAGGAACAAAACCAAAAAAAGGGCATACATCTTCAACTACAGTGGCGTACACAAGAAATTCATAACTCCTGGATGTTGTGGAAGCAGAAAATATAAAGAAGGCCAAGAAGAGTTTTAATAAATTTATGGATGATTAATCTATAATAATGATGAGTGTGGTATTTGTTAAGTGCTTACCATGTGCAAAACACTGTACTTAGGACTGGGATAGATACAAGATAATGAGCTCCCACAAGGGATCTAAGTAGGAGGGAGAACAGGTATTGAGTTCCCATTTTGTAGATGAGGGAACTGAGGCACAGAGAAGTTAAGCGACTTGCCCAAGGTACATAGCAGGTAAATGTAGGAGGTAGAATTAGAACTCAGGTCCTCTGACTTCCAGGCTCATGCTCTTTCCATTAGGTCATGCCATAATGGGTTACTAGATCAACCAATCAACCATTCCATCTCTCATTCAGTCTATTGATGTATTTACTGAGCACCTGCTGCATTCAAAGCCCTGTGCTAAACATTTGGGAGGGTTAGGATGAGCTCACACTGTAATGGAACAACCAAGAAAAATCATTTATGGATAGTGTGAGTAGGACAACGTAACAGGAATTAAATCAATTCTATCACCATGGAACTGAACAATAACTTACAGAATACATAAATAAAAATCCAAGGGAAAAATAGACAAAATGTGCAAGTGCTAAGGATAGGAATAAAATAAATGACCAGTGCATAGGTGGATATGATTAGGCTATTGTGAATTAATCAGGGAAAGTTTCCTGGAGGTGGGATGTTTTTATCATTTTCAGGAGAACTTCAAAGATGTGGAGCGTTATAGTCTGAGAATACCATCTTCACAGGACCATCTTTTATTATTATTAATAATAATAATAACAATTATGGTATTTGTTAAGTGCTTGCTGCATGCTAAGCATTGTACTAAGTGCTGGGGTATACACAAGATAATCAGGTCCCACATGGGGCCGATAGCCTAAGTAGGAAGGAGAACAGATATTGAAACATCATTTTACACCATCTTTACTAGTTGAAAAATTTGGAGAAGTTGGAAGATTCCAAAAGGGTTTGGGCCGACTCTTGGCCAATACACGTCTGATGGTTTATTAAAGGGAAAAGTTAGTGATGTTCGGCAGGCTTAGGGAGGGGGAAAATAAATTCAAGGCCAAGAGGTCCATGATGGCTTCTTTGAGTGAAACAGTGAGACATGCTGGATGGTCCATCTGTAACCATGGGGACAAATGACCAAAAAAGGCAACCATCACCACAGAGTACCTTCTAGTGTCTTTTGTTGTCACTGGGGGATAGATGGATCATTGCCCTTTCTTATGGTCCTAGGAAGAGCCAAGGTTTTGGGCCTGGAGCAAGGCTCCTGTGGGCTTTATTGGTTGACAGCCAGTAAGCACAAACGCTCAATGCTTCTCCACAGTATAGCAGCCATCGCTGCGTACATAAGTGTCTGTATGAGTAAGAGGTTTCAGGGACGAATGAGACAAAATGCTACTTAGAAGTGCTATATTTAATGATGTGTCAGGGCAAGCTCTGTAAATATCTAAGCAGGAAACCTGTATGTGATAATTAAAGTCTGTAAAAGCCAAACTTTGACCTCCTTCAACTCTGAGACAGGGGATGTCAAAATATCCTATGTTGGGTGGAGAACGTGACAGGGGCGGTTGTGGCAACAAGAGTTTCTTTGTTGTGAGGAAATGAGTTACTCCTTGGGTCTGAATAAATTATGCCCCAAGAATTAACAAACCCTAAATGATAGAGTACAAGTGACAAAAGTAACAACGGGAAAACTGCAAAAAACACGCCTTGACCGCACCAAGCCTTTTCTATCTCGCTCGGTGTGCTTGTGTAAGGGAAATGTACGGAGAATTATTTTCAGTCGGAGGAGGTCAAAATAACAAGGAAATCTAAGGGCAGCAGATCGTGGCCTGGTACTCAACCTAACATTTCTCAACCAGGAGGAAATAATGGTGTGGGAGGAGAATGCTGCGGTGGCTGAGTTGGGATGGAGCGTCTGTCTTTTTTGAGGGCTATCGGATTTGGGATCATGGTGGAAAAGGGTCCATGCAATTTCAAATAAAAATCACCCAGTGAGGTGCCTGAAACTCAGTCTTAGAAAGAACTACCATATTCATCTACTATCCTGAGGGGAAAGAGTGGGAACTCTGGTCTTGAGACAAATAAGGCCAGTTGGTGGAATTTACCCAGCACCTACACTGAGCAAGAAATGCCTTCCTAATCACTTGAGAGCATACAACAGAATCAGTTGATCAATGATAGTGATTGAGTACTTACTATGTGCAGAGCACTGTTCTGAGTGCTTGGGAAAGAACAATAGAGTAGGTAAATATTATTCCTGCCTTCAAAGAGTTTACAGTCTAGCACATGTGAGATTGTTACAGAAGCAAGAGGCATGCATCCTGCCCTGCCCTCAAGGAGCTTACCATCTTTTTTTTTCTTTATGGTATTTGTTAAGTGCTTACTATGTGCCAGACACTGTACTAAACACTGGGGTAGATACAAGCTAATCAGTTTGGACAGAGTCACTCTCCCACATGGGGCTCACAGTCTTTAATCTCATTTTACACCATGAGGTAACTGAGGCACGAAGAACTGAAGTGACTTGTCCAAGGTCACACAGCAGACAAATGGTGGAGTGAAGATTAGAACCCAGGTCATTCTGACTCAGCCCTTTGCTCTATCCACTAGGCAGATTTTAAAAATCTCAAAAAAAATCTGAAAAATAGTCACTGCTCTGTTAATGTTGGGCTAGATTGTCATTCAGTCAGTCAGTCAATCATATTTATTGAACACTTAATCGGTGCTGAGCACTAAACTAAGCACTATACTAACAATAAACAGACACATTCCCTCCCCACAACGATCTTTGACTGGAATTGGGTCTACTGACTGTAACGTACTTTCCCAAGCTTGTCTTGACTTATGCCGTCGAGTTGTGTTCAACCCATAGCAATGCCATGGACACATCTCTCCCAGAATGCCCCACCTCCATCTGCAATCATTCTGGTAGTGGTCACACTGCAGACAAGCAGCAGAGCCGGAAATAGAACTCAAGTCCTCTGATTCCAAGGCTCATGCACTTTCCACTAGGCCGGGCCGCTTCCCAGCTTGTCATGGGTGAACCGTGTAGTTGAATCAAGGGTGATAATCCTGCTGCCTGCTCAAAGTCATCTCCCAAAGAGAACAACTTCATCCCTTGAGGCCTCTTTCATTGTAAATGAAAGCACCAATTGGGGTGTATGTTCCAAAGGAGTTAACAACTGGTTCCACGAGACATCCTCCAGCGCCCTGTCTTCATCATCAAGTGCTTAGTACAGTGTTTTGCACACAGTGAGTGCTCAATAAATATGATTGATTAATAACAATAATAATGATAACAATGGTATTTATTAAGTGCTTACTATGTGCCAAGCACTGTTCTAAGCACTGGGGTAGATATAGGGTAATCAGGTTGTCCCACATGGGGCTCACACTCTTAGTCCCCATTTTACAGGTGAGGTAATTGAGGCACAGAAAAGTTAAATGACTTGCCCAAGGTCACACAGCAGACAAATGGCAGAGCCGGGATTAGAACCCACATCCTCTGACTCGCAAACCTGGGCTCTTTCCACTAAGACATGCTGCTTCCTACTAAAGCGTGCTGCTTCCTACTAAGCCACTGGCGGCAGGAAATTTTGTGTCACTACTGGCTGATGGAGGAAGCAAGGCAGACGCTCAGAAAGAGAACGGTTTCAGGGCTGGCTAGCCTTACTCAGCCCGCTGTTATTTCTCTGCAGAACCTCGTCTGCTCTGCCGGACTGAAATGGGACACTCTTCCTACGCAGGATTCCTAAGTCTTTCATTAGTGGTTATGTTCGGATATAATAGCTACAATGAGAAGGAAATAAAAAAATAAAAATCCCAAATTAGCCAGTGGTCCTGGCCTTAACCCTTCTCCACACAGGCCGGTTTCCAGACTTTGTTTCAACCTTAAAGATGTCTATGCTGGGCAAAGCTGCAAGAAACCAGCATTTGGGTTACAGCTGGATTATTTAATTCCCATTAGTTAAAAATGCTGGGCTACTGGCCAGTAGCTGAGGAAAATAAGTGGTGACAGGTGAAAGAAAAATACCCTCATGCCAACTCCTCGAGCCACTTCAAAGCCCGAGGCGCTGCACTGTAATTTCTTCCTAATGAAACCCTGTGTCAGATAAAATTATTGAGCCCAATATTATCCCCACAGAAGGGTGGATTCAGGAACATTCTGGGCTGCTCTGGCAACCAGAATTTTTCCCCCATAATTAGAATTGAAGTAAGTCAACACTCTGTTTGGTGGGTCCTCTTCTCTGGCTACCTTGTGCACCAAACTTCCATTTTTGAATGCTGGACCTCCTGGCACTGGATCTCAGAGGTTTGGAGAAGATTTTCCTCCCCTCTCCTGGACTGGACACCGGATATCTATTTGAACAGTGAGGGAGAGAGGGAAACTTCCTGTTATTAGGAGAAAACAGAAGGAAAACTCCATCTGAGCCTGATTTTGAAAACCCAAAGTGCCCCAAACTCTCAGACGGAAACCAGGAAGTGTAACACAAACGCAACATGACACCTTGTGGGTTTAGACATTTATCTTGATTTTCTCGCTTAAAACATGTGAGATTCAGTCAAAAGGCATTTTCTTTTATCTTCAATTCTGGCTTGCTCTCCCGTTAACAAACTTCCCTTTTATATGCAGGAGCAGAAGGATGGCAAGGCTTTTATTTAGGCTAGGCAGCAAGTCATTTCATCCAGAATCTCTAGTCTCACTCTGAGCCCAGTTCCCCTAAGCGACCTTTAATATCTGCCCTCTTCATTTATACAAATTCGCAAAAACAAAAACAGCACCAGACACGGCAAACACGACAGTGTTTATGTGTGCCCTGTGTGGCCAGGGTTGTGGGGTTCACACTGACCTTTTCAGCCACACAAGTGCCAGTAGGTGAATTTCCCAACAATGGCAGCTTCTTTGAGTGTGGAGGACAGTAATATATATATACATTATATATATATATGGTCATTCTGGCATCGGAGTTTACTGAAAACCTACTGAGTGCAGAGTAGTAGAAGTCATAGTATTTACAAAGTATCCACTGTGTCGGATGAAATGTACTTAGCGCTTGGTTAGTACAAACATAAAGAAGAGAAACATTCCCTTCCCACAAAGAACTTACATTCTAATGGGGGACACAGGCATAAAAATCTTTACACCCAAGGAATCAAAACAGGTATGAGTAAATATCTAAGTGCTAGAAAGGTGTATTGCAGAGTTTTGTCCTAGGCCTTTGGGAGGATACAATGAGAGCTACAGAAACAGATGCTACCATCAAAGGATTTAAAATCTAATAGAGGACTTAAAACCTAAATAGCAGGAGCTAATTGAATACATATGATGTGGTGGTAACGCAAAGCTAATCTGACTTTGTGGACAGACATTCGGATGTCCAGGAGCCTCTCATTGGTTGAGGGAAGCGTACATTCACAAGCCATCTACACAACGTGTAGCCAACGGGAGCAAGAGGGAAAAATACAACTTCAATAGCAAAAATTTGTAAAATGAACCAAGTAAATGTACAAGATAAAGAAATCACTAGATTGTAAACTCCTTGAGGGCAGGAATGATGTCTATCAACTCTGTTGCATTGTACTCTCCCAAACATTCAGTATAGTGCTCTGCACACAGTAAGGGCTCAATAATATGAATGATTAAAACCAGTAAGACACATCAATACTAAAGATGGCCAATGGGATGACATGGACCTGGGGAGGCAGAGATCAAGATGGAAATGCTCCCTAGAAGAGGTGGACTTGTAGATTCTTGAGATCTCTGCATCAAACAGAAACTCCTTACCATAGGCTTTAAAGCACTTCAATCATCTTGCCCCCTCCTACCGCAACTCGCTACTCTCCTACTACTCAGCCTGCACACTCTGCTCCTCTAATGCTAAACTTTTCACTGTACTTCAGCCTCATCTATCTGGCTGTCAACCTCTTGCCCACATCCTGCCTGGCCTGGAACGCCCTCCCTCCTCATATCTGATGGACAATCACTCTCCACCACTTCAAAGCCTTATTGAAGGCCCATCTCCTCCAAGAGGCCTTCTCTGACTAAGTCAAAGCTGGGAAATGGAAAGAAAGGATGGATACAGGGCAGGGTGGGAAGGGCAGGGGAGAGGGCCTGCTGGGGGAAGGGGGAAGAGAACGAGGCTGAAGTGGAGAGTTGCAATTTCAAGTGGAGGGCAAGGCTGTCTGCAGTGACCCCTGGGTAAGCAATGTGTTGACACACCCTGGGAGGCTCCGAGGACCCAGGTAGGTGACCATGTTGCAATCAGTCAATTGTATTTATCAATCAATTGCATTTATTGAGCACTTACTGTATGCAGAGCACTGAACTAAACAAGCAGGTCACTATCCCAAGCCCCAGGGTGTTCCCACTCCTTAGGGTCCAAGTCCTAGGGGTCTCAGCGGTCCCGGGTTTCCCGTGTACCAGGAGTGGTTCCAGCAGCATCAGGTGTCCCAGGATCCTGGAGTCCCGGTTCCCAGCGGTTGGATTGTGCCCTACCCACCGGTCAAGTCCAGGAGTTCAGGCATTCCCACAGTCTGAGCTCCCAGCAGCCAGGCCCCCACAGGGTCTTCTACCCCCATGACGTGCCCAGCGGTGACTTTGTACCTGCTCACCAGGTCAACCTGATCACAGGTTTCCATTCTCTGTACTCACATAGAGGCTCAGAGGAACCCACGACTCAAATATCCCTGCTAAAGCGACCACTGAGTAGGCGCAAAATGGGGGTGGCAGGATGGGGGCAACAGGGCAGGGGCCTTTCCCCACTAACCCCACCCCCATCCCCTCCCACACTTTTCCCCCTTCTCCCTCCTCCTTTCTACTCCCCCCACCCATCTCCTCCCTCATTTTGAACTCAGAAAACTCCAAATCCCCACCGCTCAGAAGAGGGGAGGTTCAATTGTTAGCTCTTTGATGATCACATCCTCACTACCACACCCCTCACTATGCAGGGTCTCAGACTACAGGGAGTTAGGAGATTTAAGGGAGAAAGAGTGAGGCCATGGGTGAGCTCATGTGCCCCTGGGCTTGTTGGCCCCATGCGGGTACTCAACACCTCCCCGTGGGACTGAGGGACTGAACCCCCCTTCAGGGCACCCTCCTTCCCCCGGAGGACTGCGAGGAAGTTGACACATGCTGTAACTCCACCTGTGCCCTAAATCCAATTCCAAGGGTTTTGCAGGGAAAGTCTGCAGGACGTGGTACCCCTGGAAGCAAGGTTGGGGGTGGGGGAGGGCTGGTGTCCCCATTTTAAAGGTGGAAAAACAGAGGTCCCAGGACCTGTCCAGTGCCACCCTCAGAGTCTAGAGCCAGCTGGACCTGCAAAGCCTCCCACTTCTCTGCTCTTCCCAACTTGATCCAAACCATGGAGTCCTTTTTCATTCATCCAATCATATTTCTTAATAATAATAATTATTATTATTATTATGGTGTTTAAGTGCTTACTATGTGCCAAGCATTATTAAGTGCTTACTGTGTATTAAGCGGTTGGAGAGTACAATATAACAATAAACAGACATGGGTGTGGAGTCCTAGAGAAGGGGTCGGTTGTTTTCCTGGGCACCACCAAACAGCAGCTCCCCCAAACACACACACACACACACACACACACACACACACACACACACACACGTACTGCCATGCCAAGCCTGCACCACTCCCCCAAGGGGAGACTGGATGAAACAAAACACATTTAAACCCCAGCAGAAAAGGAAGGCACTTTGAAAGATTAAAAATAAATGGAAAGCGTGAGGTATTTTCTGTCGTTAGGACGGGGTGTTTGAAAAATAGTAGACCACCAGGCAACTTGGGAAGATGCAAGTTTACTTTATAAAACCAACCTTTGCTTATTTCAGTTTGTTAACATGAAAGTATCCTCTAATTCTCTCTCCAAATACCACATTTTCAGAGCTACAATCACTAAAGTCAAAATATCTTCATTTTACATTCCTCCAAGTCGCTAAATGGAGCAGAAGGGGCATTACTATAATTCATAATTCAGAACTCAAATTTCATAAGACAACATCAGAAATGTCACGTTAACCACACTAATTCCTTCACAGTTAACATGAGTGGGTGTTGGTACGATCCAAGCTGAAAAAAGCAACCTAATTTCAGCAAGTGTTACCACAAGCCAGCTTGGCTACTCTCCACCTGGACCAGACAAACGTCTGCTCTATTGGAGCTGAAGGCACAGTGATAATTAGCGTAGTTGATACTGCAACAGCGGTAATGACAGTGCGGTTTATAAATATCACCCCGACTCGGATTCTGTCATTCGCAAACAGGGATTTGGGCTTTCTGTGGGAACCCAACATAAACTCCCTGCAGCTTGAATGCTGCCATTGATGCAAGCCAGACCACTTGCATGCATAACTGGAAATCCATTCAGCAGACTCGGTGCACGTTTAATTATCAGCCAGGCCGAGGCCAAGGCACCGGGCCAACTGGTCGAAGGCAGAGGGTAGAAGAAGATCGCCGGGCTGACTCCCTCTGGGATGAGAACCCTCAGCCCCCCCGGAGAATCCCCACTGCTCAGCTCAGAGGGACCAGCCGGGCCAGTCACCCTAGGGAATGTATTTGTTATACTGTCCTATCATACTCTTCCGAACGTTTAGTGCTCTGCATATAGTAAGTGCTCAATAAATACAATTGACTGACTGATGTGGGGGCCAAGGTCTGGAACTCCTATTCCAGTGCCCCCCCTGATGCTGCCAGACACAATGGCACCCCCCTTCCTACCCCTCTGCACCCCAACAGCCGCATGCTCCTGGATGACCCCCTGGTCAGTAGTTCTGGGTCAGAGGTCACAGGGACCAGCTCCTGAAGGACTTCCAGGAGGGAATGAGGCCACAGCTAGTTACGCTGAACTTAATCAATGGTATATATTTAATCAAACACTGGTATTTATTGAGTGCTTGCTGTGTGCAGAGCACTGTACTAAGTGCTTTGGAGAGTAATAATAATAATAATAATAATAATGATGGTATTTGTTAAGCACTTACTATGTGCCATTCACTGTTCTAAGCACTCGAGGGGATAAAAGGTAATTAGGTTGTCCCACTTGGGGCTCACAATCTTAATCCCCATTTTACAGACAGATTGATTACAGACGAGGTAAATGAGGCAAACAGAAGTTAAGTGACTGGCCCAAAGTGTCAGGTGACAAGTGTCAATTAGAAAACATGACCTCTGACTCCCAAGCCTGTGTTCTTTACACTGAGCCATGCTACAGTATAGTTGGTAGACAAGTTTCTTGTCCACAAGGAGCTTACAGTCTAGAGGGAGACTCCCAACTTCTAGACTGTAAGCTTGTTGTGGGTAGGGAATGTGTCTTTATATATATATATATCTATAATTCTATTTATTTGTTTTGATGCTATTGATGCCTGTCTACTTGTTTTGTTTTGTTGTCTGTCTCCCCGCTTCTAGACTGTGAGCCCATTGTTGGGTAGGGATTGTCTCTATCTGTTGCCAAATTGTACTTTCCAAGAGCTTAGTACAGTGCTCTGGACACAGTAAGCGCTCAATAAATACAACTGAATGAATGAATGAACTGTTATATTGTATTCTCCCAAGTGCTTAGTGCAGAAATTTTTACACAGCAAGTGTTCAATAAATACAATTGAACGGATGAACCTCTCTCTCTCCCTAGTATTCCAACAAGGCCTGAGAGCTAACAAGAGGTGTTGGGAAGACCCCCAAATTGGATCTTCGCAGCCTGTCTCATATCCCAAGTCCCATCCGGCTCCCTCCCACCAGAAGAGTCCTAGGCCTTTTCACCCCAACACTATCCGCTGTTCAGCAGCCTGCAGGTCGCAGAGTGGAACCCGAGGGTCAGGCTTACCATCCAAACTAGATGATTCTGTCCCTGCCAGTCAATCAATCAAGAGTATTTATTGAGTGCTTACTGTGTGCAGAGCACTGTACTATGCACTTGGGAGAGTACAACAGAGAAAGTAGGCCTGAACTCAGCCCTGAAAGAATTTATACTCTGGCAGTGGAGGCAGACTATAAAATAAATCACAGGTAGGGGGAAACAGCAGATTTTAAAGATAAGGACATAAGCTCAGGGCTACCCCGAGATTGGAGGATCCCTCTCACCCTCAGAAGGATAGGAACAAAACTAAAGTTCAGGTGTTAAGGTGACCTGTCATCTGATTTGATACTGGACACTTCAGTTTTCAGCTAGCCTGTCACCTGACCAGACAAACATGAACCGGATGCATTTATGTCTGGTATTTTTATTTTATGCAACCAATATGACAGGCTTACCATATTTCCCAAAAAACATTTAGTCAATTTGGACTCTGGGGCAACAGGCATTGGATTAAGGAGTCCATCAGACCGGTTAGGCACTGGACAGTCCAATTTTCAGTCAGTTGGCCTCCCATCCAGTACAGATACTGCATCAAGACTGTGAGCATGTTGTTGGGTAGGGACCATCTCCATATGTTATCGACTTGTACTTCCCAAGCGCTCAGTACAGTGCTCTGCACACAGTAAGTGCTCAATAAATACGATTGAATGAATGAATCAAGCATCTTTCTGTCTGTATTCTTATTTTTAAACACCAAGAAAGTATATGCCTCTGCAAATTCCCACAGAAATCCTTATTGGGTTTGTGTTTCCTTTTCTGACACTGTTACTTAGTCCCCAGTTAATAATAATTGTGGCATTAGTCACATGCTTACTATATGCCAAGCACTGTACTGAGCACTGGGGTAGATATAAGATTATCAGATCAGACACAGACACTGTGCCACATGGGGCTCACAGTTTAAGTAGGCAGGAGAGTAGGTATTGACTACCCATTTTACAGATGAGGAAACTGAGGCCCGGAGAAATTAAGTAACCTGCCCACAGTCACATGGCAGGCATGTGGCAGAGCAGAGATTAGAGTACAAGTTCTCTGACTCCCAGGTGTGTGCTCTTTCCACTAGGCCATACTGCCTCTCCTCTCTGTTCCTCTTGCCTCTCCTGCAATAAATCTTTTGCTTGCATTACAATGAACCTAGAGCTCTCGACTTATCAGTCTAAAACAAAACAAAACAAACAGATAAATGTCTCCACAAGATTGGCTGAAGTACAAACATTAGTCATTTCTAGTCTGGTCTAGTCAGAGAAGCAGCATTGCCTAGTGGATAGAGCACAGACCCGGGGGGTCAGAAGGACCTGGATTCTAATCACAGTTTCGCCACTTTGTTTGTTGTGTGACCTTGAGCAGGTCACTTCACCTATCTGTGCTTCGGTTATCTTGTCTGTGAAATGAGGATTAAGATTGTGAGCTCCATGTGAGACAGGGACTGTATCCAACCCGATTTGCTTGTATACACCCCAGCACTCAGTACAGTGCCTGGCACACAGTAAACTCTTAACAAATACAATTATGTGTATTTGTAACAAATAGTAACAAACAATTATAACAAATACATTTATTATTATTATTATTTTCCACAAGCTAAATTCACTGTATTTTATTTTCCACGTTTGGAATAGTACATCACTATTGTGACATTTATTAAAATAAAAATCCGGGGGCGGGGAAGTTCTTGAGAATTGTTGAGTGCCGTCAGGGGCTGGCCAGCCTGCCCTGGGTTCTCCACAGGTGAGCCACAAGGACAAGGAGTAAAGCCGGCCCTTGTTTATGGTGATGTCAGCACCTGAGAGCACTTCCTCAGCTGGCTGTAATCAGGCTGCTAGCGCTTTGGGCTCTGGGAAAGTCTGTGACTCGGTTTTGACTGCTGCTTCGAGTGGCTCAGCTCCTCTGGTGATCCACAGAAGGCCCTCCCCACCTCCATTCTACTTTGACTCACAGGGCTGTGAGCTGTTGGGAGACTCTAAAGTGTAAGTTCTTTGTGGACAGGGAATGTGTAGAAGTCCTTGCCCTAGGGAACTAGACCCAGATCCGACACTGGTACTGGGGGTCCCCAGTTTCTTTCCTTTCTTTTTCAGTTTGTAAAATTGTCCCTTCGTGTTAAAATGCCCTCAGGAACCAAGCACAGAATAACAAGCCTCTGCCTTTGGTACGTTAATGGCCTCTCCGGGTTTTAAAGAGCTCTAGTTGCTCATTTTCCCCTCCAAGAAACACACACTGTGGCGTCTGTCTCCTCTGCCTTGCTCCCCTGTCAAAGGCAAACAAAAGTTGTTGTCTGGGTGTAGTGTGTACATTAGTACAGATAAATTGTTGATCAGGCCGGGTGATTAATGATGGAAGAGTGCAATTGTTACAGAAATACAAGCCCTGCCGTGAAGAGGGAGCCGGAGATTACATCTAACACCGAGGGACGGTTTATTAATCTCCCTTCCTGAGGAATTCGTGAGTATATATTTCTCCTTTATTAATGATATTTCACTTTGCTCTACAAGATGGCTTTTATATTTCCAGAAGAGCAATTATCTGTTTAGGCCAGGAGACGATATTAGTTATGGCCACAGCTTCTGGGTTGGACAGGAGGATATGGAAGAGCAAAGAGAAGACAGGAAATGAAAGAGGGGAAGCAGGAAGGGTCAGTTGACAAGTCTGGTGTTTTGGGGTTTTTCCTCTCTGAAAATTACAATGTGAAGGTTGTTGGTCCCCAGACGTCCATTATCCTGGTTTGTGATGGAGCAGCTGAGGACAAGTTAAATGACTGTTATCTCTCTTTGGGTAGGAGTGGTCTTTTAATATACGACCTGGTTAGCTGTGCTCTGGAAGGCTTTATTAGCCCAAGAGTCTTTCTGATAAAATTATAAGTTCATGGTAGTGAAGGGAAGATGCACGGGGAAGGGGGCAGTCTACAATTTAGTTGAAAATATTTGGTAGGTTCAAGTCATTCATTCATTTTGAGCTGGTTGTCACCCACATCTCAGCGGCGGCATGGGAAGAGGGAAATGGGAAGGCGACTTTGTAGGATTGCTTTTGGGGAAAATGTGACAAATATTTAATTGGAACAGTTTGAGAACCCATAAATTAACCTCCAAAGTAGCTTCATTACCTGCTTTAAAATCACTTAAGAATCTTAAAAAGCAGTTTTTTGTCATAATGGTCCTGACAGCAGGGACAGACAACTGAACGCTAATGATAGTGAGCCTTCCACCACAAATTCCTGAGAAAATTATAATTATGGTATTTGTTAAGCTCTTATCATGTGCCCAGCACTGTATTAAGTGATGGGGAAGACACAAGATATTCAGGTTGGCACAGTCCCTGTCCCACATAGGGCTCACAGTCTAAGTAAAGGGAGTAGGATTTAATCCCCATTTTATAGGTGGGGCACAGAGAACTGAAGTGACTTGCCCAAGGTTACACAGCAGCAAATCCAGGATTAGAACCCAGGTCCTCAGATGCCCAGGCTCTTTCAATCAGGCCACACTGTTTTCCTAGCCCAAGCTCAGTGTAGGGGCCTGCTTGAACGGATCCACATAATCAGGGCTCTAGGTGCAGAAAACAGATTGGGAAAGAACCACCTTGGTTTCCTCTGCTTTTCTTTTTTAAGTCTATCACCCCTTGGCAGTGCCCAGATCCTGTTCCTGATCTCAGAGAGATTAACCTAAACCCTCTGAGGGTCTCCCACAACTATCTCTTATTTCTCATGCAGCCTAGGGAGTCTCCCTCAGGGTGGAGATGTCTGTAATGCGTCTCCTGCCCCGAGTTCTGGCTGCAGAACAGCGAGAGGACCTAACTTCCATCTCTGACCCAGCAGTGGATCAGTCGAATCAGGAGACATGACCTTTGGCCTCAGTGGGCTTGCAGTCTAGCAGGGGAGATAGACACTGAAATAATTTACAGTTGGGGGGAAGCAACGGAGTTTAATTCCTATTCATAATAATTGTGGTATTTACTTTGGGGGAAGAGGGAGAGTACCTCAGTATATTTTGTTTTATATGGTATTTAAGTGCTTATTATGTGCTAGGCACTGTGCTAACCACCAAGTTAGATACAAGGTAATCAGGTTGGACATAGACCCTGTCCCATAGTGGGCTCACGGTCTTACTCCCCATTTTAGACATAAGGTAACAGAGGGACAGAGAAGTTAAATGATTTGCCCAAGGTCACACAGCAGACAAATGACAAAGCCAGAATTAGAACCCAGGTCCTCTGCCTTCCAGCCTTGTGCTCTTTCTACTAGTACACACTGCTTGTGTTCAGATGGTGACATAAGTACATAGATGACTCAGAAGAGAGAGAACTGATAATAATTGTGATATTTGCTAAGCACTTACTATGTGCTAAGCACCAGACTAACCCCTGCCTATCTCTGCAGTTTGGACACAGTCCCTGTCCTTCATGAGACTCATCATCTAAGTAGGAGGATGAACAGGTATTGAATCCCCATTTTACAGTTGAGGTAACTGAGGCCCAGAGAAGTTATGTGACTTGCCCAGTGTCACAAAGGAGACAAGTGGCAGATCCTGGATTAGAACTCAGGTCTGCTGACCCTGGGCCTGTGCTCTATCCACTAGACCACACTGCTTCTCTAGACATAGGAAGTACGATGATTAGGGTGATTGAGAAGCAACATGGCCTAGTGGATAGGGCCAGGTCCTGGGAGTAAGAAAGACCTGGGTTCTAATCTCCACGACTCCACCATTTCTCTGCTGTGTGACTTTGGGCAAATCACTTCACTTCTCTATGCTTCAGTTACCTCATTTGTAAAATGGGGATTAAGACTGTGAGCCCGACGTGGGATCAGGACTGTTTCCAACCTGATAAAATTATATCCACCCCAGTGCTTAAAACTGTGCTTGACACATAGTAAATAGTTAACAAATACCATTGTCATCATCATCATTAGGGAGACTCTATGTCCCAACCCTTAAACTCTTAGTGCAGTGCTCTACACATAGTTAAGTCCTCTATAAATACCATTAATTGATTGATCCCAGTGTCCAACATGGAACCCTCTGGTCCCTTGTCTCCCCTGCAATGTTGAATTATGGGAGGCAGATGGAACTCAGAGGTGCCATTTGCAAAGGGCAAAAAGCAGCCCAGTGCCATTAGAGGAAGGATGGGGTAATAATAATAACGATAGTATTTTTTAAGGTATTTGTTACTATGTGCCAGGCACTGTACTACGCATCAGTGAGGGATACAGGCAAATCAAGTTGGACACAGTCCCTATTCCACATGGGGCTCCCAGTCTCAACCTCCACTTTACAAATGAGGTCATTGAGGCACAGAGACGTGAAGTGACTTGCCCATGGTCGCAAAGCAGTCAAGAGGCAGAGCTGGGACTAGATCCCTTGACCTTCTGACTCTCAGGCCCATGCTCTATTTATTAGTCCATGCTGTTTCTCCTATACCATCCTCTGTCAAAAGCGCAGCCCCCATGCTCCCCAGCTTGCCCGAATGACATTATTCACATCGTTTCTCAGAGCCCAGTCGTGCAAAGCAACAGACAGAAGGAGGTCTGCTTCAGCCAAGACTAACTCGATGAATGCTTTTCTCTGCCTGGCATTTTTTCTTTCTTTTTTTTTTTTTTAAGTAATTAAACAAGCCTCTGGAAGGAAAGTATGTACAGTATGTCATCAGGTCTCTCTGAACTACCTATATTTACCCCTGAAAGTGAATTCTTTATAAGACCCAGGATATCAAAGCAGGGATGGATCAAAGTGGTTTTAATAAGCATCCCAGTGTTTGGAGAACTCGTACTTTCATGTAGCATGTTTTGTTCCAGTTCTTCATTCCAGCTCCTTGCCACAGAAAGCAGTCACAGTAACTGCCTATAACTATACTGTCATGTGAAAGGCTTTGATTACCTAACATGTACACCTTCGTGAAACCAAAATGCCCTTTCCACCCTTTTCTTTATATTGGGGATTTGTTTGTCATTCCGTGGTGTTAAGTTGAGGTTTCACTGGCCCAAAAGTTTCAGACACAAATGATTCCTGCCTGGTTATGATAACCAGTCCCCAAATTGCTCGAGAAAATAAAATGAATTTTAATCACCATTTTTTATGGTATTTGCTAAGCACTGTTCTAAGCACTGAGGTAGATACAAGGTAATCAGTTTGTCCCACATGGGGCTCACAGTCTCAATCCTCATTTTACAGATGTGGTAACTCAGGCACAGAGAAATGAAGTGACTTGCCCAAAGTCACACAACAGGTAAGTCCCAGAGCCCCCCTATCTTCCTAAATCAGGAGCTGGGATGGGCAGTTCTCCTAACAGTCACACCCCAGCCAAGCCAGAGGTGGAGCTAATGGAATCAGGGACCCTCTCCCCCTCGGAACTAACTCAGCACTCTTGTAAAATCAGATTCCCATGGGTTGGAGCTGGTTTATCTGAGGATGATTCATCAGTGTGGCTTAGCAGAAAGACCAACATCTTGGATTCCTACTTTCCCATCCTACCTCAGCTGCTGGCCTGCCATATGGTTTTAGCTTTTTATGCCTCAGTTTCCTCTATCAGTATTGTATTCTTAAAATACCCACCTCTTCAAATTGAGCTCTCCATGTGAGACAGAAACTGTACGTAATCAAATTATTTTTTGTATACCACTAATGTCAATGATAATAATAGTATTTATTAAATGCCTACTATGTGCCTGGTGTTGGGTTAGAATGGAATCAGGTCGATCAGTCGATTTGTGTTTGAGTGCTTACTGTGTGCAGAGCACTGTAATAAGTGCTTGGGAGAATACAATATAACAGATTTGATAGATATTCCCTGCCCACAAGGAGTTTATGGTCTAGACCAACATAGACACAGTCCCTACCCCAAATGGGGCTCACTGGCTAGGGGGAGGTAGGGAAGGTATTTAGTCCCCATTTTACCAATGAGGTAACTAAGGCACTGAAGAATCTGCAGGGAGCCCAAGGTCATGCTTCAGGCAAGAGTCAGAGCTAAGATTAGAACTCAGGTCTCCTGACTCCCAGTCCTGTCCTCTTTCCACTAGGTTACACTGTTTCTCTGTGCTCGGCATATAGTGAATGGTTGATAACTCCATAGCCAACAAATTGATTTCCATCCATCACCCTCCAAATGAAATCTATTCCCCTGTTAAAATATTTCCCCATTGCCTGAAAGACGTCAACTCCCACAACATCTCCTCAGTGGCAGAACCTGGTCCTTAAGGAGAGAGGGAATGCGAGGGAGGGAGAGAGGATGGGAGAGGGGGAAAAGGAGAAGGAAAGGGAGGAAAGGAGGTGGAGAGTTGAACAGGGGCAGTGAGAGGAAGAAAGGAGGAGAGAGAGGGGAGGAAAAAGTTGGACATGGGAGAGCATTAACTCTGTGTGGATCTCATTTGAGCAACGTCTAGATCAAAGCTGAATTTTTTCCTGGTTAGGCTTTAAAAGAAATGACTTTCTGGTTTTCAAAAGGAAAAAGAGCAGCCGCCTTAGACATCAATGACTTTCTTAAAACTCCATGAATTGTGCTATTAACTCTTTTTATAGGTGCACAGGTTTGCGCTGCCTCAGCCGCCAGTCGCTGCTGGGCTATCCAGAGGCCCAGAAATTGCCTCCTGGGCTTGGGGCTGCCTGAGGTGGCTTGCGATCTTGCTATCTGCCTTGCCCTAAAATCGGAGTCTGAGGTGCCCAGAAAGGATTCATTCATTTACTCAGTCGTATTTATTGAGCGCTTACTGTGTGCAGAGCACTGTGCTAAGTGCTTGGGAAGTACAAGTCAGCAACATATAGAGACGGTCCCTACCCAACAGCAGGCTCACAGTCTAGAAGGGGGAGACAGACAACAAAACAAAACATGTGGACAGGTGTTAAGTCATCAGAACAAATAGAATTAAAGCTAAATGCACATCATTAACAAAATAAATAGAATAGTAAATATGTATAAGTAAAATAGAGTAATAAATCTGTACAAACATATATACAGGTGCTGTAGGGAGGGGAAGGAGGTAGGGCAGGGAGATGGGGAGGAGGAGAGAGAAAAGGGGGCTCAGTCTGGGAAGGCCTTTTCCCAGAGCCTTCCCAGAGGATGGAGGGGGTTGGCACGTGGCAAGACTCCGACCCCATTATCCATTTTCCTTTTCAAATACCCCAAAAAAGGAATGAGAAATCATGGCCTAGGGGCTAGAGCAGAGGTTTGGGAGTCAGAAGGACCTAGATTCTAATCCCGGCTCTGCCACTTGTCAGACCACGGGCAAATCACTTCACTTCTTTGTGCCTCCATTCCCTCGTCTGTAAAATGGGGATTAAGAATGTGAGCCTGATATGGGACAGGGACTTTGTCCAACCTGATTAATTTGTATCTATCCCAGTGCTTAGTGCAGTCCCTGGCACATAGTAAGTGCTCAACAAATACTATTTGAAAAGAAAAATAGATCTTTCCCTTCTTTTAACCGATAGGATCCCAATCCTTTTGTGAGCTCTGAAAGCATGTTGCAAATTTCTTTTTTGGGGGTGGGGGGGGGGGCGCAGAGGGCAGGGTAGACAGAGAGGGTTGAAAATATGCCAGACTCCGAGGCTGTTCAGCATGTGATCTATAACAAACTTCAAAAGAACACCTTTGACATTTTAGATAACTTGCAAATGATGATGCAGAAAGATCTTTTGCCACTACAAAGAAAGAACAAAAGAACCAACATAAAAGAGAAATCAATAAACATATGGCAATTAATAAAACATTTTCTATGAATACCCTACAAAGAGTTTTACAGCAGTATAAAAATCCAACAGTTGTTTCAATGTGGATTTAAAAAGTATCAGCTGTTATATTGATATCCTTTTTAAGCAGAGAAATGCGTGTAAAATAATGGCTATGGATTGGGTTGTAAATCCATCAACTGCAAAGACACAGATCAAATGAAGAAATGTTTTTGAGTACGACCGACAAATTTAGCAATGAAAACGTTCATTTTTCAGTGAATGAAACACAAGCAGGTTTAGAAATTCCTGTCTGAAGGAAATTGCTGATAGTTTCGCTAGGTTATAGGGTGGCTTTGAGCAGGGGTTTCCTCTCACATTTCAGTTGCTTTGGGTCAGATGCCGATCGATACCACAAGAGGCCTTTAATAATAATAATGATGATGATGATGGTATTTGTTAAACACTTACTATGTGCAAAGCACTGTTCTAAGTGCTGAGGAGGTTACAAGGTGATCAGGTTGTCCCACGTGGGGCTCACAGTTTTTAATCCCATTTTACAGATGAGGTAACTGAGGCACAGGGAAGTGCCCAAAGTCACACAGCTGACAGTTGCCGGAGCCGGGATTTGAACCAATGACCTCTGATTCCAAAACCCGTGGAGTCACCTTTACCTCTCCTAGTAGCAGCAGGATCTAATTGGAAAAGAGCACAGGCCTGGGAGTCAGAGAACATGGATTCTAATCCCAGCTCTGCCACTTGCCTGCTGGGTGACCTCGGCTAAGTCATTTAATTTCTCTGTACCTCAGTTTCCTCAACTGTAAAGGGGAGATTCAATACCTGTTCAACCTCCCTCTTAGACTGTTGAGCCCTTAGTGGGACAAGGATTGTGTTCCACCTGATTATCTTGTATCAACCTCCACACTTAGCACATAATTAGCACCTAATAAAGACCGCAATTGTAAATTACCCAAAGTACTTCCCTCCTCCCCGCCCCAACACCACTGCTTTCCATTGTCATGCTTGGAGATTTCCCCCCATTACTGTGGCATCAAATCTGCCAGACCACTGCCCCTCCCATCTTTAAAGCCATCCTAAAATCCCACCTTTTTTTTTATGGTATTTGTTAAGCACTTACTATGTGCCAGGCACTGGGGTAGACACAAGCTAATCAGATTGGACACAGTCCCTGTCTCACATGGGACTCAGTCTTAATCCCCATTTTACAGATGAGGTAACTGAGGCACAGAGAAGTAAAGCGACTTGCCCAGGGTCAAACAGCAGACAACTGGTGGAACAAGTAGTGTGGCTCAGTGGAAAGAGCCCGGACTTTGGAGTCAGAGGTCATGGATTCAAATCCCGGCTCTGCCAATTGTCAGCTGTGTGACTTTGGGCAAGTCACTTCACTTCTCTGAGCCTCAGTTACCTCATCTGTAAAATGGGGATTAAGACTGTGAGCCCCCCGTGGGACAACCTGATCACGTTGTAACCCCCCCAGCGCTTAGAACAGTGCTTTGCACATAGTAAGTGCTTAATGAATGCCATTATTATTATTATTCATTCGTTCATTCATTCATTTATTCAATCGTATTGAGTGCTTACTGTGTGCAGAGCACTGTACTATATGCTTGGAAAGTGCAATTCAGCAATAGGGAGACAATTCATGCCCACAAAGGGCTTACAGTCTAGAAGAGACAAGACCGACATCAAAACAAGTGAATAGGCATCAATAGCATCAATATAAATAAATGGAATTATAGATATATACACATCAAAACAAGTAAACAGGCATTAATGTAAATAAATATGATTATAGATATGCATATAGAAACACAAGGGCTGTGGGGCAGGGAGCTGGGTATAGAAGGGGAGCTAGTTGGGGCAATGTGGAGGGGGAGCAGAGGAAAAGGGGGGGCTTAGTCTGGGAAGGCTTCTTGGAGGGGGTGAGCCTTCAATAGAGCTTTGTAGGGGGGAAGTGTGATTATTTGGCAGATGTATGAGCCCACTGTTGGGTAGGGACTGTCTCTATATGTTGCCAATTTGTACTTCCCAAGCACTTAGTACAGTGCTCTGCACACAGTAAGCACTCAATAAATACGATTGATGATGATGATGATGTAAGGTGGAAGGGCATTTCAGGCCAGAGGTAGGACATGGGCCAGGGGTTGATGGTGGGACAGGCCCAGTGAGGCGGTTAGCGATGGCAGAGGAGCGTAGGGTGTGGGCTGGGCTGGAGAGGGAAAGAATGGAGGTGAGGTAGGAGGAGGCAAGGTGATGGACAGTTTTGAAGCCAATAGTGAGGAGTTTTTGCTTGATACAGAGGTTGATAGGCAACCACTGGAGTTTTTTGATAAAGGGGATGACATGCCTAAAAAGGTAATCCAGGCAGCAGAGTGAAGTATAGATTGAAGTGGGGAGAGACCGGAGGTTGGGAGTTCAGAAAGGATGCAGATGCAGTAATCCAGTCGGGATTAAAACCCAAGTCCTTCTGACTGCCAGTCCCATGCTCTATCCACTAGGCCAGGATGATCCTCAAGAGCCAAGCACCATGGCTCAGTGGAAGGAGCACAGGCTTGGGAGTCAGAGGTCATGGGTTCTAATCCAGGCTCCGTCACTTGTCAGCTGTGTGACTTTCGGCAAGTCACTTAACTTCTCTGTGCCTCAGTTCCCTCATCTGTAAAATGGGGATTAAGACTGTGAGCCCCAGGTGGGACAACCTGATTACCCTGTATTCCCCCCAGCGTTTAGAACAGTGCTTGGCACATAGTAAGCACGTAACAAATACTATCATTGTCATTATTATTATTATCCTATTTGCATCAATCCAACAGCCATTCTTAGCACTGCATATTTTATTCCTTTCAGCACTTACATACACATGTTGATTTTTATTTGTATATTCAATTATTCATTCAGCTAGTTCATAATATCATTACACAACTTTCTGTTCTACCTTTGTTTTTCTTCCTGCTCCCACCATGGGAAAACAATGCTTTCTCCATCTCCCTTATTACATTGTAAACTCCTTGAAGGCAGGGAACATGTTTTGCTTTTTTTGTACTCTTCCAAGCTCTCAGTACAGTGCTTTGCAAGCCATAGGTACTCAAATGCTGCTGAGTGATTGGTGGATGGACTGAACCAGGGGATTCTGATGCAGTAATAATAATTTTGGTATTTCTTAAGTGCTCACTATGTGCCAAGTACTGTTCTAAGCACTGGGGTAGACACAAGGTACCCCTAGAGTAGAGAAAGCTTGCTATGGGCAGGGAATATGTCTACCAACTCTGTTTTACTGAACTCTCCCAAGCACTTAGTACAGTGCTCTGCACCTATTAAGTGCTCAATAAATGCAACTGATGATAGAATGGGGAGAGAGTAAATGAGAAAACACAGGAGAGTTTATCAGTGGAGAGAAGGGAAGTGGAGAAAGTCAGAATAATCAATCTTCATTATTTACTGAATGCTTACTGTTTGCAGGACAGTATACTACGTGCTTGGGAGAGAAAAATACAATTGGTGATACAATTCCTGCCCTCATAGAGCCCAAGTGTAACCAGGATCTTGCAGTCTAGCAAATAGGAGTGGGATTAGAATTTTCTAATTCCAGTAGGCTGGATGGAGAGGAAACCCAGGCTGTCAGTAGTTAGAAATTCCAGGCAGAATTGGTGCTGTCAGCTATAGTCTTTTGCCTACTTTTGTATGGACAGAGAGCAGGATTTTTCTGGTTCAGTTGGTTCCCTTGTACTGAAACCCATCCAGCTTCATGGGCATCATTGTAGTAAAAATAATCACAGTATCTTTTAGTCAAGCACTGTGCTAAATACCATACAATCAAGGCAGATACAGTCCCTGTCCCACATGGGGCTCACAGTATTACAGGGAGGGAAAACAATATATTGAATCCACATTTTCATATGAGGAAACTGAAGGACAGAGAAGCTAAGTGATTCAACCTGGGTCACACGGCAGACAAGAGGCAGAGCCAGAGGTAGAACCCAGGTCTCCTGAACCTGAGGGACAGAGAAGCTAAGTGATTCACCCTAGGTCACACAGCAGGCAAGAGGTAGAGGCAGGATTAGAACTGGTCAGCCTGGCCTCCAGAGTGGGGTGCAGGTGGCCTGGGTAAGCTGTCAGAGTTGAATGAGAGAAGGAGGACCTGAGAGAGTTCCCTCTCCTTTCCCCCCCACCCCACAGCCCCCCTAACCTGTTGTTATCTTGACTCCCCTGGAGCTGGCAGGTGTGGGTGGCCGGAGATTCCTTTCCATCCCGTACTCTCAATCTGAAGCCAAACACTAAATCCTCATCAGGGAGGCCTTTCCACCCGACCTCCAGCCTGGAGAACTTCAGGACGACTGACAAAGTAATCATGCATATAATTGCTTTTTGACTTCTGATCTTGCTGTGGCAGAGTTTAATAATAAACTTAAAGGTTAGCTTGGGCATGCGCACACTCACAACACACACACACACACACACACACGCGCGCGCGCTCACCCCAGCCCATATGCACACAAAACAATCCTATTTTAATGATTCATGTCAGTAATTCTCCCTCTTCCGGCCCGACCGCCAGCATCTCTTCAGACCCCCAAAGGACTAGGGAAGCATATGCAGGGAAGGGGGGATTTTCAGGACATCATCCCCAACTGGAAATGGCTTCCACAAGGTCCTCACCATCTTCTGATGGCTCGATGCTCTCTATCTCCCAAATTCCTCTACCAACCACACTCGTTTCATGTTTATTTGGCAATTTTCTCAAAAGGAGAAGAGGAGCGCAAAGCAGTGTGTTCTGATATTAAAAGATTTTGATTTGCTGTTGTGGGGTTAGGAAAGAAAAGATGATCTCGCCTCTTCAAACGACTTGATTAAGGATTGGGGACAGTCTGTACTGCCGTGGAAATGCAATTCCTCCAAGCTCTAGTCAGCCAGTTAGTCAGTCATATTTGTTAAGCACTTAATTGGGGGCAGAGCACTATACTAAGCAATTGGTAGAGTACAATATAACAATAAACAGACATATTCCCGGTCCACAGTCAGCTTACACTCAAAAGGGAACTGGTGTTTTGGGGTGGGGGTAGCTGTGGAGAGAAAGTTTCCTGGCTAGGATGGGGAATCTTTTGGGCCCAGACTAGGGCAGCTATGGAAGGTGCTGGAGTATATAAGGAGCTACTTTGCCAAGCTGGGTGCAACAGACATTAATAATAATTGTGGTATTTGTTAAACAGTTACTGTGTGCCAAACACTTTACTAAACACTGAGGTCATCATCATCATCAATCGTATTTATTGAGCGCTTACTATGTGCAGAGCACTGTACTAAGCGCTTGGGAAGTACAAATTGGCAACTTATAGAGACAGTCCCTACCCAACAGTGGGCTCACAGTCTCGAAGAGTGGGCTCACAGTCTAGAAGTCATTACAAAACAATCAGCTCAGATGATACCTTTATTCACAATTGCTAAGGAAAGGTATAAATTTCCAGGTCAATGCAAAAGGTAGCTGTGAATTGATCTGACTCAGTGTGTTGGCAATTAGTAGGGGAAAACTCCCATTTTACCACCAGCTCATGTCTTTGTCTTACCAACCACCATGAACTAATTATAATAATAATTGTTGTGTTCATTAAGCACGTCCCATGTAGCTCACAGTCTAAGTAGTGATAATAATTAGCACTTATTAAGTGCCATGCACTGTACTAAGCACTGTGGTTGATATTCATTCGTTCAGTTGCATTTATTGAGTGCTTACCTTGTGCAGAGCACTGTAATAAGTGCTTGGGAGAGTACAATATAACAATAAACAGACATATTCCCTGCCCACAGTGAGGTTACAGTCTAGAGGGGGAAATAGACATTAATATACATAAATTATAGATATGTACATAAATGCTGTGTTGCTGAGAAGGGTGGTGAATAAAAGTTCTTCCCAAGCGCTTAGTACAGTGCTCTGCACACAGTAAATGCTCAATAAATACAATTGAATGAATGAAAAGGAGCAACTCAGGGTGACACAGAGGGGAAAGTGAAAAGAGGAAAGGGGGTCTTAATCAGGGAAAGCCTCTTGGAGGAGATGTTTGAGAAGCAGCATGGTCTAGTGGCAAGAACACAGGCTTGGGAGTCAGAGGATCTGGGTTTTAATCCCAGCTCCACCACCTGCCTGCTTAGTGACCTTGGACAAGTCACTTAACTGCTCTGGGCCTCAGTTACCTCATCTGTCAAACGGGAATAAATGATCTGTTCTCTTTCCCTCTTAAACTATGGACCTTCCAGACTGTGAGCCCGCTGTTGGGTAGGGACTGTCTCTATAAGTTGCCAACTTGTACTTCCCAAGTGCTTAGTACAGTGCTGTGCACACAGTAAGCGCTCAATAAGTATGATTGAATGAAAGAATGAATGAACAGGGGCTCTGTCTGACCTGATTGCCTTGTAACTACCTCAGTGCTCAGTAGAGTGCTTGGCACAGAAAAGTGCTTAACGAATACAACAATTATTATTATTAGTAGTTCATCATTGTTGGTAAGACAAAGACATGAGTGGTGGCAAAATGGGAGTTTTCCCCAACTAATTGCCAACACACTGAGTCGGATCAATTCACAGCTACCCTTTGCATTGACCTGGGCATTTATACCTTTCCTTAGCAATTGTGTATAAAGGTAATTTCAATTGTTGATTAAATTATCTCTCCTCATTACACAATTTGCAAATGATTGAATGTCTGCCTCCCCCACTAGAGTAGAAGTTCTTTGAGGGCAGAAAATGAGTCTTGTGCTTCTGCTCTACCCATCCAAGCATTTAGTACAGTGCATTGCACATGATGGACATTCAATAAATATCATTACTACAACTATAGCTAGAAATCTTGATGACGTATTCCTCAAATTCCTTCACAGTTGTTCAGGAGAGCATTGTTATTCTGGGGACAACTCCAGAGGGAAATACATTGAGTTTTTTGTTTGTTTTTTTTCCTGGAGAAGAATGAGAAAGAGAGATTAGTCAATCAATCCATCTGCATCAGTCTTGATGCTTTGTGTCACACACTGTTCTAAGTACTTGGGAGTGTATAATAATTGATAGACATGATCCCTGACCTCACAGAACTTTTAGTGTAGTGGAGAGAGAGAGAGAGGGAGAGAGAGAGAGAGAGAGAGGTCTAGGTTTTAAGGACAAATTAATTTTCAATATGAAATTCAATTTAAGCAAATTATTAAGAATAAAGTATTCTGTCTTCTCTCCTTTTCCTAGCCTAGCCCTTGCATTAACTTTCTTTTTTGAATTAAACATCAATAAAATGGCATGTCATTAGTGTTTGTCCTGAATGGTGCTTTTTTAAATTTCATACATTTTCCAGCTCGCTGTCCTTCTTAATAAGATTTTTATCCTTGGGCCTCCATCCTTCGCCCAATGCCTTCCACCCAGCCAATTATCCAGCCACCCCATAGCATGCTGGGACAGCACCCACCTCAGCTCTCTAATTGACATCACCAGCTCTCTTGTGTAGGTGCTGTCTCTTTTCACCTTTGAAAGTGCATTAAATGGAATATTTTAAAGCACTTCTGCTTTGTTGATTTTCTTAGCTTCTCTCAGCCCGCGGGTGATAGAGGTTTGCTCTTTTTAGACAGCTACTTCATCCTGATAGAGTTGTATTCCTTCCTGAGCTATCTCTGTTCTTCCCCCACTCCCTCTATTAGTAAATCATTTTCTTTTCCCCCGCATATGATCATAAGCTTCTTGAGGGCAGGGGACATTTGTCTTGCTTCTGTTGTGTTCTCACAGTACGTCACGCTCGGAAGGTGCTCAGGTTGGGTAGGGACCGTCTCTATATGTTGCCAACTTGTACTTCCCAAGCGCTTAGTACAGTGCTATGCACACAGTAAGCACTGTATTTATTGATTGAAAAGAACACTGATTGATTGACTGCTAGCTAAACAATAGCCAACCAGGAACAAAACACAAAAGTAATGCCTTGAATCTGAACAGTGCTTTAGAATTTTTCTCCCAAGTACGGTGGCATCCCAGCCCCTGGGGTGTGAACCCCATGCCAAAGCCATGGGTGTGGGGAGGGCATAGGATACCCATCCTGGGAACAAGCCCCCAAACCAAGCCCAAATCCATCACGGGGACCCACTCAAGTTTTGCCTCTGTCCAAACCCATCCCAGATGGAACGGGCTCCTCTCCCTAGCTTTTGGAGGCTATTAGCCCAGCAGGGCCCATGGTAGGACTGATGGGGAAGTCCAAGTGGGCAAGTGCAAGCCACAGGGACCCTCTAACCATAGAGGGAGTCAGCCACTTTTGGAAAGAGCACAGGACTGTGAGTCAGGAGACCTGGGTTTTAGTCCTGCCTCCTCCACTTGCCTGCTGAGTGACCTTGGGCAAATGACTTCACTTCTCTGGGCCTTAGTGTCCTCATCCATAAAGTGATAATTCAATACTCCCTCCCATTAGACAGTGAAGCCTATGAAAGACAGGGACTGTTACTGATCTGCTTATCCTGTAGCTGAGCATTTAGCCCAATACATGGTGCATAGCAAGTGCTTAACAAATACCACAATTGTTATCATTATTATTATTATTATTATTCTATGGGTTTCTGGTGAGCCAAGCAGCCACCCACTGAGGGTATGATATTTAATTTCCCTTGATTTCCATTTTCTCTGTGGACTGTAAGCCTCTCCCATAGATTGTAGACTGCTTTTGAGCTGGAATTGTGTCTACCAGTTCTGTTGGATTGAACAGTCCCAAGCATTTGGTACAGTGCTCTGCAAATAGCAACCAATCAACACCATCGATCGATTGATAGCATGATTGATTTTCACTCCCTAAGAACTCCACCCTGCCCAATTCTCCTGATGAAGCTAAGGAGATACTGCACTCAAAGAACCTTTTCCCAGTTGCTCACAAAAGCTTAACTACAGAAATTCCAAAACTGCATAATTTGGCGATGCAGCATTGGCCTAGTGGAAAGAGCACAGGCCTGGGAAATAAAAGGACTTGTGTTCTAAACTTAGTTCCACAAACTGGCTTGCTGACTGTAAGCTCATTGTGGGCAGGGAATGTGTATGTTTATTTTTATACTGTACTCTCCCAAGTGCTTGGTACAGTGCTCTGCACAGGGTAAGCTCTCAATAAATATGAATGAATGAATACTGTGTGACCTCAGGCAAATAATGTCATTCCTCCATGCCTCAGTTTCCTCAACTGTAAAATAGGGATTTAATACCTGTTCTGCTTCCTCTAGACTGTAAAGTCATTCTAGGAAGGGAACATGTCTACCAACTCTGTAATAGTGTACTCTCCCGAGCACTTAAGACAGTGCTCTGCACACAGAAAGCGCTCAACATATACTCTTGACTGAATCCTAATTAGACTGCAAACTCCACGTAAGACAGGCACTGAACCTAACCTGATTAACTTGTATCTACCCCAGCACTTAGCACAGTGCCTGGTCTGTGGTAAGCATTTAACAAATACCACAATTATTATTATGATTATTGACAAATGCCATAATAATAATAATTATGATATTACGGTAAAATTATGGCTATTACGATCGTGATGTCCGATTCTGCCTTTCTGGCCCCCTTGCCCCACGTGGAGCGAATCTGCTTTTCCCCAGCTTCCCCTCCCCGCAGTCCCCAGGACATCAAAGCTCCAGACTGAGAATCTGATCGTTGTTTTAAAAGGTAACTTTGGCAGCCTGCCACGGAAGATGGATGCTAAATTAGAGCTAAGCAGTTCGGATTATAAAACCCCGGGCCGGAGCTCTGTACCCGGGCCTCCGCTTTAATTGCTAACAGCCCAGCAGTGTTGCAAAACGCTATTTCAGGGACAGTGACTTCTGAAGTTCTTCGGAATCTAGGTTTTCCCAGAACACAAAACCAGGCTGCTACCGTCTCCTTCAGAGCGCTGCCGTGACTTTGACCGGCTGAATCCCCAAATATGGATCAGTAATCAAAAGGTGTATTTCAGTCCAGGAGAACCTGTTTGGGAGAATTCTTCTCATTCCTACGCCGCTTGTTTTATCTTTGCTTGAGATGTGAATAATTCATGGAGCTCTGTCTGCTTTGCAGTCAAACGCCTTCTGTCCACCCAAGACTGTTCGACTTTGTGATTTATTATTTAATAATTTGCAGGGCTGCGCTGTTGTAAGGTGAGCATTGTGACTGCTTGCACAACTGTTACAATCTGGTCTAGTTAGCTGTCCTTTCTTTCCCTCTCTCCAAACAGCAGCTTTTATTGATTTTTTTTTTACAAACCTCTACTATGTAATCCCAGAGCCCCTGCTCTCAAAGCTGTTACTATAAAGTCAAAGTTGCCCCTTCTTCTTGAAAACAAGGAATAGTGTTTTGATTCCTTTTTTTTTTTGCCTTTTTTGCTTTCTCAATTGTGTCTTTTTTCCCTCCTCCTTTTGTGCCTCAGTCGGTGACAATACTTAGGAAGAGGCACTGCCTTCTCTTAAGGATAAAGCTGGAAATGAAAGTCTTTGGGGGAAACACATGCTGATACTTTCATTCCACCTGTAAAAACAGCGCCAGGGTAAAACTTTCCAATCTTTGAAACTTTTCTAATGTGAGCAGAGCTACTCCAAAATGGGGTGGGGGGGGGGGGAGGGGGGGGAGACGGCGGGAGGAGTTGCGTGGAAGTAGGGGGGGAAGTGAGGGATTAGGCAATTATTCTGTGGCATCATTGATGAGGAGCACCATGCGTATTGGTTAGAGCACTGGCCTGGGACTCAGAAAGGCACGGGTTTTCTATTCCCAGCTCTGCCACTTTTCTGCCGTGTGACCTTGGGTAAATCACTTCACTTCT
Source organism: Tachyglossus aculeatus (assembly GCF_015852505.1). NCBI lineage: Eukaryota > Metazoa > Chordata > Mammalia > Monotremata > Tachyglossidae > Tachyglossus > Tachyglossus aculeatus. The sequence continues at coordinate 6,166,722 of NC_052076.1, read as the reverse complement.
CTCTGCTTCTGTTACCTCATCTGTAAAATGGGGATTGAGACTGTGAGCCCCCTGTGGTACAGGGACTGTGTCTAACCTAATTTGCTTTCATCCACCCCAGTGCTTAGTACAGTGCCTGCACACAGTAAGCGCTTAACAAATACCAGTATTATTATCGTTTGGGCAAGTCACTTAAGTTCCCTGTGCCTCAGTTTCCTCATCTGCAAAATGGGGATTCAATACCTGTTCTCCCACCTATGCCCCATGAGGGACCTCACTATCTTGTATCTACCCCAGTGCTTAGTAGAGTACTTGACACATAGTAAGCACTTAACAAATTCCACAACTATTATTATTACTATTATTATTCTGCTACTGGATTTGTACCTGGTAGGGTTAGATCCCTTCTGGTCGATATTGAACCTAAGGAAAGGAAGACAAACTTCCAAAACCTTGGTGAAGGTCACCTTAATGTCATCAATCAACTAATGGTATTTATTAAGTACTTCCTATGTGCATAGCACTGTACAAAGCGCTTGGCAGCGTTTGGTAGACTATATAGGCATTCATTCATTCATTCAATCATAGTTATTGAGTGCTTACTATGTGCAGAGCACTGGACTAAGCTCTTGGGAAGTACAAGTTGGCAACATATAGAGATGGTGCCCACCCAACAATGGGCTCACAGTCTAGGAGGTGAGCTCGTTTTCTAGACTGTGAGCCCGTTGTTGGGTAGGGACCATCTCTCTATGTTGCCAACATACAGTACACAGTAAATGCTCAATAAATACAATTGAATGAATCAGAGAAGCACCATGGTGTAGCAGACAGAGCATGGTCCTGGTTACCAATCCCAACATCACCACTTGTCTGCTGTGTGACCTTGGACAAATCACTTCTCTGTGCCTCAGTTACCTCATCTATAAAATGGGGATTGAGATTGTGAGCCCCACAAGGGACAGGAAACTGTGTCCAACTCTACCCTACCTCACCTCACTACCTCACTAGGAGCCTACTACAGCCCAGCCAGCACACTCTGCTCTTCCAGTGCCCTAAGCGTGGCTCAGTGGAAAGAGTATGGGCTTTGTAGCACTCAGTAAATACGATTGAATTAATCAATCAATCAATCAATCATATTTATTGAGCGCTTACTACGTGCAGAGCACTGTACTAAGCGCTTGGTAAGTACAAATTGGCAACATATAGAAACAGTCCCTACCCAACATTGGGCTCACAGTCTAAAAGGGGGAGACAGAGAACAAAACCAAACATACTAACAAAATAAAATAAATAGAATAGATATGTACAAGTAAAATAAATAAATAAATAAATAGAGTAATAAATATGTACAAACATATATACATATATACAGGTGCTGTGGGGAAGGGAAGGAGGTAAGATGGGGGGATGGAGAGGGGGACGACGGGGAGAGGAAGGAAGGGGCTCAGTCTGGGAAGGCCTCCTGGAGGAGGTGAGCTCTCAGCAGGGCCTTGAAGGGAGGAAGAGAGCTAGCTTGGCGGATGGGCAGAGAGAGGGCATTCCAGGCCAGGGGGATGACGTGGGCCGGGGGTCGATGGCGGGACAGGCGAGAACGAGGTACGGTGAGGAGGTTAGCGGGGGGTGCGGGCTGGGCTGTAGAAGGAGAGAAGGGAGGTGAGGTAGGAGGGGGGGAGGTGATGGACAGCCTTGAAGCCCAGGGTGAGGAGTTTCTGCCTGATGCGCAGATTGATTGGTAGCCACTGGAGATTTTTGAGGAGGGGAGTAATATGCCCAGAGCGTTTCTGGACAAAGATAATCCGGGCAGCAGCATGAAGTATGGATTGAAGTGGAGAGAGACACGAGGATGGGAGATCAGAGAGAAGGCTGATGCAGTTGAATAATAGCAATAATGGCATTTATTAAGCGCTTACTATGTGCAAAGCACTGTTCTAAGCACTGGGAATCAGATTGTCCCACGGGGGACTCACAGTCTTAATCCCCATTTTACAGATGAGGTAACTGAGGCACAGAGAAGTTAAGCAACTTGCCCAAAGTCACACAGCTGACAATTGGCAGAGCTGGGATTTGAACCCATGACCTCTGACTCCAAAGCCCAGGCTCTTTCCACTGAGGCACGCTGCTTAGTTTGATCCACTCAGCCACCAGTGTGTGTGGGGGGATGTGTTGAGGAGGGGGGCGCCTTATGGGTTGTGTGGGACTCATTGTGGTATGTTGTGTGAGGAATGCCGTGTGTGTGTGTGTGTGTGTGTGTGTGTGTGTGTGTGTGTGAAATGTGTAGCAGTTCTAATATCAATTCCTATCTCACCTGAGCAGGCCCACCAACCACAGTGAGTCCTTCCCCCTTGGAGCTGGGGCCCCGTCCCCTCTCTAGGATAGATGCGATGTGGCCATGAATTATTAACACGACAAGGAAATCGCTGATCATTAGACAAGCAGATGTTTTCTTCTGTAAGTGATAATGCTGTTTCTAGGTGAGACATTACTCTTTCCAGTGAAGTTCCCAAACATTAGCATCAAGCCCGAATCAGCACTCCTCAGATATTTGTTTCTGTTATAGAGAATGGCAAATTACAATATTGCTTTTGGACTGTATTCCCAACCCTTATTACATATTCTCCTGTATACCCCCAGAAAAAAGCTCATTAGATCTCACCCCTGATTTTCTCTCCTTCCCCCCTTCTGCTGCTTCTGGCTCTCTCCTGTTGACGGTGGGGGGGAAGAGAGGTTTAATACTCTATTGAACAGTCATTACTTGAGATTTTCTTTACAAATATCATTATACCACTCTGCATTTGTAAGGTAAATAATTAAACATTCTGGGAAGCCTTTCAGAAACGAAGTTCAAGGGATGAAACACTTCACGAAAGAAACCCGCTGGTTGTGGAACCTGTCCCAATTTCCCTGATGCTCTGTCCAGGATTCTGTGATTCTTATTTTTATTTTTCCACCTAGCAGGTTTAATGGGTTCATCAACCCTCTCTAAAGAGCCAAGTAGCATAGCCTAGTGGAAAGAGCACAGACCTGGATTCTAATCCTGGCCCTTCCATTTGTCTCCTGTGACATGTTGGACAAGTCACTTAACTCCTCTGTGCCTCAGTTCCTTCATCTGCAGAATGGGAATTCAATATCTGGTCTCCCTCCTACTTTGATTGTGAGCCCCTTGTGGGACCTGATTATTTTTGTATCTACCCCAGAGTTTAGTGCAGTGCTTGGTGCAGAGTAAGCACTTTTTCCTCTCCTCCTCCCCATCCCCCCCCGCCCTACCTCCTTCCCCTCCCCACAGCACCTGTGTATATGTTTGTACAGATTTATTTATTTATTTTACTTGTAAATATTTACTATTCTATTTATTTTGTTGATGTGCATCTAGCTTTATTTCTATTTGTTCTGATGACTTGACACCCGTCCACGTGTTTTGTTTTGTTCTCTGTCTCCCCCTTCTAGACTGTGAGCTCGTTGTTGGGTAGGAACCGTCTCTATATGTTGCCGACATGTACTTCCCAAGCGCCTAGTACAGTGCTCTGCACACAGTAAGCACTCAATAAATACGATTGAATGAATGAATGAAAGCACTTAACAAATACCACAGTAATTATTGTTAACTGATCTCAGAATGTTCCAGTTGTATAGGAGTCCTGCCTACCTGGAATTTCTGAATTTTTTTCCAGAAACGCGCCAGGATCCAGCTGGCTTGGGGGTCCTACACAGACACCATCCCTCCCCATCCCTTAACATATAAATTTACCTCAGGCCCCCCCACAACCTGCCCCTCCAAATCTGGGCAGCCCCTGGATCTACTGTGGGGAGGGGCAGAGGTAACTAGGAGATCCCCTGAGAGGAGAGGTTAAACTCCTCAATCTCTTTTTAGGGAGGAAGCAGAGGGTGGAGCAAACTACCTGGATACTTCACTACATACTCTCTTATCTAGAATATTTAATGAAAAAACCATCCTTCTGGGAAATATTCACATATAAAGGTTAAAAGCTACTTGCGGTCAGAATCAATAAATCAGTCACTGGGATATTCTGAGTTCCTGCTGAGTGTCCAGCACTGTTCTGAGCTCTTGGGAGAATTCAACAGTACTAAAACCCACCTTCTTTGCCCTCTCAAGGAACTTACAATCTATTGTGAATTGAGACTGGCATAGTTCCAAGGATTTTAAAAATTCAGCTGAGATGCCAAGGACTCTATATATTTACTCTGTTGTACTTCCTCACATAGTACAGAGCTCTGCACATAGTAAGTGCTTAATAACTACCATTAATTGACTGATTTTTTTATGGTATTTGTTAAGAGTTTACTATGTGCTAGGTACTATGCCAAGCACTGGAGTAGTTACACAGTAATCAGGTTGGACGCAGCCCACGTCCCACATGGGGCTCACAGCATTAACCCCCATTTATACTGATGAGGTAACTGAGGCACAGAAAAGTTAAGTGACTTGCCTAAATCACACAGCAGACAAGTGGTGGAGCAGGGATTAGAACCCAGGTCATCATACTTCCAGGCCCTTGCTCTTTCCACTAGGCCACATTGCTTCTCTGATTTCTCCAGTGCCTTGCTTTCTGGGCAGAAGGCTGCTTGAGGTGAGCATACTGCTCCTGTCTTGTCTCTGCTCCTCAGCCGAGTTTTATTCTGTTATGTCAGGGAGAACATGAAACAATATTAATCTATGCTATATAAATAATTTCCTTCAATTACCAGGCAAGTGCAGCAAGACAGGAATTTTCAGGTTGATTGAGTTTTAATCTCTAAACCCCCAACTAAATAATTGAGCTAAGTGAGCAAAGTTAGTTTTTTTAAATAGAAAATTAAAGGTTTAATAATTCTCTTACTTGACCGCAAAAAAGAAGGAAAGAAAGGAAAAAAAAAGAGAAAGAAATAGAGGGGTTAAAGTCAGGCCCATATGGGCACTGGAAGTTTGGTCATTAGGAAAATGATCCCCTGAAGAAAAATCCTTAAGAATTCAGTGTGAATTTCCAGATCCATCGGCAGGCACGAGAGATTGACAAATCTATTATGAATGCCTCACATCACAGATAAATATTTCAATGCAAATAAATAAAGCATGTTGAGTATTTCTCTTCTGAATGATTTTTCACAGCCCGATGCACACAATAGCTCTGATACCCCTCCGCCACCTCCACTCCTGCCCGCAGCGGGTCTATCTCCACAGACTCCTCGCCCGGAAACAACCCGGTTACATTGTGCTTTCAATTTGGAGATACAAAGAAACAATTAATCAGTTTCCTTCAAACGGAATGTAAAACCACCCTTGGGTGGCCCAGGAGGCTGCGGGCATCGGGCGCCCGCCAGCTCTGGCTCGAGGCTCCCCAGTAATTATTCTTTCATTCATTCAATCATATTTATTGAGTGCTTACTATGTGCAGAGCACTATACTAAGCATTTGGAAAGTGCAATTCAGCAACAGAGACAGTCCTTAGACAACAACCGACTCACAGCCTAGAAGGGGGAGACTGACAACAAAACAAGTAGTGTGGCTTAGTGGTAAGAGCCCAGGCTTGGGAGTCAGAGGTCATAGGTTATAATCCTGGCTCTGCCACTTGACAGCTGGGTGACTTTGGGCAAGTCACTTAACTTCTTTGTGCCTCAGTTACCGTATTTGTAAAATGGGGATTAAAACTGTGAGCCCCATGTAGACATGGACTGGATCTAGCCTGCTTAGCTTGTAGCTACCCCAGTGCTTAGTAGGCTGCCTGGCACATAGTAAGCACTTAACAAATACCATCTAAATAAAAAAAAGGCAAATTATGAACCATTATCAGAAATAGCAAGAGGCTCTAAATTGACAATTAGCCTGAAGATCGAAGTCCCTCTAGAATGTAAACTCCTTGTGGGCATAGAATATGTCTGTTTATCATTGTTTTGTGCTCTCCCAAGAGCTTAGTACAGTGCTGTGCACACAGTAAGCACTCAATAAATACAACTGAATGAATAAATTGAATGAACTTACCAGCTCACAAACTGACAAACTCAATGCATAACTGAAGGTCTCCTTTGGCGATTGCACTGAGAGTTTCCACCCATTTCTGTTTCTTAGGCAGCCTTCTGTCTAGCGATCCAGTAGAGTATATTAAGAAGATAGTAGGAAGTGGGGAACTGACCCACAAAGACTAGTATGTCTATTGGGTGGCTAAGTGTGACAGTCAGTCAATTCAGACCAAACACTTAGTAACCCCATTGAGCTCCATAAGGGTTCAATAAATACCTCTGCTATGACAAGCTGAAGATCAGGGGATCAATCTGAAGCACCCAATCTACTTTCTACCTGGAGACATGACCACCTTGCACCCTGATCTGCAACATTTGGAAGATGTCTGGAAATAATCTCATCCAGTCTCCTGCCTCCCATTGGGATGACCCCACCCCACTTCGAACAGAATGGGGGTCCATCCTGTCCAGAGATCTCCAGCCTCCCATTGCCCACCCATTCCCATGACTCAGCCCAAAGGAAGATAAGTTTGAATGGAGACCAAAAATAACATTCTTCCTGATCCACATCGCTAATCACCCCTGGTGCTGAATAATGCAGGAGATTACTTTAGTCCTTTAGGAAGAAAATCAAAGGGAAGCAGTCGGCGTTTTTTAATTGGCAGTGAGGGGTAAAAGCGTCCACCTGGAGTGTGTGTAGCCAAGAAGACTCGAGGACATTCTTGCAAAAGTAAACTAAATTCATCATTAATGATGGTCCCTCCCCAGAGATGCTCAATAAATACTTGGTGATGAAGGCGAGAAGCAGTGTGGCCTACTGGATAGAGCACGGGCCTGGGATTCAGAAGGACCTGGATTCTATTTCCAGCTCTGCCACTTGTCTGCTGTATGACATTGGGCAAGTCGTTTCACCTCTCTGTGCCTCAGTTACCTCATTTGTAAAATAAAGATTAAGACTATCAGATCCAAATGGGACATGCACTGCCAACCCAATTGGTTTGTATCTACCCCAGAGCTTAGAACAGAGTCTGGCACATAGTAAGCGCTTAACAAATATTTTTAAAAGGGGCGAGGATGAATATTTTTCCAAATCCCGTAAAGCCAGGTCCACTTTTGCCTGGGCTCCGAGCCCCAGCTCGGAAAGCTAAATGGTACAATTCCAGGAGCAAAGGGTGCTGGGAAAAATCCAGGACAAGATGCTGTGTAGGGAAAACTTGAGAGGGTGGAACCTAAAAATGTCCCATTTCTTCAATTTTGAAGCAAGAGACCATCAATATTGCCCACTCTTGTCCCTACTGCCAGATACATTTACCCACTTCCCCGTTTCCGTTGGGGGCTCCGGCCAGCTCCTGGGCCCTTTGAATTCTCCTTGAATAATAATGATGGCATCTCTTAAGTTCTTAACATGTGCCAGGCACTGTACTGAACACTGGGATATGTACAAGCAAATTGAACTGGAAATTGTCCATGTCCCACGTGGGGTCACAATCTCAATCCCCACATTACAGATGAGGTCACCGAAGCCCAGAGTATTGAAGTGACTTACCCAAGGCCATACAGCAGACAAGTGGAGGAGCAAGGATTAGAACCCATGACTTTCTGACTCTCAGGCCCATGCCCTATCCACTACACCATGCTGCTTCCTAAAGAAAACAGAAAGCAAAAAACCAACTTGGGAAGGCGCTCAATCCCAGGACTCCCAGTCATGCTGGCCCTGGGACGGAATCGAGACCAAATGAGGTGTCCGACGGTTGATACACTCCCACGCTATCTTGGACGTGATATCCCAATCAGAATGTCGATTATTTCAACCCTAATTAACATGGCTCTGCATGTCTGTTTCAGGGCTAGCATAGAACACAGAGCATTGTTCGAGTGGAAGAAAAGAGAAAATAAAATATTAATGGAGCTTGGCTTTGTTCTCAGCAGAGTGAGAGAGGGGTGGTAGTCAAGACTGGAATCCAGCCGCTGCTACAGCTTTAATTAGGAAGGTCACTCGCTTCCCAGACTTCCTTGGATACGCCTTTAATTTCCACAGAGGAAAACGGCTTCTGAATTTTATTGAACACAGTTGAATTTTTATTTTCAAAAATCAAAACAGAAACATTTCTTGGCATCTGTTATGAGCGCTGGGTGTTATTTGCGCTTTAGAGATGAAGCTGGGGTTTTCATGGAGGAGGAAGGAAAAATCAGGCCAAAGATCTCCGTCCTGGGAAATCTTCTCAACGGGGCGATTCTAAAGCAGTAGAAAATATTTACCCACCTCTCTCAGCCCCTCAATCAGGCAACTGGGGGATGTTGAAAACACAATAGACAATCAACAGTTTCCCAGCCTGCTCTGGGGCCCGTTTTTAACCCTTTGGTTCCAGATCCCAGTGGGCAGACACCTGGACCTTTTGTTCTTAATGAAGGAAAACCAAAAAAACTAGCGAAATGCCCATCATTTTCATATCATTGAAGGGATTCCTCTCTCTTGGGATGGCCACTGGGTACTGGACAAGGCTTTGTTTCCAGATGATCTGTCCTTTGACTGTCACCTAGACTGTGAGCCCACTGTTGGGTAGGGACCGTCTCTATATGTTGCCAACTTGTACTTCCCAAACGCATAGTACCGTGCTCTGCACACAGTAAGCGCTCAATAAATACGATTGAATGAATGAATGAATCAAGTCCTCTGTCGGGTCAAGATGCATCAGTAGTCATTTTATTCTGGTGCTTTTCTTTTAATGGCGGAGCCTCCTTCTGCTGAGTTCCATGACTTGGAGTTAGTGCCTGTCTTGGTAAGGATCTGGGTGGGGAACACAGGGCTCTGGAAAAAGTGGGATTGGAAGGTAGGGGGAGGTGTCAGAGAAATAGGTGCTGAAATGACACTATCAATCCCTGGCCCTCTGAGAGGCTCTTCCTCTCCACAGCCTAACCCCGCCCTTCACCTCAATCTCCATAGGGGAAAGAAAGATGAAGGTTATATATCCAGGAACAACCTGCACCCCTCTCAGCAAGTGTGGCCTAGTGAATGCTAATCCTGTGACCTTGGGAAAGTCTCTTACTTCTTTGTGTCTCAGCTATCTCATCCGTAAAATGGAGATTAAAGCTATTAAACCCTTGTGGGACATGGACTGTGTCCAACCTGATGGTCTTGTATCTACCCGAGCACTTAGTACAGTGCCTGGAACATATTAAGTGTTTAACAAATGCCATAAAAAAGAGGGAATTTGCAACAGCACCAAGGTTTTCTTCAAATGTCCCAGCTTGGCTGTAGAGATTCCCCTCTGTAGCCATCTCCAGGGGACCACGAAATACACCCAAAACCCAAAGAAAATTTCAAGGAAAGATGGTTCAGATAAGGAAAAAATATGAGCATAGCTGGAAAGGGGCATTTGTTATTTCCTTTTGGCAAAATATCAAGCTTAAAGAAAATGCCTTTAATTCTTAGTTTGGGTTTTGGGGGCTCCCCTTTGGTTTTGTAGTAGGGAGGTTGAGAGGTGACTAGTATCCTGACAGTGGTCATTAAGGTGGCTATTTGCCTGTTTTTCAGCTGATCTGCCCCTGAGCTGGAACTGGACATTTTGATTTCCATTTGTTCCATTTTAGGAGCAGAGCTTACTTTCCCCTAGACACAGCGCCTAAGACATCATGACCCATTGTCCTGTGCCCAGTGTCTGGCATGTGACATCTCACATGTCTCCTTTTCTGGAATCCATGAGATTTGTCAGTGGTCCCCAGAACCATCATGGGACAGAGCATGATGCTCTGCTAAGAGCCCTTAGCCCTTAAACTGGGATTGAATTGAAGATGAACGGGTTACAGAGGTATGTCAGGTCTACCCCAAAAATGTCCGAGTGGATTCGACCGGTGCCTCGCTGACCGTCCCTAACCTCAGTTTCAGTTGCTACTGCCAGGATTTTCTCCTGCAGTTGAGCCCAATTATGGAATATTTTTTCCACGCTTATGATGCCGATCTCCATTTTATAGATGAGTAAACTGAGGCCCAGCTAGGTTAAGAGACTTGCCCAAGATCATATGGCGGGATTAGAACTTAGTTGTTCTGGATCCCAGGCCCAAACTCTTTCCACTAGGCCATGTTGCTTCTCTCAACCATCGAAGTGGTTTTGTCCAAATTATACTGTGGAGTTCGCCAGAGAATCTCATTTCGTGATGATGAGAGAAGTTTCTCAGTTTCTGGCCAATGAAGGTATCACAAAATAAAGTCCATAAACAGAGATGAGAAACCAGGGAAAGAGTCAAGATGAGAAAAATCACCCATATATTTGGAAAAAAGAATAATGTGAGAATTAAGTAGTGGAGTCATGACAGTTATTAAGCATCTGCAAAGTATGGTGAACTGCATCAAACACTTGGGAAAGTCGACAGAGATCCGAAGTCTGCTCCTCTAGCCACAGTCCTTCTTACCGAGGTTTGGTTCTGACTTTGTGTTGTCTTAGTGTTCTGTTTAATCCCTCCTCACATAACTGTCACCAGTCCCTTCTCCTTGTTTTATTTTTATTTTTAGAGTGTGAGCCCCCAAGGGACAGGGACTGCATTTAATTCCCTCTTCTGTATTCATTCCCAGTACTCATTCATGCTCTGACAGAGGAAGTGCTCAATACATACTATCACTACTCCTTGAGGAAAACAGCATGGCCTAGTGAATAGAGCACAGACCTGGGAGGCAGAAAGATCTAAATTCTAATCCTGGCTCTGCCACTTGTCTGCTGTGTGATATTGGGCAGGTCACTTCCTTTCTCTATGATTCAGTTACCTCATCTGTAAAATGGGGACTACTACTGTGAGCCCCAAGTGGGACAAGGATGTGTTCAACCTGATTAGCTTCTATGTTAGTAGTTTGGCACATAGTAAGCACTTAACAAATACTATATATATATTGTATATATGTGTACACACACACACACACACACACACACACACACACACACACACATATATATATATATATATATATATATATATATATATATATATATATATATATATATATATAAAAAGAAGTGGTGAAGCCTGACATCAAACCTATGGCTTCCAAAAATTCCTCAGTTCTTCTGAAGAACAGGAAGGTTGAAATCTACATGTCCAATTAAGATTTACGCTTTTCTCACCCGCTCAATCTGGGTTCTTGAAAAGTCAGTGTATCCACCCTGACCCCAGGACCCCTTCTCTCATCCTCTCCACCCCACAGCCTCCCACCAGCGGGAAGAGGGAGACAAAGGATGGAGGGAAAGATGAATCAAGGAGCATGTGCACAGTGAATGGAGACTAAGGCTTTTAATTAACACCCCCTGAAAAGACCACCGACCTCCTTCTCCTCCCAAACTAATGAAAGACAGGAGAGTGGGGTCTTTATTGGTGCCTGGGTCTGGCTTCAGCTAGGGGAAGCGGAGAAAAGGCTAATCACGTTGATTTTAAAGCTACTTTGGGCTGGCTGAGCCGTGCTCCCCCTACTAATCTATTCTTGGTGAGCATCATTGTCTGTTGGTGTTTGAAAAGTCACCAAAGAGATGAGGATTTCTGTTAATCCCGTCCCCCAGCCCTCCCTCTCCTGGAGAGGATCTCATGCTCGGGCGGGAACCCCGGGGACAGCAACGATTCCCTGAAGCCATGGCTAAGACCACAAAGGGGTTCAGCGCTCCCTGATCCCTGTGCAGGTAAATAATTATGGTAGTTGTTAAGTGCTTAGTATGTGCCAGGCAGCATGCTAAGCACTGAGTTGGATACAAGCAAATAGGTTTGGATTCAACCCCTGTCCCACATGGGACTCCCCATCTCAATACCCATTTTACAGATGAGGTAACAGAAACAGAGAAGTGAAGTGACTTCCCAAGATCACAAAGCAGACAAGTGGTGGAGCTGGGATTAGAAGTTGCCTGTTTAGGGAAATGTCCTGCACTCTGATTGGCACTCAGATTCCATTTTCATCCAAAGCTACTGACTGGGATTTATCAATCTATTGACAGAATCTACTGAGCACTTGCCCAATAAGTTATATATTATAAATGCATTGTAAATCATTCATTTATATTAATGTCCGTCTCCCCCTCTAGACTGTAAACTCGTTATGAGCAGGGAGGGAGCGTCTGCTAATTCTGGTGTATTGTACTCTCCCAAGTGCTTAGTACAGTGCTTTGCACACAGTAAGCACTCAATTAATACCATTGATTGATTGATTACCCTTTTCATATATCCTCTCTCTGGCCTGGAATTTCCTCCCCCTCCATATATGCCAGACCACAGCTCTCCTCACCTTCAAAGCCTTATTTAAGGTCACGTCTCCTCCAAGAGGCTTCCCCTATTAAAACCTCTTCTCTCCTGTTCCCTCTCCCTTCTGTATCTTCTATGTAATTGGATCTGTACCTATTGAATACACAATATTCACCCCACCCTCAGCCTTACAGCATTTACATGCATATAACTTATATATTATAAATTATTAATTTATATTAATGTCTATCTCTCCCTCTAAACTATAAGCTCACTGTGGGCAGGAAACATGTGCTCTGCTGTTCTGTACTCTCCCAAGCATTCAGTACCATCCTCTGTATGTAGTAAGTGCTCAATAAATACCAATAATGATGATGACATCCATAATTTATTTATTTATATTAATGTCTGTCTCCCCCTCTAGACTGTGAGATTGTTGTGGACAAGAAACGTGTCTATCAATTCTGTGAGATTATACTCCCTCAAGCCTTTAGTACTGTGCTCTGTACACAGTAAGCACTCAATAAATAAACAACATTGATTGACTGAAACACTGCTCCCTGTCCCCCAAGCCTCCCTTCCCCCCCACCCCCCCCACCAATCCTTTGCAATGGTTCCTTCCTCTGTGACCTCACAAATAGAGCAGGAGGAAAAGTATTACCTTATGGGCCTAATTGGTTAATATTTTCTGGCTTTAATTAAAAGTGCAAATGGGAATATTGGCAGCTCAGAAGTGCATTTTTAAATTTGAGCAATATTCCCATTAATAGGAATGTCTAATTAAACCATCCGTTAAAAGACCATAACATTAACTCAATGGGAAGAATCCGGAGAAGTTCAATTAGATTGTGTTCCTGTAAAAGGAACATTACCAATTTATACTGAATGTTCTCACAGTGGGTATAGGTTCCTACAAACTCCACTGTACTCTCTCAGCTCTTTTTTGTGTTGTTATTTTGGTATTTGTTGAGCAGTTACTATGTGATGGGCACTGTATTATGTGCTAGGGTAGACACCAGATAATCAGGTTGGACACAGGACATTGTCCTGCAGTATTAATCCCCATTTTACAGATGAGGTAACTTAAGCAGTTACTCAACTTGCCCAAAGTCACACAGCAGACAAGTGGCAGAGCTGGGATTCGAACTCAAGTCCTTCTGACTCCCAGGCCCATGTTCTGTCAATGAGGCCACGTTGTTTCTCAACCTGCGCTCTTCCACAGCACTTAGTACAGTGCTCTGTACCCAGTAAACTGTAAGCTCCTTGAGGACAGGGAATGTATCTACTATCTCTATTGTACTCTCCCAAGTGCTTAGTATAGTGTTCTTCCCACAGTAAACACTTAATAAAATATAAGTGATTGATTGGTTGATTAAAAACTAGGTGAATCACACCTGGAGAGTTTTCCAGTACTCTACCAGTCTCAACTATGTGAGGGAGAGTCAAGCAGAAGCATAACCATTCCATTTCTAGCTTTGGCAATGGATAGCGAGTGGAAGGTGGTCTGCTACAAGTCAAACCTCACGTGCTGGGCAGCAGTGGTGTGGTAGAGAGTCGAGGGGGGAGACTCAAGTTTACCGTGCGGAAGGCGGCAATGGTTAACCACTTCGGTATTTTTACCAAGAAAACTCTACAGATACACTATCAGAACGATTGTAGATGGAGGTGAGATGTTCTGGGAGAGAAGTTTCCATGGTGTCACTCTGGGTTGGAGACGACTTGACAGGATAAACTAAGACAAGTTAAGACTGATGGATTGTGAGAAAGGTTTCCAGAGGGTAGGAAACATGTCTGCCAATTCTCTGGTACTGTACCTTCCCAAGCACTTAGTATAATGCTCTTCACATAACAATAATAACTGTAGTATTTGTTAAGTGCTTACTATGTGCCTGGCACTGTATTAAGCACTTGGTGGGAATACAAGCAAATGGGGTTGCACATAGTCCCTGTCCCACCTGAATTCACACTCTAAATCCCCATTTTACAGTTGAGGTAACTGAAGTGCAGAGAAGTGAAGTGACTTCCCCAAGGCCACATAGCACACAAGTGGCAGAACTGGGATTAGAACCCAGGTCCTTCTGACTCCCAGACCCACACTCTAACCACTAGACCATGCAGCACTCAATAAATAACATTGATTGATTGATACTGCCCTAACCTAAAATAGAGCTCTTTCTGGCCTAGTTTCTGGATTAAAAAATGGAATTTCTCCCTCCCTCTTCCCTTCACCTCCCTTGAGATGCCCTGGGGCTGCATTGGAGCCAGACACTTGGATGGTGAGATACCAGTAATAATAATAATCAACTGTGGGTTTTATTAAGTACTTGCCCTGCACCATGCACTGTGCTAAGCCCTGGGGTACATACATGATAATCAGATCAGAGCTGGTCCTGGGTCATGTCCCAAGCTTTGAGGGTGATTTTGAACATTTACAAAGGAAGGTGGGGACAGGGACTGCCCCAGAGACCTCAAGTGGGGCGGGGTCCTGGCTCAGCTGTCCTACCCGCCCCTCCCCCGCCACCTCCCCCCACCGTAGACAATTGGATGGACCTTGGAAGACAGACCTTAATCTGGGAAGGCCCCTTGGAGGAGGTGGGATTTAAGGAGCTCTTTGACCATGGTAAGAGCTGTGACCTATGATAATAATAATCGTAACTGTGGTATTTGTTAATTGCTGACTAGAGAAGCAGTGTGGCTCAGTGGAAAGAGCCTGGGCTTGGGAGTCAGAGGTCATGGGTTCAAATCCCGGCTCCGCCAATTATCAGCTGTGTGACTTTAGATAAGTCACTTAACTTCTCTGTGCCTCAGTTCCCTCATCTGTAAAATGGGGATTAAGATTGTGAGTCACACGTGGGCTCACACCTGATCACCTTGTATCCCCAGTGCTTAGAACAGTGCTTTACACATAGTAGCACTTAACAAATACCATTATTATTATTATTTGCCAAATACCATACTGAATGCTGGGGTAGATACAAGAGAGTGACCTGGGTTCTAATCCTGATTCCACCACTTGCCTGCTGTGTGACCTCAGGCAAGTCATGTACCTGCTCCATGCCTCAGTTTCCTCATCTGCACAATGGGGATTTAATACCTGTTCTCCTTCCTTCTTAGAGTGTGAGCCTCATGTGTGACTGTGTCTGACCTGATTAGTTGGGTGCATGGCGCAGTTATTATGATGATTATTATTGCCGATTGGAACATAAAACATTGACCACCCTGTGTTCCAAATGGGTCTCTGGGGACTGCCACCCTCCTGCAAAGCCAAGCGGGGAGAGAGTCTGCACCTCCACACTGCAACCCTTGCAGTAGGAGGAATCAGTGAGGAAGGCACTGACTGGTTCCTATCTCCCATAGTCCGGGCATCCCAATTTCCTAGCGATTCGAACCGGGACCTGGGAAGAGGTGGGGGGAAGGATGAGAATGGCGGATTCTCATTAGTCAATGGAATTGAATTACCAGAGTTAGGAAATGCTTCCACGTTGAGGAAAGAGCTGCAGTCTGGGCCTTTTAGCAACATAAAAGCCACTTCAATCAATACCTGATAAGGAAGTTGGAGCACTGGACATAAATTTCCTGGGCACTGAGTTACACAGATTTTCAATGCACCCTGGGGCCTCACTTTAAATGTAGGGCAAAGCCCTGAATAGCAATGAATGGTTCCCATGCAACCTGCCCCCGTTGGCTTCTCTGAGGAGACCCACTTTCCATCGTGAGAGTTGGGGGTGAATGTAGGGGTGGATCCAGAGGGGAGAGAGGATGGGAGAGGGGAAGGAAAGAAGAAGGGAGGGGAAGGAAGAAGAGAACAAGAACTGTGTCCAGGCTGACATGTAAGCTCGTCTCCCTAGACTGTAAGTTTGTCGTGATGTGAGCAGGGAGTGAGTCTGTTTATTGTTATACTGTACTTTCCCAAGTCCCTAATACCGTGCTCTGCACAGAGTAAGTGCTCAATAAATATGATTGAATGAATTGAATGAATGAATGAACTTTTAAAGTGCTTATTGGGTAATAAGCGCTGGGGTAAATTCAAGATAATTAGGCCAGAGTCCCCAATCCTCGTGGGTCTCATGGCCCCAAATGTAGGAGAGCAGTGTGATCCATAATGATAATAATAATCATAACAGCAACAACAACAACAATAATAATAATAATAATAATAATAATAATAATAATGGTATTTGTTAAGAGCTTACTATGTGCCAAGCACTGTTCTAAG